>NC_044989.1:65964711-66264711 GCF_008728515.1 Papio anubis
TTAATGTTAATTTTTTAGGCACAGTAATGGCAGCGTGGCTGTGTAAGAGAATGTCATTGTTCTCGGGAGATACACGATGAACTATTTTGGTGTTGAATGTCATGAAGTTTGTAATTACTTTCAAACAGTTCAACCAAAAATGTCTCTGTGTGTGTGTGTGCATGTGCGTGTGTGCATGTGTGTGTGTGTGCCTGTATTGAGAGGAAGGTAGAGTAATATGGTACACTGTTGACTATTGCTAGGCCTAGGTCAATGGTTCTCAGGTTCTCAATGGACGGCGGGTGATTTGAACCCTCAGAAAACAATGGCAATGTCTCAGGACATTTTTGGTTGTAATATCTGGGTGTGTGTATGGGGTACTAATGGCATCTAGTGGGTAAAGGCCAAGCATAGCCCTAAATATCCTACAATGCACAGATGGCCCCCCACAGCAGAGTTATCCAGCCCAGAATGTCAATAGTGCTGATGTTGAGAAACTCTGCTCTAGGTGAAAAACGTTTTTGTATCATTCTTTCAACATTTCTGTAAGTTTGAAAAATGTCAAAAGTAAATAAATAAATGAAACACATAGACTAATAAAGAAGTCCCAGGCCAGGCGCCATGGCTCACACCTGTAATCCCAGCACTTTGGGAGGCCGAGGCAGCTGGCTCACTTGAAGTCAGGAGTTCGAGACCATCCGGGCCAACATAGTGGAACCCTGCCTCTACTAAAAATACAAAAATTAGCTGGGTGTTGTGGTGGGCACCTGTAATCCCAGGTACTCGGGAGGCTGAGGCAGGAGAATCGCTTGAACCCTGGAGGCAGAGGTTGTAGTGAGCCGAGATTGCACCACTGCACTCCAGCCTGGGTGACAGAGTGAGACTCCGTCTGGGGGAAAAAAAAAAAAAAAAAAAAAACTGTCTCGGTACATCACGTGTTGCCACAGTAAAGATAATTATTTGGTAGCACTTATTTTGTTTCAGTCATTTATCTATGGGTGTGTGAACTGGGCTGCAATATGTAAGCATTTCTTACAGGTGTTGTGCTCTAGATGTTTAAAAAGCACTGCATCGAGACGGGCGGATCACGAGGTCAGGAGATCGAGACCATCCTGGCTAACACGGTGAAACCCCGTCTCCACTAAAAAAATACAAAAAACTAGCTGGGCGCGGTGGCGGGCGCCTGTAGTTCCGGCTACTCGGGAGGCTGAGGCAGGAGAATGGCGTAAACCCGGGAGGCGGAGCTTGCAGTGAGCTGAGATCCGGCCACTGCACTCCAGCCTGGGCGACAGAGCGAGACTCCGTCTCAAAAAAAAAAAAAAAAAAAAAAAAAAAGCACTGCATCAAATCAAAACCACAATGAGATACCATCTCACACCAGTTAGAATGGCAATCATTAAAAAGTCAGGAAACAACAGGTGCTGGAGAGGATGTGGAGAAATAGGAACACTTTTACACTGTTGGTGGGATTGTAAACTAGTTCAACCATTATGGAAAACAGTATGGCGATTCCTCAAGGATCTAGAACTAGAAGTACCATATGACCCAGCCATCCCATTACTGGGTATATACCCAAAGGATTATAAATCATGCTGCTATAAAGACACATGCATACATATGTTTATTGCAGCACTATTCACAATAGCAAAGACTTGGAATCAACCCAAATGTCCATCAGTGACAGACTGAATTAAGAAAATGTGGCACATACACACCATGGAATACTATGCAGCCATAAAAAAGGATGAGTTTGTGTCCTTTGTAGGGACATGGATGCAGCTGGAAACCATCATTCTCAGCAAACTATCGCAAGAACAGAAAACCAAACACCGCATGTTCTCACTCATAGGTGGGAACTGAACAATGAGATCACTTGGACTCGGGAAGGGGAACATCACACACCGGGGCCTATCATGGGGAGGGGGGAGGAGGGAGGGATTGCACTGGGAGTTATACCTGATATAAATGACGAGTTGATGGGTGCAGCACACCAACATGGCACAAGTATACATATGTAACAAATCTGCACATTATGCACATGTGCCCTAGAACTTAAAGTATTATAATAATAATAATAATAAAAAAAAGAAAAGAAAAGCACTGCATCATCCATATCCTTTTAGCTGTACCTGCTGTTGGAGAGATAGAGAAGCTTGTCAAACTCTACTCACTTTCAAGTCATCCATAGTGATAATATAATTTTGTATTTATGATGTTCCATGCACTGTGCTAAGCAGTTTTCATGCATTATCTTATTTAACCTTCACAAGAACTCTTGCGAAGTGGGTATTACTCCTATCATTTTACAGACACACTGAGGCTTAGGTTAAATGGATGGCCCAAGGGCACACAGCTAGTAATGGAAGAACAGAGGCTTGGGTCTCTTAGACTACAAAATCCAAGCTTTTAATTATTATGCTATCTGCTTCTAACCCTCTCAAAGACTCCAAACTTAATATTGCTTGCTGTGGAAGTGAGAGGAGCTTCAGTTTCCCGAAGGATGGAATGTGTGGATGAGAAGTAGCCATGCCCTCTCCCTCTTCCATTCCCTCCTCTGGAGTCAGTGTGTGTGAGCACGAGTGCTGTTTTGGTCTTCGAAGAACAACGGTGCTCATCATGAAGCGGTGAAAATATGACCACAAAATAATCTTTAGGGCCGAATGGCAAAAAGCCTACAAGTGATCGTGAAAGTATTTGACTCAAATTCCAACTTGACTGTGTCATACCTACATACAGATTTCCCCAAAGCTCAGAGTGCTGCGTTTCAGGGCCAGAAATGAGGGGGTCATCCCCCTCCTTCCACCTGAGCAATTTTTAGAGTGTAAACAAAGCTTCAACGAGTTGACCAGGATCCTTGACAGTGGCCCCAATTCCATGTGGTCATTATATAGATGCCAGGAGGCCCCCCAAAGTAAGTGCGGGCTCTCAAGAGATGACCAAGTCCAGTCTCAGAAGGGAGAGCACTGACTTCCAGTTAGGATGCTCTTTTGGCTAAAGGCCACACCTGGTTTCTAACCCATGTTAGAAACTTTCAGTTACCTTTAACTGTCAAGCTCTCACTTCCCACATTGAATTGGTCACTCATCCTGGCAGTTCTAATGGGCTGTGCTTTCTTTCCACATTGACTTTGGAAAGGTCTTCACATTGACTTCCATCTCCATCACACTTCCCTAGAGTCCAGGTGCTAGACCATGCTCTATTCATTGTCCATACAGAAGCCCTGAGTCAGGCATCAACAAACGAGAAATGAAAATCATGAATGGCCGCCTAGTAACACGTGAAATACAAAACTCAATACAAACATTTCATTGCCACAAATGAACTAGGGAGACTTTAAACTTGATCATCCACTTTGCTGATACGGAGTTTCTGGAGTGGTTTCCCTGGTAGGATTTTCCTTGGAGAGACGCCGGAAGTTCAGCTCCTGGTTGCTGCTTGTGAGGCTGTTTACGGCTTGTAAGTGAAGGCTACCTGCTCTGTTTGTGGACCTGTTCAGACAGTAGGAGCTGGCAACATCCTTTCCTATTGTTTAGCACGTTTTATAAATCAAGTTAAATAAAGCCCCCCGGAGAAGATTTATTGCCCACAGATCACTTCAAATAGAGAGCTCTGATCTTAGTTAACTTATTTGTTTAAAAAGTTTTTATCTTCAGATGTTTGGGCAGGCAAGTGATTTGGTCTCTGTGGTGTGTGTAGGGCCTTCCCACCTTAGCTCTTAGTTTGGTAGGTAGGTCACAGTAAGGGGTTGTGCAGGCTGCACAGAGGGAACTCTGCCATTTTAATGCTGGAGTGAGATGTCGCATCTCCACTTGGCTGTAAGAACAGTCCATTGGTTGGCTGTGTGAACCCTCAGGAGAGGGAATAACTCCTTCATCTTCTGGAAGGAAGACCTGGGACCAGCCTGGTGATAACCCGTTCTTTGTCACTGTTCTTATTGCTGCCTGGTCCTCCAGGCTTTTAGGCTCTGGTGTGCAACTCCTGCTGTGGTTGAGATGAGATAAAAGGAATCTTGTGAGAGCCGGAAGTTCTGTCTTCAGCACCAGCTGGGGGGCCCTCTGGCAAGATAGGGGTTCTATTGATCCATGCAACTGCCGCCAACCAGAATTTTAGGGTTTTGCCGCAATAGGTATGTAGTTTTTATTCACGCCAGCCTCTCCTGTAGCTATCTTGGGAGGTTAGTAATGATTTGCTTCTATTTTATTAGTTTTACAACTTCCCACTTTCACTCTTAAATCACCTGTAGCTGCAGTACACAAGGGATCTTCATACATAGATGGTTTCCACAGAACTATTGAAACAAAGGTTGAGTCATCACATGATTTTGTTAGTGGATGGGAGAAAACCTCGTAGTGGTACTCTTTCCCCTTTCTTTTATTGTGGTAAAATATAGATGACATAAAATGTACCTTTTTTTTTTTTTTTTTTTGAGACGGAGTCTCGCTCTGTCGCCCAGGCTGGAGTGCAGTGGCGCGATCTCGGCTCACTGCAAGCTCTGCCTCCCGGGTTCACGCCATTCTCCTGCCTCAGCCTCCTGAGTAGCTGGGACTACAGGTGCCTGCCACCACGCCTGGCTAATTTTTTGTATTTTTAGTAGAGACGGTGTTTCACCGTGTTAGCTAGGGTGGTCTTGATCTCCTGACCTCAGGATCTGCCTGCCTTGCCCTCCCAAAGTGCTGGGATTACAGGCGTGAACCACTGCGCCTGGCCAATTTTTACCATTTTTAAAGCATATACTTCAGGCCAGGTGCAGTGGCTCACTTGTGTAATCCCAGCCTTTTGAGAGGTCGAAGCCTGCTGATGGCTTGAGCCCAGGCTTTTGAGACCAGCCTGGGCAACATGGTGAAACCCCATCTCTACCAAAAACAAAACAAAACAAAATAAAAGAACAAAAATGAGTCTGGCGCAGTGGTGTGCACCTGTAGTCTCAGCTATTCAGGAGCTGAGGTCAGAGGATTCATTGAGCCTGGGAGGTCAAGGCTGCAATGAGCCATGACTGTGTCGCTGCACTCCAGCCTGGGTGACAGAGTAAGACCCTGTTTCAATCAATCAATCAATCAATCAATCAATCTATCTATCTATAGTTCAATGATATTAAATGCATTCACATTGTTGTGCAACCATTACCACCATTCATATCTAGAACTTTTCTAATCTTGTCAAATGTTTTCCCCACTTAAAAAAAAAAATTGAGCTATCATTTCACATATCATAAAACACACCCTTTTTCCAGTGTACAATTCAGTGGCTTTTAGGTTAATTCACAAGGTTGTGCAACCATCACCACTATCTACTTGCAGAAGATCTTTTATCACTTTTGAACTCTGATTTTCCACACAGCATCATCCTCTTTGCCGTCAGATGCATTGGTGATGCACCCTTTCTTAGAAGAGTGCTCCACTATTGTCTCTGGAATTTTCTCTCAAGCTCCTGACACCTATCTGCAAGGTTGAATGCTGACGCTTTCCTGACTGTGGCTAATGGTGTCAGGCAATGACAACCAGGGCTTACTTCCCCCGCTACCCGGGCTGACAATGATTCTATGACACATATACGAATTTACCGATGTTAAAATGTGAAAACTGTGTGTCTTAGAACCGGTGAACTCAGTATTTGTCTTTCCAGCTCCAGCCCTAAAGTTGCTACATCTCTCATGACTCACTCCCTTACTCAGTTCTCTGGGGGCATCATTTTTACCATTCTGAGCTCCCAGGTGCTTTGGCCAGAACCCTGTTCATTAACCCACCCATTGTATCAGCCTCATCTATACTTGTTTACATATTGTCTCTCTTCCTAGACCAGGAACTCCTACTCAGGAGACATGCAAGGACATGTTATTCCTACTTGTCTCCACTGTGCCTAGTATCATGTAAGGAATAAAGTAAGTACTTGATAAATGTTTATTGACTAAGCCATGATGATAAGAGCCTACAAATTACAGCAGAGTGGGGTTGACATGCGAATACCTACCTGGGTATTCATCTCCTTTTGGTGCAGCTTACTGGCAAAATTAAAGAGAACTTCTAGCTAGGTAATGAGGTATTCAACTTAAAATGTAACCGAAGAAAAATAATCTGAGAAGTTGGGAAAGCACAATGTGATATGAAAACATGGAAAATAAAGAAGAATCGGGTTGTTTTTGTTTTGTTTTGTTTGAGATGGAGTCTCATTCTGTCACCCAGGCTGGAGTGCAGTGGTGCCATCTCGGCTCACTGCACCCTGCGCCTCCCAGGTTCAAGCGATTCTCCTGCCTCAGCCTCCTGAGTAGCTGAGATTACAGATGTGAACCACTGAATATGGCTAATTTTTATATTTTTAGTAAAGACGGGTTTCACCATGTTGGCCAGGCTGGTCCCAAACTCCTGACCTCAAGTGATCCACCTGCCTCGGCCTCCCAAAGTACCAGGATTACAGGCATGAGCCACCACGCCCGGCCAGAATTGGGTTGCTAATGGCAGTGAAAATGGAGAGGATGTAGTTGTGCTTAGGCCTAGGAAACAGACAGAAGATTAGGATTTCCTAGATCACCAGCCAAGGTCTAGGGGCTCATTGCCTGGCTAAGGTGCGAGTTCTGGAGCCTTGGCAGATCTAGGGGTGAACTTGACTGGGACCATCCAGATCCCTAGAACTTGGTGCATCTAGTAAGTAACCTACGGATTATAGTTCAGTTTCCTCCACCAGGAGGAGGGTATGTGGAAGACTTGCCTGTTGCAACTGGCCATGCAGTTCTCATGATAAACTGGCTTTCTTATTTTATATAGTAATCTTGCTATAGGGCTAACAAGGATTCAGCTTGGTATTACCTGATGGCTTCTGTATGAGTCCCTGCCAGTCATTGCTCCACCCAGCTGTCAGCAATAATTACCTGCTACAGGCTGGACAGGGGCCAGGCTGGAATCCAGGAGCCGCTGGGAGGGCAGTGTGTTAGCTCCTTTCCCACTAATGCGTGGATCTGGAAATTGTCTCCATGCCTGTGCTGAGTGTCCTAAGGGTGTGGGAGCCCATCCCTGTCAGGAACAGCCTCCCACATGCAGCCAGTCCACTGGCCAGCCTTGTGCCCGGGTCTCTGCTTTACTTTTCTTTTGGAACCTGTAACTGGCGTCTCTCTCAACTCCAAGGGCCTCCCTGAGCTCTGAGTCATGCATCTATCTGACCAAAGAAGCCTTTTTGATTTGAACACTGGGTCCTTTTACTCCTCCAGAATAGAACCCTAGGGTACCAATGCTATGCTGCATTTTACAGAGTTTTCTCTGCCCTTTGAGATGTGGTCATTTGAAATGGGGACTCTTTCTTGAGTGGTGACAAGTCTTATCTGTCCTGGTTAATTTTCCCAGCTCTTGCCCCAGTTTTAGTCTATTTCTTCTTTCCCAGTGGTTTGTGATCAGGACATTCTAGTTAGGCCAGAAGACTAACAAAAGTGAGTTTCTAGGTCTGTAAAACTGAGAACCTAATCCTGGACCAAGAAGGACCATACTGGTGGAGTTCTCTGAGAGACCCATCTTGAAATAGGCTTCTTCTCTTAGCCAGCATAACAAAGCTTCACAGGGAACAGTGACCATGTTATCTAGGCTTTTGTGGGGGCAAGTGTCTTCTCCAAGTCCTCACTGCTCAGCTCTTACCTCTGCCTCATACTGCTACAACGTTGCTACTTAAACCAGTAGCACTGGCTCCCCTGGGAGTTTGTCAAAGATGCAGAGTCCTGGGCCCAACTTTAGACCTCCTGAATCAAGATCTGCATTTTATACGAAGTCCAAATGATTCACATCCACCTAGAACTCTGAGGAATACTTACCTAAAATACTGGTGACTGCAGCACTAGCATTTGCTGCTGTGGAATTTATTAGGTACAGGCATAAAGAGACTCATCTTGACTGAGTACACACTATGTGCCGGTGCCTTTCTCACTACCAAGCCTGAGAATAAGATCCTTCGTTTGCATATAGCTTGTTCATGCATTCATTTAACTCTAATTTAGTGATTGATGTGTGCTGGCACTAGAAATGCAAAGGCGAAAAAGACATGGGCCTTGATCACAATGAGCTCATAATTTCTGTGAGGCTGTGATGGCAGCACAGTGCCTTGCACAGCAGGTACTCAGTGAGTGTTTCCAAGGTGGCAGATCCCAGCAGGTTGGTGTGGGACCCTTATCCAGCTAGCCTGGATATGGAGCAGTGGGTGGGGGTGGAACTTGCTATGTGGAACCCAGGTTGAAGGTGGGGAACTCAATATATAAAAGGGCATCTTTATTACTGATGTTAAACAGGAAGAAGTACCACGTGACCACTCAGAAGCATGGACATTTTGTTTGTTTGTTTGTTTGTTTTGAGATGGAGTCTCGCTCTATCACCCAGACTGGAGTGCAATGGCGTGATCTCGGCTCACTGCAACCTCCGCCTCCCAGGTTCAAGTGATTCTCCTGCCTTAGCCTCCCTAGTAGCTGGGACTACAGGTGCACACCGCCACACCTGGCTTTTTTTTTTTTTGTATTTTAGTAGAGATGGGGTTTCACCTTGTTGCCCAGGCTGGTCTCGAACTCCTGAGCTCAGGCAATCCGCCTGTCTTGGCCTCCCAAAGTGCTAGGATTACAGGCATGAGCCACCATGCCTGGCCAGCATGGACATTTTGAACTGAAATTGGTGTTAACATGAAACAGAAAACAAACAAGCTGCATTCTTCAGCCAGCATGCTCAGTAAGTTGGCATTTTCATTTTTTTAAAGTTGGCATTTTTTTGTTTTATTTGTTCACTTAAGTCCAGGGGTCTGAAAACTGGCCCACGAGCCAAGTCCAGACCATTGCTTTATTTTATTTTATTTTTTAATTTAATTTATTTAGAGATAGGGTCTATTGCCCAGGCTGGCGTGCAGTGGCGCCATCACAGCTCATTGTAGCCTTGAACACCCGAGCTGAAGCTACCTTCTTGTCTCACCCTCCAGAGTAGTTAGGATCACAGGCATGCACCACCACGCCTGGCTAATTTTTCAAATTTTTGTAGAGAAGGGGGTTTCACTCTATTGCCCAGACTGGTCTTGAACTCCTGGGCTCAAGCAGTCCTCCCGCCCTGGCCTCCCAAACTGCTGAGATTATAGGTGTGAGCCACTGCGCCCAGCTATATTGCTTGTTTTTTGTAAATAAAGTTTTATTGGAAGATAGCCGTGCTCATTTGTTACATATCATCTATGGCTGCTTTCATGATGCAATGGCAGAGTGGCATAGTTGCAAAAGAACTGGAAATATTAATTATCTGGACCTTTATAGAAAAAGTTTGTGGCTGGGCTCGGTGGCTCACACCTGTAATCCTAGCACTTTGGGAGGTCGAGGTGGGTGGATCACTTGAGGTCAGGAGTTCAAAACCAGCTTGGCCATCACGGTGAAACCCCGTCTGTACTAAAAATACAAAAAATTAGCTGGGCATGGTAGTGTGCACCTGTAATCTCAGCTACACAGGAGGCTGAGGCAGGAGAATTGCTTGAACCCAGGAGGCGGAGGTTGCAGTGAGCCGAGATCGCGCCACTGCACTCCAGCCTGGGCTACAGAGCGAGACTCCATCTCAAAAAAAAAAAAAAAAAGAAAAAGAAAAAGAAAAAAGAAAAAAGAAAAATTTGCTGATTCCTGATCTTAGTCTTCTACTAGCTAAAATTAAAAAAAAATCTTTTAAATTACTTTTAATGTATACATATATTTAGATAGAAAAAATCCACAATAATGTAACAAAGGCCTCTGTGATTTTTTTAAATGGGGAATCTGATTTGGAGGAATCAGGGGGAATGGAACACTTTTAATTTTTCCTTAATACGCTTTAATACTTTTTGAATTTTAAATGATCAGATTCTATTACTTTTATATTTAAAAAGACTATCTTATTATATTAAGCTATTTAATTATATGAAACTATTTTTATTATATTAAAAATAACAGACTATTTTTAATTACCAAAGCTATGGAGTGTTTCTTATAAATATTTTGGAAAATACAGAGAAGCAAAAAGTAAATTAAAACCACCCATTATTGTGCCATCCAGAAATTTAGATACTGTTACAATTTTGGTGCATATTCTTCCTCTTTCATTTGAATATGTTACTATTTTGGTGTCTATTCTAGTCTTTTGTCTGAGTGTGTATGAGTGCATGTGTGTATATATGCATACATATTTAATGTATTCATTATCTTTTGTCAACTATTTTTAAAATTTTAATAATATAATGTTACCATTTTTCTGGGTTGCTAAATAGTTGCCTGTTTAACATTTCGTGTTATTTTATTTTGAGACAGGGTCTCACTTTGTTACCCAGGCTGGAGTGCAATGATGCGTTCACTGCTCATTAAGGTCCTGGGCACAAGTGTTCCTCACACCTCAGCCTCCTGAGTAGCTGGGACTATAAGTGTGCACCACCACGCCTAATTTTTTCTTTTGAGACCCAGTCTCACTCTGCTGCCCAGGCTGGAGTGCGGTGGCGTGATCCACTGTAACCTCCACCTCCTGGATTCAAGCGATTCTCCTGCTTCAGCCTCCCTAGTAGCTGGGATTACAATGCCTAACTAATTTTTAAAAATTCTTTTGCAGAGATGAGGTTTCACTATGTTGTCCAGGCTGGTCTCAAGTGATCCTCCCACCTTGGCCTCCCAAAATGGTGGGATTATAGGCATGAGCCACCATGCTCAGCCTACTTAACATTTTAAATGGTTGCCGAGTATTGTATCCTATAGAGATGTATAAGATGTGTTTAACTAATTTCCTGTTGTTGGAAATTTACATTGTTTCCAGTTTTAAACTCTTACAAACAAAGCTATGATAAATATGCTTGTAGATAAATCTTTGCAGATATCCCTTGTGACTTTTATAGAATAAGTTTGTGTACGTTGAATGGCTGGGCTACAGTGTCTGCAATCTTTTAGGTTTTTCTTCCCCCTTTTCCGAGTTACTTGTTGCTAAGGTTGTGCTACTGTAAATCCTCACCGGTGGTGTCTGAAAATGCTTGCTCCCTGGACCCTTCAACTTGGTATTATCAAAATGATCAACATCAGTATATTTGCCACTTTCACTGTTGGTTTTATGTTTTCTTTTCTTTTTTGGGGGGAGGGGGCAGGTGGTGAAGTCTCACTCTATTACCCAGGCTGGAGTGCAGTGGGACAATCACAGCTCACTAGAGCCTCGATCTCCAGGGCTCAGATGATCTTCCTGCCTCCACCTGCTGAGTAGCTGGGACTGCAGGTGCATCCCACCAAGCCCAGCTAATTAAAAACATTATTTTTTTGAAGAAACTGGAGTCTCACTATGTTGCCCAGGCTGGTCTTGAACTTCTGGGCTCAAACAATCTCCTGCCTTGATCTCCCAAAGTGCTGGGATTACAGGCATGAGCCACTGCACCTGGCCTGGTTTTGTGTTTTCTTAGTAAATAGGTCTCCTCTTCCGATGGCCCACTTAAGCCTCAACCTCTCATTGGAATGTTGAGCAGTAGTCTTCACCCCACATTTTCTAGGACGATTTAAGTTCTGAACTATGAATACTTGGCAGTACTAGCAATGAGCATCATTAGCCAGTTCGGGACGTTAGCCACAGTATAGGCATGTCCCTCTTCACCTGCCTCACTCAAACACAGACGTGACATAATGAGGATGGTGAGGTTACATGGTCTGGCATGTAATAGGTCACACACTCCCTCCATGACAAAGGAAGGCTTTGTCACGAGGGTGGATGATCTCTTTTCTTCCATCCTTGGTTAAAATTCTTCAAAGAGTAGTATCAACTTTCTGCTTCCATTCCCAAATCCCGTAAGGTTCTGCTGAAATTGAAAACGCAGTCAGGAATTTCTAACAGCCTGATTGAGGGCCTTCCTTTTGAGTCTTATTCTCCCTCACCTCTCTGTGGCTTTTGGTATTCGACTTCTTGGAAGGTGTCTTGACCACAGCCCAGGTTCAACTGTTCATACTCAGTATCTTTTGCTAGCTCTTCTCTCCTTCAGTTCCCTTTAAAAATTAATATTCCTAAGCTTCTATCCTTGGTTCTTGTCTCTTTTTCTTCATGCTTTATGCTTATAATCCTCTAAAGCTGTCATCTGCAGATGATTTACCTACTCTCCTTTGGCCACTTCAAAATCAACCTGTCCAGGCCGAGTGCGGTGGCTCAAGCCTATAATCCCAGCACTTAGGGAGGCCGAGACGGGCGGATCACGAGGTCAGGAGATCGAGACCATCCTGGCTAACCCGGTGAAACCCCATCTCTACTAAAAAATACAAAAAACTAGCCGGGCGAGGTGGCGGGCGCCTGTAGTCCCAGCTACTCGGGAGGCTGAGGCAGGAGAATGGCGTGAGCCTGGGAGACGGAGCTTGCAGTGAGCTGAGATCCGGCCACTGCACTCCAGCCTGGGTGACAGAGCGAGACTCCATCTCAAAAAAAAAAAAAAAAAAAAATCAACCTGTCCAAAACACAGCTCATCATCTCAATGTCTCCTTACCTTGGGACCAGCTTTTCTTCTTGGGCTTCCTTTCTCTGACCAGCATCATCATCGACCAACGACTCCACTTAGAAACCTCAGAGGCATTTCTTTTTCTGCTTTGTGGCTTCCCTGTCACCATCTGACCCTGCTGGTTTGCTGTGGGAATGTTTGTTTGTGACTATCTGGAATCCAACCTTCCTCGTCCTTGGCTGAAACTAATTGCAGAGACTTTCTCTTCCATTCTTTGCTTCCTGTTTCTCCCAGATAAATTCTACCTTTCGTTCATCTGCCACAGCTATCTTTCTACTATATAAATGTCACTGAGTCCTTGCTCCATTAAAAAAAACAACAGCAAAGAAAAAAACCTCTTGGCGACTCCTCATAGTTGACCAAGGCCTTTTTTTTTTTTTGAGATGGGATCTCACCATGTTGCCAGGCTGGAGTGGAGTGGCTCTTCACAGGTATGATCCCACTACTGATCAGCGTGGGAGTTTTGACCCACTTAGTTTCCGACCTGGCCTGGTACACTCTGCTTAGGCAACCTGGTGGTCCCCTGCTCCAGGGAGGTCACCATACTGATGACAAACCTAGTGTAGATACCTGATCGGCATGGTACACCATAGCCTAGAACTCCCGGGCTTGAGCGATCCTCTTGCCTCGGCCTCCTAAAGTGTTGGAATTACAGGTGTGAGCCACAGCTCAGCCACCAAAGCCTTCAGCATGTGGCTACCACTTTCCTTTTCTGGCTCGCATCCTGTACCTCCTCCTGCCACACACGGAGTCTGCACCTCAGCCAGCTCTCATCTCTAGTGAGTTTCCCTCTGGGTCCCACTGACGCTGTGTCCTCTGTCCACAGTGCCCTTCTGGACTTGGAGAGATCTTCCTTTCCTGACCTCCTGAGACCTTCCCTGAGCCTCTGAGGCCTTGCCTCTCCTTTCCCCAGCATTGCTCACTTCCTGCTCTCTGGTCTTTGGCACCTCAGTCAAATTACTGGTAAAGCAGTTAACACATTGTTATTCCAGTTAATCACATGCCTTCCCCACCTCCCCTGTTAATGATGAGTTCGCTGTGGAGAGGACCTTGCCTTACCACCTCTGCATCGCCAGGGCATAGAACAGTGCCAGGCACCGGGCTAAGTCACTCTCTAAATGTCTGTTTATCTAATGACCTTCCTTACCAAGCTTGTTCAGTCACTGATATTTTAAAATGTACTTGTTAGACTCCTAGTTTTTTTTAAATGTGACTAAAGCTGAGCTGATATCATTATTGATGATCATCTTCCACACTGAGCTAAGTGTTTGTTTTCTTTCATCACACACACACATCTTATCTATAAGAGGAGATGGAGGCTTCCTTGAAATTAGTGTTCTTTTTGCAGTTCTATTACAAATTCAGAAAGAGTAGGTCTCCGGAAAATTCTGTGCTTGTTTTCATCTCTAAACAGGAAGTCCAAAGGCAAATAAAAATGAAGACAATCCCAGTTTGCAAACAAAGTTAGTCAAAATTTTTAGCAACTCTCTCACCAAGTACTCTGGGATTTTAGCCCAGTCCTACTAGTTTAGAGGAAGGCATTTGCTCGGGCTGACCATGCCTGGTGCAATTGGTGGGCCCTTAGTGCGTCGGGAGGCATACTTGGCAGCTCGCAGGACTTCTTGCGGAGGGCACTTCACCTCTCTGAGCCTTAATGCCCTCATCTGTAAAATAGAAACATTGATCCTGCAATTATAGGGTCATTTTAAGGGTTAAAGGACAAAAATGCATGGGAGCCCTGCTTTGGGCCTGGTACGTAGTAACTGCTCAACAAATGCATGGGAGCCCTGCTTTGGGCCTGGTACGTAGTAACTGCTCAACAAATCATAGCTGCTGAGAGATGTTGCCCGTTACCGGCACATAGAAGTGAGCCAGGAAGTTGCTGCTACACGCAGGCTTACCTCTTGACCAGTCCAGGAAATACTGGTGCTTTACCCTAACACAAGAGATGTTTTAACTGAGGTTCCCTGAAGTTGGGCAGGTGCAAAGTGGTTAGGAAGTGCCCTATTGCTTTACAATCCAGTGACCGGGGAAGAGGTTTTTAGTTGTTCACGGATGGTTTTCAGGGCTTCTCTTAAGCCCTGAAACTGTACCGTCAATTTTATGTGAAAGTGCATGTGACTGGGCAAAGAGTCTTTGGTTTTTATCAATTTCTTGGAGGAGTCTGTGACCCTAAAAATGTTAAGAACCACTAGCCTGGAGTTTTACAGACTGAGACATTTGAATGTAGCTTTTGTATCTCATAAAGTATGATGGAAACAGTGTCTTACATTGAGAGTAGAAGTCCCTTCTAGCCTGGATCCACTGCCAGCCTGCAGTGTGGCTTTGGACATCCAGATGGAAAAATGAGAGCTCCTTAGTCGAGACTAGAGTGTGAAACAATTTGGCTTTGTTATAGCTCATGTCCTTGGGACAGGCCCTGTTCTACTTGGAACTCTTAGATCTCACCTTGAACAGGAGGAGCCGGGCTGCCTATAGGAGGCTGTGGCAGGCTTTGGCTCTGGGAATGATGCTTTTGGGTTGTGTGTATGTGTGTGTGTGTGTATGCATGTGCGTGAGACTGGATCTGCATGGATCCTGGGTGGCAGATGTTTGTACCAGCTGCCGGGGTGGGAGGTGCAGTGTGTAATCCAGGAACTTTATAAAAGGGGGATATCCAGTGATCCTGATGTAAATGAGAGACAAGCCTCGGCCATATTAAGCTGGGGCTCTAACCACCTCCTGTTAAAGCATACCAGCAGGTCCAGGAGGCTCATAGCTCCCACAACAGACCTGGAGAGGACAAAGATGACCCATCCTGAAGGACCATCTTCCTGGTATAATGTCAGGCTTGGAGGCTCAGGTACCTTTCCTTCCATCTGGGATGAGGTGCTGCAGCGGGCCTCCCCCAGCTGGCCTCCCCCAGTTGGCCAAAATACAGAAACATCTAGCTCTTGACTTCCCCTCTGAGGCTGAAGGACAGCATCGATCAGAAATCGGGTGTGTTCAGACTCCCTGACTCTACCTTGTTTGAACACCCCGGCTTCAGTGTGACAGTATGTCATCTTGAGGCATTCCTTGTCGGGACAGTGTTTCCGACGGAAATTTCTGTGTTCAGAACCAGGTAGATGCTTCCTTTGACAGGATCTCACTGCTTCTTGTACTTAGAGACCATTCTGCTTCTACTCTGAATTACTCAGCCTGCCCTGCAAGCGAATGGAAGTCCTTTATGTTCCTTGTTGAAGGAGAAAAAGATTATGTCATGAGATTTCAGCTTGAGTTTGTCTTCATGCATATTACATTCAGGTTTTTACAATGAGTGTTTGATTTGCAGTGGAGGAATATTTATTTCCAAATCCTCCAAATGCTTCTGAAGGCAGCCTCCACGCAGATTTTAATTGCTAAACCTACTTATTCTGACTCAGTGTCTGTTTGGTAAAATGTCTAGAGATACAAAAAAGTGGGGAGACAAGTGAGCTGGGCCCAGATGCTCCTCTCTGACTAACAGAATGTCCACCCAGAGTGGGGAGATGAGCAGCCCACTGCCGTGTCATAGGTGGGTGGGTTTCTCATAGCTCTTATTTAAAGCTGTGCCCTATTGTACTAAAATTACAATTTGTGAATAAGGATTGAATTGGAGTTGTTGGTCTGAGCTGACTCACCACTGGTAACTGGGACTGGGTCTGAGGAATGTCTTCATGTCACAGTCAACTCAGGCAAGAGGAGAGAGCAGACTATACCCCAGTGGGGGAACCGGCTCACGGCTTTACTGATTGTCATTTGTGCAGCTGACCCGAGTCCCTGGGCTTTTTCTCCACTCGCTTGTTCTGTCCCTTTAGAAGGGCCAGCAGGTGGATCTCAATGAGAAATGCTTACTGGGGTTTGGGGGCGTTTAGGTCATGTACCCTGCATCCCATCTTGAGCAGCCCTTGCAGCAGGAGGTGGGGACACACAGACACTTGGAAAGTGGTTTCAGAACCAGATTTGGATGTAGCCTAAAACCGTCACCAGTCTAAGCAATGGTTTTTAGGTCTTGGACAGAGTAGGCAATCTTTCAAAAGTGACTAGGCCACTCTGCCATGCTCTGTGATCCTGGTAGGTGGGAGCAAGTGGCCTTTTGAGCTGAAGCTCCTGCGCTCAGTGGCTGGTTGGGGCAGCTCTCGTGAAGTATTGGCGTGGGAGCCTCCCTTGTGCCATCTGGGGGTTTATGTCATAGGATGTTAATATGTCATAGGGCTGCTTCCAAGTGGCCCTATTCAGATGTTCCAGTGACAAATGGATTCTGGAGATGAATGTGGGGTGAGGGAACTACTAGTATCTTTTTCCGTTAAACAGTTTCATTTGAATTCACTATTGCATGAATTGATCAACATTTTGAAAAACAGAGAATAAAGTTCTGAGGTCACAGATTTTAGGAAGCGTAATTTTCTTAGAAATGGAATAGAGAAACCTCAGAACACAGGACCGTGGCAGGAGGATTGGACAGCGGGATGACACAAAAGCTATAACCTAGTGATTCTCAGTGGGGGTGACGTTATCCCTGGGAATATCTGGCAATGGCTGCAGACACTTTTGGTTATCATGGCTGAGAGGGGAAGTGCTCCTGGTATCCAGTGCAGAGAGGCCAGGGATACTGCTAAAGATCCTACAAGAGCCAGGACAGCCCCCACAATAAAGAATTACCTGTCCCCAAATGTTGACAGTGCCACTCTTGAGAAACCCTGTTATAACTGTGCCCCAATGCACTGCACTTGCATGCACACATTCTCTTCCTCCTATGAACTATCTGTTGTATTTTGCATGTAATGCTTACCAAACATTTTGGGAGCATCATCTGCGTGCCAGGTGCAGCACTGTGGGTAAGCGGGATGCTAAAAGATGACTAAGACCAGTGAGGGAGATGAGCGTCTACACAGCTCTCTCATCTAGTGCATTTACATTCACATCTCTAACGGAAAGCCCCCAGGTAGAATGTGTATCCCTTAGACTCTCACAGCATCAGGCCCGATGCCTAATGGTGGCCTTTGTTCTCAGCAAATGCCTGTCATCCATTCAGGAGTGGGGCTGGAAACTTCCCTACAGGACCTGTACTATGGTTCAGTACGGGGGAGTTCAGCTGGTCCATGTGCTGTTTCTGTTCTTCTTCTCTATCTGGGTAGCCTCGCACTCCACAGGACAGACATTTCAGTAACTCAGGTGGACTCAAAGGTGACTGAGAGAGGCCAGAGCTCATCCTCTTGCACAACAGTGATTATTCATGACGGACCAGGAGATTTCTGAAGAAAAGCCTCCACATCTGGCTTCAGGAAGCCCTGCTCGGGAGGGCAGTTCTTGCATGAAGGTGTCCTGGCAAGGGAGCTTGGGAGCAGGAAAATCATCTGCTCATCAGAGTTCAATCATTCTTACCACCCTTGATGGCACTTTGAACCATACGAGGTCAGTGGACTGTGAAGGTTTGTTTCGTAGAAGAAATTTGGGCTGGAGGGTGATGGAAAAGCCAGAAGGTATGAACTGTACTCAAGGCATAAAAGTCGAAGACTGCCTGAGCCTGCCCTAACTCCACCCCAGGCCATTTATGGATATGTCCCCATTTCTGCTTCATTAGAACAAGAATGCCAGGACAGTTTCTTTGCTGATGGGCTTCTAGCATAACATGTCTCTAAAGAGACATGACTTATATTCCTCATAGTCTACACCGAAAAGCCCAGGGTGGAGTTGAAGATGCTGCAGAGTTATTGCAAGGGGCTCTGTGACCCGTGCAACAGGCCCTGCCTGCAGAGCAAGTATATCCTGTGTTACGCATGTATGTTCTACTATTTTTCAAATGCGTATTTCACACTTCTACTGTTTTTCAAATATATGTAAACACTGCTGTGATTACAATAAAGGGATTAATTAAAAAGTGTGGAATTTGGAGTGAATTGTCATTCCTCTGCTACTCTTGCCTCAAACCACAACCAATGTCAAATTGGTCGCCTAGCTTGCTTCCGATTTCTTCCCACTTCCACCTCTTCAGTCAGGAACCAGGCCTTGTCAGTTACTCCTTCACAGTCTCACATATGTGTCCTTTCTTCAGTCTTTGTCACCCAACACTGGCCCTTATCACTCCTCCACTCATGGGGACCAGGGCTGCCCACCTGGTCGCGAGGCCTGAATCCAGAGCATCCTTCCCACTGCCACCAAGTACATCTTCCTACTGGCCCACACGAGTCCTTGGTGTAAAAATATTTAGGGCTTCCAGTCTCCTTAACCTGATACCCCACCTGCTTTACAGTGTGGCATGAAGAACCATTTCTTGAACACAAAACAAGTCATCTTATTTACATCGTCTAATATTTAAAAAACAACTTAAAAAACCCAGTTTTGTGGTCAGGTGTGGTGACTCACGCCTGTAATCCCAGCACTTTGGGAGGCTGAGGCACATCATGAGGTCAGGAGTTTGAGACTAGCCTGGCCAATATAGCGAAACCCCGTTTCTTCTAAAAATACAAAAAATTAGCCAGGCCTGGTGGCAGGTGCCTGTAATTCCAGCTGCTTGGGAAGCTGAGGCAGGAGAATTGCTTGAACCCATGAGGTAGAGGTTGCAGTGAGCCAAGATTGCGTCACTGAACTCCAGCTCCGGCAACAGAGTGAGACTCTGTCTAAAAAAAAAAAAAAATCAATTTTGTGTTCCATTAAAATACATTAATTTAAGTCGGGTGTGGTGGCATGTTCCTGTAATCCCAGCACTTTAGGAGGCTGAGGCAGGAGGATCCCTTGAGGCCAGGAGTTGGAGACCAGCCTGGACAACACAGTGAGACCCTGTCTCAAAAAAAAAAAAAAAAATTGGACAACAAGTGAGACCTAATAAAAATGGCTTCCACACTTTTTTAATAAAACCAATTCATTTATATATGTGGAATCATTTTGTGCTCAGTAAACATGTATGTACAATGCTATTATGGACTGCAATGAACAGGAAGCTTTTTCCATTGTTTCCAGATCCCTCGCTCTCTCTCTCTCTTTTTTTTTTTTTGAGATGGAGTCTCACTCTTTCACCCAGGCTGGAGTGCAGTGGCGCCATCTCAGCTCACTGCAAGCTCCGCCTCCCGAGTTCACGCCATTCTCCTGCCTCAGCCTCCCGAGTAGCTGGGACTACAGGCGCCCGCCACCAAGCCCGGCTATTTTTTTTTGTATTTTTAGTAGGGACGGGGTTTAACCATGTTAGCCAGGATGATCTTGATCTCCTGACCTCGTGATCCACCTGCCTCGGCCTCCCAAAGTGCTGGGATTACAGGCGTGAGCCACCGCGCCCAGCCTCTGTGTCTCTCTCTCTCTCTCTCTCTTTTTTTTTTTTTTTAAAAAGAACAGGTGTTCGCCGGGTGCGGTGGCTCACGCCTGTAATCCCAAGACTTTGGGAGGCCGAGGCGGGCGGATCACGAGGTCAGGAGTTTGAGACCAGCCTGGTCAACATGGTGAAACCCCGTGTCTACTGAAAAAACGAAAATTAGCCGGGCGTGGTGGCGTGTGTCTGTAATCCCAGCTACTCAGGAGGCTGAGGCAGGAGAATCACTTGAACCCGGGAGCAGAGGTTGCAGTGAGCCAAGATTACACCACTGCACTCTAGCCTGGGCGACAGAGCGGGACTGTCTCAAAACAACAACAAAAAACAACAAAAACAAAAAACAGAAACAGGTGTTCACCTCTAATTCCCTTCAAATAAGTTGTTGAAAAATCCTGTTGTTCTACACAGCGCTGCTCACCCAAGAGTGTGAGAGCTGTGGGCTGGATTTACCGCCCCCAGGTTCTGATCCCATGTCTCCTTTGCCCTGGTTGGAGAAGGCATGTGAGGAGCAGGGAAGCAGTGGCCCAAATAGGACCTGCTGGCTCCCTCTTGTGGAGAACGGGGAGAAAACATGCGGGAAGAAAAGGGGCTCTGCATATAGGAAAATGCTCTTTTACTGAAACAGCCCCGGGAAATGTGATCTGAAAAATATGGTCTGAGACAGAGTTGTATTTTGCTGTGTATTGCAAAAGGGATTGGAAGTCACTGGGTGGGGGAGTATAAGTTGAATAACTAGAATACGCAGATGATTAAAAAAATTTTAGCCCATCATTTTGTTGTTGGCCCACAGTAAACCTCTCTCCCAGGGCAAATCACAAGGAACAAACTGGCTTGGGGATCTCTTTTCCCGTCTTTCCCTTCTCGTGATGGGAGGAGGAACAGAATTACCGAAAGGGGTGCTGCGGCTAAGATGTGTGTTCCTGGCTGGGATAAGGCACAGGCGCCTTGGGTCACCCAACCACAGCCCGGGCAGACCTCCGGGGTCCTGGGGCTGTCTGTGTGTGGACACCAAATACCAAAAACCAACCGAATTGTGTGCTTTAAAATGGTGGATTTTATGGTATGCAAATTACATCTCAATTTTTAAAAGGAAATCTTTTATTGAACAGGTTGTTAGCTTGATTTAAAGATTGTAGTATTCAGGGCCGGGCGCAGTGGCTCATGCCTGTAATCCCAGCACTTTGGGAGGTCTAGGCGGGCGGATCACAAGGTCAGGAGATCGAGACCATCCTGGCTAACACGGTGAAACCCCGTCTCTACTAAAAATACAAAAAAATTAGCTGGGCGTGGTGGCGGGTGCCTGTAGTCCCAGCTACTCGGGAGGCTGAGGCAGGAGAATGGCGTGAACCCAGGAGGCAGAACTTGCAGTGAGCAGAGATGGCGCCACTGTACTCCAGCCTGGGCTACAGAGTGAGACTCTGTCTCAAAAAAAAAAAAAAAAAATTGTGGTATTCAGACACATGGTACACATGGACCTCATTTGCACTGTTGCCCCTGGGGTCCTGCAAATGTCCCCAGGGAGCCTGTCGAGGTGTGAAATGGCAGAGGGTGTTTTGTCAAGTCAGATTTTCTGGAAGCCTAGAGCTTAGCAGTTGAGGTGGAGAGTGGTAGGAAATCAGGCTGGATCATAGACAAGGCCAGGTCCTGGAGGGCTTATGAACTATGAGATGAACTCAGCCTTTATTGGAGGTGAATGAGATGGACGGGTCTTAGTTGTAGGTTGGCAGTGAGCAATCTTAAGCCAAATTTAGCTTTTTTTTTTTTTTTGAGACGTAGTCTCACTCTGTCGCCCAGGCTGGAGTGCAGTGGTGCGAGTTTGGCTTACTGCAACTTCTGTCTCCCGGGTTCAAGTGATTCTCCTGCCTCAACCTCCTGAGTAGTTGGGACTACAGGTGTGTGCCACCACAGCTGGGTAATTTCTGTAGTTTTAGTAGAGTCAGGGTTTCACCATATTAAGCCAGACTAGTCTTGAACTCCTGACCTTGTGGTCTGCCCGCCTTGGCCTCCCAAAGTGCTGGGATTATAGGTGTGAGCCACCGCGCCTGGCTGATTTTGCATTTTCAAATAAATAGCCATACCGTTTTACTTTCCACTCTGGCAGGTGGTGGGGAGGACAGATCTGAGAGGGACAGTTCTGGAGTCATCGAGGGCAGTCGGCTGTTGCATTCATGTAGGAGAGAGGTGGGCTAGGCCTGAACCCTAAGGCAGTGACAGTAGGAATAAGGCAGAGGAGAGGGCATGTCATGGAAATGCTTAGCCATAAACTCAGAGGCATGGGGACAGTAGTGGGGTGTGTGGAAGAGAAGGTGGGGGAAGAGTCAAGGGTGACTCATCATTGTGGGCAGTGGTGGCAAAAGTGGGCAGGCTTGGGGCATGTGGAGGGAGAGGACTTGTTGACTGAGAAAATGACCAGTGGGTGTTAGATAAGGAGAGGTGGAGCCCAGAGGCTGGGGTGTGGAGTCTTCAGCATATCCTACTCAACCACAAGTTGGGTGAAGATGAACTCTCGTGGTGCTTGAGGGGAAGGTTGAGGTTGGTCCCTTGGGAAACACCAGCGTCATCTAGAATCATCTAGAGCAAGAAGTGGGAGAGCCAGCCTGCCGCAGAGTAGTTGAAGAAGGGCGTGGTCAGTGACACCAGATGCCACAAGACCATCAGGGAGGATCAGGAGGTACAAGCCCTGGATTTAGTGACGATGATGATGAGTGCCTTTTGCAGCTGGTACATTTCAGCGGGATGTTGCATGAAACAGCCGGGTCTCAGTGGGTGAGGAACAAGTGTGAAGCTAGGAAGTGGAGGCAGAGAGTGCAGCCAACTGCAAAGGGCATGACTCCGAGCAGCAGAAGGATGGGTCGAGGGAGGACTTTTGTTTTTTTAAAAGATCAGAAAGCACCTCCAGGATGCAAACCCCAGCACAGGGGTTAGACAGACGGAAAGTCTGGCATGAGGAAGTAACCACTTGAGCCAAAGCTGACCCAAGGGAGGGCTTCATCTAAGGGAGAAGAGGTTGTTACATCAATGTCTTTTATTTATTTGCTTTTTTTTTTTTTTTTTTTTTGAGACGGAGTCTTGCTCTGTTGCCCAGGCTGGAGTGTAGTGGCGTGATCTCAGCTCACTGCAGCCCCCGCCTCCCTCCTCAGCCTCCCAAGTAGCTGGGATTAAAAGCATGCACCACCACACCCAGCTAATTTTTGTATTTTTAGTACAGACAGCGTTTCACCATGTTGGCCAGGCTGGTCTTGAACTCTTGACCTTAAGTGACCCACCTGCCTTGGCCTCCCAAAGTGCTGAGATTACAGGTGTGAGCCACCGTGCCAGGTCTTATTTGCTATTTTTAATAAAAATATTAATGTATGTGGTAAAAAAATCAAACACTATAGCAAATAGATAAAATGAAAAGTAAAATTCTGTACTTTTCAGACTCCCTCATCTCTCCCTGTCCAAAGGTAACAGTTATGATCAATTTCTTATATATTCATCCAGAAAAAATTTTATACATATGGAATTCTCTTTAAAGATGAGAGAGATTTGGCTGACTTTAAATACTGATGGAAAAGAGCTATATAGAGAAAACGGCGAAGACAGACGGAAGGCTGATGGGAGAGAACTGGTAACCAGCTCACTCCTGGGGGTGGGGAAGGAACCCAGGGGAGGGGAGAGAAGAGGCCTGGCTTGGTGGTGGAAATGCAGGTTTTTGCTGGAACTGGAGGGAAGGGCAGGGAGCAGGGATGGTGGAAGTGAGGTCAAAGTGCACAAAACCACGATTTATGATGTCAGCGGTGGGTGGTTCAGGGAGATGGTGTAGGCGTGGGTGAGGCCATGAACATGGGTGGATGGAGTGGAGGTGAAAGTCCTGGTGGTTGGGGATCTTTGAACTTGGGGTGTTGGATGAGTTCTTCACACGGATGTTAAAATCTCTTAAGATGGTGGTGAGTGCCAAAGTTCTCAATGGAGGTAAGGCATGGTCTGGAAAGAGGAATGTCAGAAGAGAAAAAGCCAAGGGTGGAAGCTAACATCCTGGAAGCAACTGGGAGCAAGAAGCATATCTTCTCTGTCTTCTTGCCTTGGGTCTTGGACATGTGGGACAATAAGCAGCCTCTCCTTGCGGAAGCAGGAGGTGGATGGTGCATTCAGCAGAAAGGTTGAGAAGCAGAGGGGGTTGTCTTCATGGGAACAAGGTCTCGGGGGTATTCCAGGTCAGGTAAGGGCCTTGGGGAAGTGGGGTGGCTATCAGTGGCCCAAGGAACCAGCTGGGGAAGGCAGCTAGCGGGAAGGAGAAGACATGGGATGGGGTGGATAGGATGTGTGGGACGACTATGAATAAGTAATGGGCCTCAGTGCTCCCATCTTTGATGCCTGTAGTTTTGGTGCCAAAACTGGCTGCAGGTCCTAGTCAGGACCTGAATGGAGCAGCTGCTGAGCTCTCTCGGCCAGGTGGCATGACAGTCACCCCAGAGTCCACCGGTGGAAGCAGTTGCATCTGGTTTGAATCAGGGTTGGGTGTTGCATTCGTTTGCTAGGGCTGCCATAACAAGGTACCACAGACCGAGGGGCTTCAGCAGGAGAAATTTGTTGTCTCACAGTTCTGGAGTTAGGAGTCAAATCAAGGTGCTTGTCAGGTTGGTTCCTTTTGAGGACCATGAGGGACAGATATGTTCCAGGCCTCTCTTCTTGGCTCATAGATGGCCATCTTCTCCCTGTGTCTCCCCTCCCTTCCTCTTCCCTCCCCTTGTTTCCTCTCCTCCTCCTCTCTTTCATCTTCTTTTGGAGACAGTCTCACTCTGTCCCCCAGGCTGAGTGCAGTGGTGCAATCACGGCTCACTACACCCTCAGCCTCCCTGGGCTCAGTTGATCCTCCCTCTTCAGCCTCCCTAGTAGGTGGGTCTACAGGCATTTGTCACCATGCCGGGCTAATTTTTGTATTTTTTTTGTAGAGATGCAGTTTTGCCATGTTGCCCAGGTCAGTCTCCAGCTCCTGGACTCAAGCCTTGGCTTCCCACAGTGCTGGGATTACAGACATGAGCCACTGTGCCTCGGCCTTACTGTCTTTTCATATCATTTCCTCTTTCTATTAATACATGTCTGTCTCCCAATTTCCCGCTTTTATAAGGACACCAGTCAGATTAGATTCGAGCTCACCCTAGTGACCTCATTTTAATTTAATTACCTCTGTAAAGACCCTATCTCTCTGAATAACAGTACATTCTGAGCTGCTGGAGGTAGGATTTCAACATACGAATTTTGGGGGAGGGGTGCCCAATTCTGCCCATAGCAGGTGTCCTTGGGCAAGATACATAATCATTCTTAGCTCCAGCTGCCCTGGCTATCAACTGGTGATCATAGCAGCCTTAACCCACTGCATTGTTGTAAGGATGAAGTAAGAACAGTGCCTGGCACGTTTTAAGTATTTGATACAAATTTTCGGCATCATCATCATCATCATCACCACCATCTGGACCTCCTCCCTGAGTTTGGAGACTAGTGAACAGCAAAGGCAGTGAGCTTCTCTGTCATCCTCCTGAGCTCATCATCTCAGGTTGGGAGCTCACAGAGAGACCCAGACCAGGTCTATAGGGAAAATTAGCTGCAGGCAAAGCTAATTTTCTCCATCATTCTCGTGTAGATGAAATTAGCTTTAAAATAAGCATCAGGTTCAGCTTGAAATCGCAAAAGGACAATATACTGCCTGAGGGTGGGTACCAAAAAGGAGAGGAGCAATCCTAATACTTTCCTTTACTTTTTGTGGGGGGAGGAGGAAAGAAGGAGTGTTGGCTCTGTTATCTGTATGTAAATCACAAAGCTTTAGGTACTGCTGGTGGGGAGGGTTGTTTCTTTTGTCTTGTCCCTCTGAATCATTGTCTTACCACCTGTGCCTGCAGGAGGTATTATGTAACCCACCCCAAACCGGAGATCTGGCATGACTTCAGGATTTGTGAGAAAGGCAGATTCTCTTGGCGGTATCTGGAGCCGACTTCTATAGTGCTGTGAACCCTCTGGAAAAGGGTTTTGGAAACCTCGGAAGCCCAGAATCTTCCTGCAGATGGATAGGAATTCCTTACACTGATTGTTCTCAAATGGAGTCCCTCGAATGAGGTTGATATGAATTCCTTATACTAATTGTTCTCAAAATGTAGTCCCTTGAATCAGCAACATCAGCGTCGCCGGTGGACTTGTTGGAAATAGAAATTCTTGGGCTCTACCTTAGACCTCGTGTTATGGTTTGAATGTGTCTTCTCCAAAAATCAGGTGTTGAAACTTAATGGACCATGTGATAGTGTTAAGAGGTGGAGCCTTTAAGAGGTGATTAGGCCTTGAGGGTCCTCCCTCATAGAGGACTTCGTGCTGGTTTGCCCTCCACCGTCCACTGTGTGAGGAAATCGCATTCCTCCCCTCTGGAGGATGCAGCAACGAGGCACCATCTTGGAAACAGACAACGTCTCTCGTCTGGTAATCGAACCTGTTGGTGCCTTAATCTTGGACTTCTCAGCTTCCAGAACTGGGATGAAAGTAAGAGAAAGTAAGTTTCAGTTCTTTGCAAATCACTTAGTTTCAGGTATTTTAGTTAAAGCAACACAAAATGGACTAAGACACTCGCTGAACCAGAAAACTCTGGGTATAGGGCTTGGCTATGTGTTTGAAAAAGCTCATGCTAAGGTTTGAGAAGTGCCGTATTATATATATTATACTCTCCCCACCCCCTTTGAGTACAAGCATTTAAGCATTTATAAATTTCATTCATAAATCTCATCTTGTTCACTAGAACATCATGAAGCTAACATTGTGAGGGCTTCCTGGGCCTCTGAGTAAGAACGGTTCCTTCTGACCCTATATGGGGATGGTCAGTCCTATGCAGTGCCTCTGTAGCTGTGTGGCTGTGCCAGGATGTATTCTGGCTCTTGGCTTGGGGTCGGGGGGGGGGGGTTCAGGCATCTCAGAGCTAGTGTGGAATGGTGCAAAGCACTGGGTGGCGTTTGTTGGCCCCATTCTAGTCCTGCCTCTTCAGCTAACTAGCTGCATGACAACTTGAGAGCCAGCAACCCAGTCAACGTATTTGTTGGCATCTTGACCACAGAAGGCATCGTCATCAAGTTATGAATGACACAATCAGGGAGGAAGGGACAGGAATATGCTGGATGACAGAAATCAGAATGAACAAAAGTTTAATTTATAGGCTCAACATAGTAAGATGGAATTTTACTGGGATAAATGTCAGATCCTATACATAGTTCTGCTAATACCTAGCTACATCAGGAAGGGATGAAAGAGATGTGTCAAGAGACATATTTGTGTAACATGTTTTTGGGTATTTTTTTTTATTGTGATTAGATAAACATACCATAAAATTTACAATTTCCTATTTTTATTTTTAAAATTATTTTTATTTTATTATTTCCTTTTTTTTTTTTTTTTTTTTGAGACAGAGTCTCGCTCTGTCGCCCAGTCTGGAGTGCAGTGATGCAATCTCGGCTCACTGCAAGCTCTGCCTCCCAGGTTCACACCATTCTGCTGCCTCAGCCTCCTGAGTAGCTGAGACTACAGACATCCACCACCACGCCCACCTAAGTTTTTGTATTTTTAGTAGAGACAGGGTTTCACTGTGTTAGCCAGGATGGTCTTGATTTCCTAACCTCGTGATCCGGCCGCCTTGGCCTCCCAAAGTGCTGGGTTTTACAGGCGTAAGCCACCGTGCCCAGCCGTTTATTTTTATTTTTTGAGACAGAGTCCCACTCTGTTGCCCAGGCTGGAGTGCAGTGGCACGATCTTGGCTCACTGCAGCCTCCACTTCCCATGTTCAAGTGATTCTCCTGCCTCAGCCTCTCAAGTAGCTGGGATTACAGGCGCCTTCCACCACACCCAAGTAATTTTTGTATTTTTATTAGAGGCGGGGTTTTGCCATGTTGGCCAGGCTGGTCTTGAACTCCTGACCTCAAATGATCTACCCACCTTGGCCTCCCAAAGTGCTGGGATTACTCCTGGCCCCATTTCCCATTTTTAAATGTACAATTCAATAGCATTAATTCCATGACATTGTTGTGCAACATCAACACTATCTATTCTGAAATGCACATATTTTAAAAGTTAGTCTAGGCCGGGCTGTAATCCCTGTAATCCCAGCATTTTGGGAGGCAGAGGCAGGCAGATCACGAGGTCAAGAGATCGGGACCATCCTGGCTGAGGCAGGAGAATTGCTTGGACCCGGCCAGGTGGAGGTTGCAGTGAGCCGAGATCGCACCACTGCCTGGCGACAGAGTGAGACTCTGTCTCAGAAAAAAAAAAAAGTGAGTCTACAGAAAGCTCAACGTGTACCAAGCACTCATTCTACCTATTCATTTAATTAAGGGTCATTTATTGGCCAGGTGTGGTGGAAGGCCGAGGCAGGTGGGTCACAAGGTCAGGAGTTCAAGACCAGCCTGGCCAAGATGGTGAAACCCCCTGTTTACTAAAAATACAAAAATTAGCCAGGCGTGGTGGCAGGCGCCTGTAATTCCAGCTACTTGGGAGGCTGAGGCAGGAGAATCGCTTGAACCCCGGGGGTGGGGAGGTTGCAGTGGGCAGAGATCGTGCCATTGCACTCCAGCCTTGGTGACAGAATGAGACTCTGTGTAAAAAAAAAAAAAAAAATCATTTATTAAGCATCCTGCATACACTAGAGAGTAGGGTTGGTAAAATGGATTAAAAGAAAAAAGAATGCCATGAGGCTACCCAAACTGTTAGTAGAATCTTAGGTTTATATACAGAACTATAGCATCTGGCAAATGGGAGCTGACAGAACTGCAATATTCACTGATTGAGCAGTGTGTTGAGTCCTTGAGCACCACATTTTAAAAGATGGCCGCAACTATACTGAATGGTGATGAGGTGTACGAGCAATGGAACCAGGGACATTTGGGATAGAAAACAGAAACTCAGGGAAGGTGTCAGTGCAGTTTTTAGTTATCTCAAGGTTTCATCCTGTGGAAAAGAAGAAACTTGGTGCTTTGTTATGTTCAGTTCCTGGGGATATATGTCATGTAACAGAGGAATGGATTTCAGATCAATGCAAGGGAAGACCTATCAGTCTCCCCTGCTCAAGGCCCAGGAGATATTTAAGCTTTAAATATATATGTGTATATATAGTAACAATTCATAGTATATAGTGTGTGTGTATATATATTGTGTGTATATATACATGGTGTGTGTATAGTGTATAAAGAATGAATTGTATATATTGTATATATACATTCTATATATATGACAATAAATTGCACAGTTTCCCCACCTGCGGGCCTGGCAGGGCAGGGGTGAGGGTGGAGAGCTGTGGAATGTTGTATTAACCACACTCAGCCCTGAGAAGCAAACTGGTACATCTGTTTGCTTTGGAAGTGGGAAAATAGAATTAAAGCCACTGAGGATGATCTTCATACTTGATTACTTTCTTTTTTAGTGCTCTCTCCTCCCTCTCTGCCTCCCCGTTGTGGATTTGGGACCTTGAAGACTGTCCTTGAAAGAGCCGCTGCTTTCAGGCAGCTGCTGTCTTGGCTCCTCCTGCCTGCTTAGGTCTTCCCTTCTCAGAGAGCAGGAGCCTGAGTTCCCACCAGCACCGGGGCTGGGCCACAGTCAGCTTAGCCACGGTGGAAAATACAGCCTTTTCAGGACATATATGCCTGAGCAATTTAAGAGAACACACATACACACACACACACACACATACACGTTGTATTAGTGCATTCTCACACTGCTATAAAGAACTACCTGAGACTGGGTAATTTATAAAGAAAAGAGGTTTAATTGGCTCATGGTTTTGCAGGCTGTACAGGAAGCATGGCTGGGAAGGCCTCAGGAAACTTACAGTCATGGCGGAAGGTGAAGGGGAAGCAAGCACGTCTTACATGGCTGGAGCAGAAAGAAGAGAGAGGCAGGTAAGGTACCACACCCTTTTAAACAACCAGATCTCATGAGAACTCACTATCATGAGGAACAGCAAGGGGGAAGTCTGCCTCCATGATCCAGTCGCCTCCCACCAGGCCCCACCTCCAACACTGGGGATTATAATTTGACATGAGATTTGGGTGGGGGCACAAATCCAAACCATATCACACATAGTGTGAAGAGCAAACACTTTTGAAATTACAGGAAAATGTGTAAGAATTTGTCAATCGCTAGTCCCTACACAGTAATCCCAAGAAACTGAAAACAAGATGACTTACCTTGAAATGACAGTTTCTACTTAAAAGCTCAAAGAACATTAAGAGCATCAATCAACGAACATTTATTGAACATTCTACGTAATCCTTAAAATCCTTGCGGAGTGACTTCCCAGGAGATTTTACCCAAGTTCACTAAAAAAATTCAAAGGGCACCCTCCACCCTAGAATGCCTCTGGCCTGGAGGCTGCTTTCTATTTTTGCAGCATGAGTGGATTATCTGGGTTACTGTGGTGAGGTCCCCACCCAGCTCTCTTCCTACTGGTGTAACTGGGCCAAGGTGGCAGCCAATGCCTGGGCAAGGTGTGGGCAAGAGGCCTGACTGGGATGCTCTGCAGAGCTCCTGGGCATTTGCCTGGTGGCTGGGGAGTAAGTTCAAAAAGGAGCAGGCAGGTGTGAGTACGGCTTCCACCTCTGACACCTATCTTTGGGAGCCACCCAGCTCACTCTGCAGCAGTGACCCAGGCATGGATAGTGTGACTGCCCTTCCCAGATTGAGTAACTAGATGGGGACAGGTAGTTCAAGCTGGCACCTTGCTCATACTTAAGGTAGTGTTATAGCTGGGTCATTTCCCGAAAGCTACTGGAAAGGGTATTCTGTAAGAATTATGTTGTCTGGTGCATTTCCATTCTAAAACTATGGCAGCCTTGCAGTTTACCTATGACAGTCTCAGTAAGCCAAATAGATACCATTATCTAGAACAGATTTGATCTCCTCTCCAGCTCCCATTCCTCTGATGGCAGAAACCCTTGATCGTGCCAATAAAATTTATTTTAGCTTCTTCTGGTTTAAGACTTGGTCCCTTTTGGCTTAAATTAGTCTCTTTTTGTGCCTTCTTGTAACCTCCTTTTAGAGACTTCTCTTCTCTCTGGGCTGCCACCAGGGCAGAGGCAGGGAAGCCTCAGGTCTTGGTGTGGTTGTCCAGGCCATTGCTGTGACCCACTGGGGCATGACTGGTCTGGTCTGGTCCCTGGGTGGCCTTTCCTGCTAATCTCTGGGTGGCCTCTGCGAGGGCTGGGTCTCATCTGGCCAGACCTGGCTTCAGGCTATGTTTGCTGCCACTGATGACAATCTGTTCTTGTTTCCACCATGAGTATTCTGTGCTTCCTGATTCTGTCAGCATTACTGAGTCCTGACCATGAACTCAGCCGTCTCTGGCTGTCCTGCTCACCAACATAGACTCTAGATGATGAGCGCCTCCACCGTGCCCCTGTCCGCGGTGGACACCATCCTGAATGCAGGAGGTCGTTTCTGCACCTGGGACACAAACCTCAGAGGCGTTGGGCTTGCCCTCAGATTACAGAGAGTTTCTTTCAAGCCCAGGATGGTAAGTCGCTGCTTTTCTCCTTCTCAGAGACCTAGAAGGAGGTCTCAGAGACCTCACTATTTTCTGCCTGTATTTACATTTTTATTTATTTTTCTCTTCAGTCTCAAGAGAACTCTACCTTGACATCAAATCTTGTATTTTTCATCTATGGTTTGTAGTATAATTCTGGACTAAAATCTCAAGCTTTACTCTTCACATCCAAAAAGGAAACTTTGGAATTTAGAAAGCCTTTTTCTTTCTAAATGAGAGCTGGCTTTCTGGGCTATTGTCTCCTTATGGTTAAAAAAAAATTCTTTGTTGAAACTCAAACAATGACTTCTCAGGGTGGTGGTCCTTCCTTCCCCAGGGCACAGTGGATGGCATTGATTCAGCAGGGGCTGAGCTGTTGTTTGGCTAGGAAGGAGGAATGACCAGGACTTACAAAAAGGCTTTAATGTCTCGGCCGGATGCTGTGGCTCACACCTGTAATCCCCAGCACTTTGGGAGGCCGAGGCGGGTGGATCACCTGAGGTCAGGAGTTCGAGACCAGCCTGGCCAACATGGCGAGACCCTGTCTCTACTAAAAATACAAAAAGTAGCTGGGCGTGGTGGCAGGCGCCTGTACTCCCAGCTACTCTGGAGGCTGAGGCAGAAGAATTGCTTGAACCAGGGAGGTGGAGGTTGCGGCGAGCCGAGATCCTGCCATTGCACTCCAGCCTGGGCAACAAGACAAAAACACAATAAAAAAAAAAAAAAAAAAGGCTTTAATGTCTTACAGATATTTCCCTATGCATTCTTTCTCAGATTTGTCTTGCAATTAAGAAATTAAGACTTTAAAATCATACTTATGATCTGGTAAAGTGAACTATACATTTAAATCCACAGATCAGTGTGAGCCTACAAATTAGCAAAGAACATCTAGCTGGTATCTGCCCTGATTTCATCTTTTTAAGTCCACTTGCAATATTCTGTGCCACTTAGTCACTGACCAATGTGGGTGAACCACAGACACTCCCATGCTGTCCAAAGCAATATTTGTTTGATGCATGCCACCTACTCATTCCTGGTAAGGCCACTGTGTATAGTTGTACAGTCTGTGCACGGCACAGCTCCAGGGGGTCTAGTTCTTAGATGACAGTGGGAATGGTGCCCCCTGGAGCCCTGCCCTCGCTCACTCCACCTGATGCCCTTCAACCTGGCCTTCCTCATCCTGCTGGACCCCTGGTGGAACTCTTTGCTTTCTCTCACGAATGTGGCTCTGATTCTCCTGCTGCCCTGCGGCCCCAGGTCTCCTTTGGAAAGAATACCCGGCACCATTTGGCTACAGGTCACCCAACCCCTAATGTGGATCAGAACCATGACTAGGCCCTGGAGGTTTCCAGGAAACTTGTGTGGAAAGGCTCTGGACAGCTCGAGTTTCAGAAAAAAGGGCAGCACTTAAAATAAATCTGGGGCCTGGGCACGGTGGCTGGCACCTGTAATCCCAGCACTTTGGGAGGCCAAAGAGGGTGGGTCACTTGAGGTCAGGAGTTCGAGACCAGCCTGGCCAACATGGTGAAACCCCGTCTCTACTGAAAATACAAAAATTAGCCGGTCGTGATGGCAGGCGCCTGTAATCCCAGCTACTCAGAAGGCTGAGGCAGGAGAATCGCTTGAACCCGGGAGGCGGAGGTTGCAGTGAGCCGAGATCGCACCACTGTACTCCAGCCTGGGCGACAGAGTGAGAAAAAAAAAAAAAGAAAGAAAAAAAGAAATCTGGGCTCAATCGAGTAAGAATTTAGTTGCCTACACCATTGCTCCATTTCCTTTCCAGGTGATGGCAGCAGTGTGGGGCAGTGGGAAGGGCTGAGTCGGAAGTCAGGGCTCCTGGCTTTTAGTTCTGGTTCTGCTGGTCATTAGCTCTGGCCCCCCATATGCGTTTTTTGACCTCTTGGGCTTCATTTCTCTGTTGATGGAAGAGACGCCCATCAGATGATTGCTGAAGGCCCATCCTGCTCTAAGCCCTGATGACACCTAAAGGAATGCTGCCTAATATCCTGACACTCACAAGTTCCAAATAGTGCTCCAAACCTGAGGACACAGTAAGAGCTACATTCGTGGGTTTAACTGGTCTCTAAGAGCAGTTTAAATACCTGGGTAACCAGTTCCCATTACCCCCTCCCCATTACACCCTTTGATGGTTCCATTCCCTTCTTTTCAGAGACCCTGATTGAGAAAGTGGGGGGCTTCAGGATGATAACCCCTGTCCCATAAGGGAGACCCCTCTGCTGTCCCTGGGCTCTCAACACCACTGAGCCTGGCCATCAATGTCATCAACATCAGGTCCTGCTTCTCTGGGGTGCTGCTGCTCCTGCAGTCTCGGCGCGCTGAGTGTGTGTCTGGAGGTTCTCTGGGCAGCCTCTGCAGCAGAGCTGGCCGTGGAAGCCTCCCTTGGGTTTGCATGTGGCTCCTCCTGACTGGATTGGCAAGGATACAGGCCTGCCAGCCTCCACCAAGGCCAGTATTGGTGTTGACAGACCAATCTGCAGCCTCCCTCTTTCTGGGGGGCGGAACATGGGGTCCTCAGTTAAAATCCTCTCCTACACACTCCTCTGAACCCCCCAGTAGCCTGTACCCTCCAGTTGGGGGGCACTGGGACTGCCATGGCCCCTTTATGCCCCCAGGGTACAGCCTTGGCTCAGATGCATTAGGGTAAGGCCACAGCCCATTGCCTATGGGGCCAGGGGCATCACACACACGGAAGCCGGCTGGGAGTGTGTATTAAGGCTATAGCCACAGCTGTGATGAATGGCCTGAAACTGGGGCTCCAGCGTCGGGAGACAGTGGAGAGTGGGGGACTGTGGAGGGCACATGCCCAGCTGCAAAGGGACAGCCATGACTCAGCTCTGGCCAGAAAGTTAACCCAATGGAGCCAGAGAGCTGATTGCTCAAGAGAATCAATGATCTGGATTTTTTTTTTTTAAAGTGTAATCCTTCTCTTGATCTTTAAATGCTGGCAATGATTTCAAACTTTAGAAACTCTGCATGGGCCAATATTGTATGGGACAAACTGAACACATATGTGAGTCCCTTTCGCAGGAGGGCCTCTGTATCTAGCCTCCTTGGCGAGGGCTGCTCGAGCCAAGAGCTGGCTTCTTGTAGACACAGACAGACAGACAGACTCACTGACTGACAGATGCTTTGGGGTCTTGTTTCCCCTGGTTGCCCTGCAGAAAGCTGATGCTCCCAATGTGACCTGAGCCAGGGCTCTGGCTAAACCCTTGGGAATTAGTTTGTGGACCAGATATGGGGTCCCTGAACTTGCACTTGATTGGAACTTGGCCAAAACGACACGTCTGCTCCACCACCCTCTTCCTTTTCTTTTGAGACAGGGTCTCACCCTGGCCCCCCAGGCTGGAGTGCAGTGCCATGATCATGGCTCACTGCAGCCTCGACTTAGTGGCTTCAGGTGATCTTCTCACCTCAGCCTCCCCAGTAGCTGGGACTACAGGTGAGCAATACCATGCCCAGCTGATTTTTTTTTTTTTTTTTTTTTTTTTTTTCAGTAGAGGCAGGATTTCACCCTGTTGCCCAGGCTGGTCTTGAGACCACTCTTGGGCTTAAGTGATCCACTGCTTTGGCCTCCCAAAGTGCTGGAGTTACAGGTGTGAGCTACTGATGCCTGGCCCATCCTCTCTGTTTTCTTGGCCTTTGCTTGAGTTCCTGCTGGTCCTCATGTAGGCTGTTTTCTATTTCCTCATGGCAACTGGATGTTGGTAACTGATAAACCTGAAGATTTTCCCTTTCTTGTCCGTTTGCTTTATAATGAAGCCCAGAAATCACTAAAGAAGTTTATGGTTAGGGTGCAGCTTTCTGGGCTGGGCCTGCGACAGGCTGGAGCTGCTGTCCACAGGCACTGCGCTTGGTCCACTGTGTGCTTCACTGGCATAGAAGGACCTGAAGCTTGCCAGGCTTTCTCCCTCCTCCTGGACGGTAGCCGAGGGCAGACTTCTTCATCTCTGGGAACCCAGGCTCACAATCTGCTGCCTTGCAAGGGGGGCAACCAAGGCCTGCTCCCAGATCTGCTTGAACCGCTCCAACTGCTCCTTCCTTCTACGCACCCTGAGGGGAGGCCCCTGGGATGCTGGTCAGCACGATTAAACTCACTCCCTCTCCTCATTGGTCCAGGTGGCCCCGGGCTTGTGCGGCTAGTGAACTCTGAGCTGTGAAAGATGCCCACGCTGCTGTCTCTGGCAGAGCTCACTTGCTTGGAGTGGGAGGGCAGTAGGCAGGGCATGAAGGAGGAGAAGAGAGCAGGGAAGGAGGGCAAAAAAGGACGAAAATTTGCTTCTGTATTTCTCGCCTTCTGTGAAACTCACTTGGCTGGTATGAAAATTCAGAAGACAAGTTTCAGAGGAACTTTTCACAGGGTATATTTCATTTGCCGTGAAAACACTCAGTTGAGTGTGTGCATGTGTATGCTTGAGTTGCTGAGAGGAGATATTGTGTGGCTTATTTTAGATTTCGTGAAAGGTATTTAGCCACACACTCATTATAGCATGTGGCAGCTTGAAGTTCAAGCTAGCTTGCTGCGTTGTTGGTGTTTTTGAACCAGTGGGGGAATCACTGTTATTCTGGGATTTTTTTGGGTGGCAATTTAGATACATTCCTGCCAGGAGAAGCTCTGGGAAATTTCTCTTTTGCTCAGGGTGTCCTAGGGCTGTTTTGGTTTGTTGTCGGGGTGCGGTTCCTTCTCTTCTCAGCAAATCCTTACCGAAGGGCCCAGCGTGACTTTTCTGATAAAGCTGGAATCCCTGTGGGCTACTTGTGCAGATGGATTTGAGCACCCCGGGGAAGGTGTTCTTTTGTTCTGCCGGCAGATGGGCGTGTTCAGTGCTGGTCTGGACATGTGATTCCGGCTGTGGTTTGGGGCTGAGGCTGTTTTAGCTCTGACTTTGGAAGAAGATCCTGAGCTTGTCGGGGTCTTGGCACAGGGTCCTGAAAGCCGTATATGGCTCAAGACGTGGAAGAGAAGTGGGTTTGGGTTTGGTGGGTGGGAGCTCTTTCTCACAGGGGCTCCTTTCTTGCTTGGCTTGCTTGGTTGTACCCACACCACTCTGGACTCCTGGTGAGGTCCTAAGTGGTTCATCTTCAACAAAAATGCCAGTTGAGATGTGGCAGAAGGGTTTAAAAGGAGAGTCCTGGGGGCTGAGTTGACTCTAGGCACTGTGATACCTTCCAGTTTCTTTCCTTCTGTGCCTCTGGACAGCTGGGGTCAACCCCATGTACATAGGATCAGTGGCTGCCCAGGAATTGTGAGGGGGGTGCAGGAAAGGGGGTGCTAGACTTCACGGTTTAGCTGAATTTTAAATGTTAACTAATTGAGATTTGAATAGCCATATGTGTATCTAGTGGCTATTGGAGAGCGCAGTTCTAGAGGCTCCTCGTAGGTGGGGTTCCAGGAACAGGAATGTGTGATAGCGTGTTGACTGTGAGTCATGCTTCCCAGCCAACTTCATAACTTAACCCCACAGAGACAGGGAGCCTCCAGAAGGCTCTTAAAGAGTGGCTTTGGGGGTGGGATTTGCAGATACCCTGATAGGCATTTTTTTCTTTCTTTTGGTGGTAGATGGGGACTTTCGGCAACTCCCAGGTCACGATTCTCCAGCACACAGCTGTCACATGGAGACATGTTCCTAGGATACGGGGATAACTCCTATGGAGTCATCCAATGTTCTACAGAACTCGGGGACAGTCCTAGTACAATACGTTTTGTCTTAGAATGAAGAGTTTGGGGGTTGGGAGTGGGAATGAAGATAAGAAGTGTTTTCCTTTTCATTTATAGCCTCTCCTATGGCTTAAAATTTTGATTGTGTACTTGTGTAACTTTTATCTTAAAAAATACGTAAGTACATAAAATTACTATATTCCTCTTCTCTCTCTCTCTCTCTCTTTTTTTTTTTGCAGCTTTTATTTTAGACTCAAGGGTTACACGTATGGGTTTGTTACATGGGTGAATTATGTGTTGTGAGGGTTTGGTGCACAGATAATTTTGTCACTCAGGTAATCCATATAATACTTGATAGGTAGTTTTTCAATCCTCACCGTCCTTCCACCCTCCACCCTCAAATAGGCCCCTGAGTCTATTGGTCTATTGCTTCCTCTTCCTTTTTTTTTTTTTTTTGAGGTGGAGTTTTGCTCTTGTTTTCCAGGCTGAAGAGTGCAATGGTGTGATCTTGGCTCACTGCAACCTCCGCCTCCTGGGGTCAAGTGATTTTCCTGCTTCAGCCTCCCGAGTAGCTGGGATTATAGGCATATGCCACCATGCCTGGCTAATTTTGTATTTTTAGTGGAGATGGGGTTTCTCCATGTTGATCAGGCTGGTCTCGAACTTCTGACCTCAGGTGATCTGCCCGCCTCGGCCTCCCAAAATGCTGGGATTACGGGCATGAGCCACCGTGCCCAGCCTTATTGCTCCTTTCTTTGTGTCCATGTGTACTTGATGTTTAGCTCCCACTTGTATGTGAGAACACATGGCATTTGGTTTTCTGTTCCTGTGTTAATTTGCTTACGGTAGTGGCCTGCAGCTCCACCCATGTGCTGCAAAGGCCAGGATCTCGTTTTTTAAAAAAATAGCTGTATGGCATTCCATGGTGTGTATGTACCACATTCTTTTAATTCAGCCTACCATTGAGGGGCATTTATGTTGATTTCATGTCTTTGCTACTGTGACTAGTGCTGCAATGAACATACGTGTACTTGTGTCTTTATGGTAGAACCATTTATATTCCTTTGGGTATATACCCAGTAATGAGATTGCTGGATCAAATGATAGTTCTATTTTAAGTTCTTTGAGAAATCTCCAGACTGCTTTTCACAGTGGCTGAATTAATTTACATTCCCACCAGCAGTGTATAAGCATTCCTTTTTCTCTGCAACCTTGCCAGCATCTGTTATTTTTTGACTTTTTACTAATAGCCATTCGACTGGTGTGAGATAGTATCTCATTGTGGTTTTGATTTGCATTTCTATAATGATAGTGATATTGAGCATTTTTTCTTATATGCTTGTTGGCTGTGTGAGTGTCTTTTTATGAGAAGTATCTATCTGTTCATGTCCATTTTTTAGGGGGTTGATTTTTGCCTGTTCATTTGAGTTCCTTATAGATTCTTGATATTAGACCTTCGTCAAATGTATAGTTTGCAAATATTTTTCCCATTCTGTAGGTTGCCTGTTTACTCTGTTGACAGTTTATTTATTTATTTTTTTGAGACAGAGTTTTGCTCTTTCACCCAGGCTGGAGTGAAATGACATGATCTCTGCTCACTGCAACCTCCATCTCCTGGGTTCAAGCGATTCTCCTGCCTCAGCCTCCCGAGTAGCCGAGATTACAGGCACCTGCCACCACGCCTGGCTCATTTTTGTATTTTTAGTAGAGACGGGGTTTCACCATGTTTGCCAGGCTGGTCTCAAACTCCTGACCTAAGGTGATCCACCCTCCTCAGCCTCCCAAAGTGCTGGGATTACAGGCGTGAGCCACTGTGCCTGGAGATCCATCCTTCCTTCCTTCCTTCCTTCCTTCCTTCCTTCCTTCCTTCCTCCTCTTCCTCCTCCTCCTCCTCCCTCCCCTCCCCCTCTCCCTCTCCCTCCCACTTTCCCTCTACCTCTCTCCTATTGAGACAGAGTCTCGCTCTGTTGCCCAGGCAGTGGCACCATCTTGGCTCGCTGCAACCTTTGCCTCCCGGTTTCAAGCGATTCTCTTTCCTCAGCTTCCTGAGTAGCTGGGATTACAGGCATGCACCACTATGCCTGGCTAGTTTTTGTATTTTTGGTAGAGATGGAGTTTCACAATGTTGGTCAGGCTGGTCTCAAACTCCTGACCCTGTGATCTGCCTGCCTTGGCCTCCCAAAGTGCTGGGATTACAGGTGTGAACCACTGTGCCCGGCTGATAGTTTATTTTGCTTTTCAGAGACTTTTTAGTTTAATTAGGTCCCACTTGTCAATTTTTTTTTTTTTTGTTACCGCCTTTGGAGTCTTCGTAATGAAGTCTTTGCCTGGGTCAGTGTCTAGAATGTTATTTCCTAGATTTTCTTCCTGGGTTTTTATAGTTTTAAGTTTTACATTTAAGTCTTTAATCCATCTTGAGTTGATTTTTGTGTATGGTGTAAGGAAAGGGTCCAGTTTCAATCTTCTGCATATGGCTAGCCAGTTATCCCAGCACTATTTATTGAATACAGAGACGTTTTCCTATTCCTTGTTTTTGTCAGTTTTGTCAAAGATCAGATAGTTGTAGATTTGTGGGTTTATTTCTGTGTTCTCTAACTGTTCCATTGGTCTATGTGTGTTTTTGTATCAGTACCATGCAGTTTTGTTATCCTTAAGCATAGTTTAAAGCTGGATAGTGTGATGCCCCCAGCTATGTTCATTTTGCTTAGGATTGTTTTGGCTATTCAGGCCCTTTTTTGGTCCCCAGTGAATTTTAGAATTTTTTTTTCCTTCTAATTCCGTGAAAAATGTCATTGGTAGTTTGATAGGAATATCATTGAATCTGTAGATAGCTTTGGACAGTATGTCTATTTTAACAATATTGATTCTTCCTATTCATGAACATGGAATGTTTTTCCATTTGTTTGTGTTATCTCTGAGTTTTTTCAGCAGTGTTTTATAATTCTCCCTGTAGAGATCTTTCACCTCTCTGGTTAGCTATATTCCTAGGTACTTTATTTTTGTGTGTGGCTATTGTGAATGGGATTACATTCTTGATTTGGCTCTCAGCTTGGATGTTATTGGTGTATAGAAGTGCTACTAATTTTTGTACATTAATTTTATATCCTAAAACTTTGCTGAAATTGTTTATCAGATCAAGGAACCTTTGGGCAGAGACTATGGGGTTTTCAAGGTACAGAATCGTGTTGTCTGGGCCAGGTGCAGTGGCTCATGCCTGTAATCCCAGCACTTTGGGAAGCCGAGGAAGGCAGATCATCTGAGGTTAGGAGTTCAAGACCAGCCCGGCCAACATGGTGAAACTCTTTCTCTACTAAAAATAGAAAAATATTAGCCGGTTGTGGTGGTGTGCACCTATAATCCCAGCTACTCGGGAGGCCGAGGCAGGAGAATTGCTTGAACCTAGGAGGAGGAGGTTGCAGTGAGCCGAGATCACACCATTGCACAGCCTGGGTGACAAAAGTAAAACCCTGTCTTTTTTTTTTTAAAAAAAAATCATATTGTCTGCAAAGAGAGAGAGTTTGTCTTCCTCTTTTCCTATTTGGTATAGGCCTTTTTCTTTCTTTCTTTTTTTTTTTTTTGAGACAGAGTCTCGCTCTCTCACCCAGGCTGGTATGCAGTGGCACAATCTCGGCTCACTGCAACCTCTGCCTCCTGGGTTCAAGCGATTGTCCTGCCTCAGCCTCCTGAGTAGCTGGGATTACAGGCACCCGCCACCACACCTGGCTAATTTTTGTATTTTTAGTAGAGACGGGGTTTCACCATGTCGGCCAGGCTGGTCTCAAACTCCTGACCTCGGGTGATCCACCTGCCTCAGCCTCCCAAAGTGCTGGGATTACAGGCACGAGCCACCGCGCCAGGCCAGATTAGGCCTCTTAAGTCTTCACTGCATTACCATTGGCATGGAAAAGTGCTCAGAATATTTTGTTATGTGAAAATTAAGCAGATTACAAAGCCATATAGTTCCTTTTTGAAAACGCACAGGTGTATGCAGTGAGGAAAAGTCTTGATAGATATATACTGTTACTTTGATAGTGCAGTTTTGAATTATTTTAAGTAATTTTTAGTATTGTACTTTCTAGTTTTTCTTCAATGAGGATGCATCACTTGCACTGTAAAAATAATAATGATGGCCAGGCGCGGTGGCTCACACCTGTAATCCCAGCACTTTGGGAGGCTGAGGCGGGCGGATCACGAGGTCAGGAGATGGAGACCATCCTAGCTAACACAGTGAAACCCCGTCTCTACTAAAAATACAAAAAAATTAGACGGGCATGGTGGCAGGTGCCTGTAGTCCCAGCTACTCGGGAGACTGAGGCAGGAGAATGGCGTGAACCCCGGAGGCAGAGCTTGCAGTGAGCCGAGATCGCACCACTGCACTCCAGCCTGGGCGACAGAATAAGACTCTGTCTCAAAAAAAAAAAAAAAAAGATAATAATAATGATAATAACGGGAACATAATTTAGCGCCACCTCAAAGCTCTATCCCATTCTTTCAGGCCCTTGGTATTTTTTAAAGCTGAAGTGTCCTGGTTCAGGAAACAGGGTTAAATAAGCAAATGAATACTTTAATTCTAAATGTGTGGGAAATATTTAGAAAACAGAACTAAAACTGAATAAGAGGTTTTTTTTTTTTTTTTTTTGAGCCAGAGTTTTGCTCTTGTTTCCCAGGCTGGATTGCAATGGCGTAATCTTGGCTCACCACAACCTCTGCCTCCCGGATTCCAGTGATTCTCCTGCCTTAGCCTCCCTAGTAGCTGGGATTACAGGGATGCGTCACCATGCCTGGCTAATTTTGTATTTTTAATAGAGATGGGGTTTCTCCATGTTGGTCAGGCTGGTCTCGAACTCGCTAATTCAGGTGATCTGCCCGCCTTGGCCTCCCAAAGTGCTGGGATTACAGGCGTGAGGCACCGTGCCTGGCCAAGAGGTATGATTTTTTGGGGAAAAAAAAAAAATTCAGATAAGAACATGTCCTGGCTAAAAAAACTAAAGAAATAAAGAATAAAAATAATTTAAATTTTTTTTTTTTTTTTTAGCAACCAATTTGCTCCATAGTTACTATGCGAGAGATCCTTAGAATTGTGGATGGCTGGGAAACTACTCATTTGCCACTCATCAAGTAGATTGGTTTTGCTTTTGATATCTTGGAGATTTCTTGAAAAGTGTATCTGCCGGGCCGGGCGCGGTGGCTCAAGCCTGTAATCCCAGCACTTTGGGAGGCCGAGACGGGCGGATCACGAGGTCAGGAGATCGAGACCATCCTGGCTAACACGGTGAAACCCCGTCTCTACTAAAAAAATACAAAAAAACCTAGCCGGGCGCGGTGGCCGGCGCCTGTAGTCCCAGCTACACGGGAGGCTGAGGCAGGAGAATGGCGTAAACCCGGGAGGCGGAGCTTGCAGTGAGCTGAGATCCGGCCACTGCACTCCAGCCTGGGCGACAGAGCGAGACTCCGTCTCAAAAAAAAAAAAAAAAAAAAGAAAAGTGTATCTGCCCTCTTCCCCTGCCCCGCCCCACAAATTCATATGTTGAAGCCCTTACTGGCCCAGAACTTCAGAATGGGACTGTAGATTGTATTTAGAGATAGGGCTTTTAAAGAAGTCATTAAGTTAAAATAGAGTCATTAGGGTGGACCCTCATTCAATATTACTGGTATCTTTAAAAGAAGTAGGGATTAGGACCTAGCCAACAGGGGCTGAGGGACAGCCATGTGAGGACACAGTGAAAAGCTGGGTATCTGCAGGACCGGGCGTGGTGGCTCACGCCTGGAATTCTAGCACTTTGGGAAGCTGAGGTGGGAGGATTACTCCAGCCCAGGAATTCGAGACCAGCCTGTGCAACATGGTGAAACCCTGTGTCTACAAAAAAATACAAAAAATTAGCCAGGCATGGTGGTGTGCACCTGTAATCTCAGCTACTCAGGGGGCTGAGGTGGGAGAATCGCTTGAATCCAGGAGGTGGAAGTTGCAATGAGCTGAGATCCAGCCACACTGCACTCCAGTCTGGGCAGCAGAGAAGACCCTGTCTCAAAAAAAAAAAAAAAAAAAGAGAAAAGAAAAAGATGGCCATTTGCAAACCAAGAAAAGAGGCCTCAAGAGAAAATAACTCTCCAACAAAACACCTTGGGCTTCTGTTAATCCCCCAAGTTTGTTATGGCAGCCCTAGCAAACTAATACATTTGGGTTTTGTGTGACTTGCTTCATTCGGGCCAAAGAGAAATTAAGGAGGTTTTTTTTTTTTTTTTTTTTAATTGGACATTCACTTGGATCCAAAATATGGCAAAATCAAGTCTGTTTATCTAGTGGGAACTTAGCCATTGACTACTTGAGGACTGTTTCTCTTCAAACCTTTGGGGACAGCGACATCTAGTGGTAGTTTCTTTTATATACCCGTTTCAGTTCTCTTCTGGCTGTACATTAGAATCACTTGAGGGTATGGAGAAAAAAAAAAAAAAAAAAAGGCCGGGGGCTCATGCCGGTAATCCTAACACTTTGGGAGGCCGGTGGATTGCCTGAGCTCAGGAGATCGACAGCAGCCTGGGCAACACAGTGAAACCCCATCTGTACTAAAAAAAAATATACAAAAAATTAGCCGGGTGTGTGCCTGTAGTCCCAGCTACTTGGGGAGGCTGAGGCAGGAGAATCGCTTGAACCGGGGAGGTGGAGGTTGCAGTGAGCCGAGATGGCTGGCACCACTGCACTCCAGCCTGGGTGACAGAGCAAGATTCCGTCTCGAAAAAAAAAAAAAAAAAAAAAAAAAAGAAGCCAATGCCTAGGCTTTACCTGGCCAATTATGCCAGAAAGTCTGGGAATGGGACCCAGTCATCTGTATTTAAAAGGGCTTTCTATATTAGTCCAAAGTGTAGCCAAGGTTGAGAAGCAGAGATTCTCAATGAAAGCAACTCTGGAATGTAAAAATATGAGCTCATATTATGTTGCCATTTCTCACAATATGAAAAAGTTTGTTAACTTCTGCATTTATTTATTGTCTCTCTGCCTCCAAAGAAGGTAAAATACATGAGGGAGGGAGCACGGTCTGGTTAGCTTTTGGATGCCAAGAGCCTGGAACAGTGCTGCACAGTGTGGGCTCATAATAGCTTTCGCGAAATGAATGAATGAAAAATAGAGCATGGGGCCAGGCGCTGGTAGCTCACGCCTGTAATCCCAGCACTTTGGGAGGCCAAGGCGGGAGGATCACCTGAGGTCAGGAGACCAGGCTGCAACTTGTTTAAACCCCATCTCTACTAAAAATGCAAAAATGAGTCGGGCGTAGTGGTGGGCGCCTGTAATCTCAACTACTTGGGAGGCGGAGGCAGGAGAATCGCTTGAACCAGGGAGGCAGAGGTTGCAGTGAGCAGAGATCATGCCATTGCACTCCAGCCTGGGCAACAAGAGCGAAAAATTGTCTCAAAAAAAAAAAAAAAGAAAGAAAAAGAAAAATAGAGAATGCTCTCAGGTTGTATTAATCTGGAATACGACTGTTATATGATGTGAAACAGGACATGTTATATTTGGTTCAACTGAAAGTAACTTATGGAATCTTATAGGACTCCAAACATCTGAAACAGATGTTTCTTGGTCTGTCATACAACTTTGGTTGATTTCTTGGCACCTTTACTGCCTCTGATCCTAGGAGAGGATTTTCTGAGTTTCAATATAGCAGCAGGTTCTCAATGTCTACTAAGTGTTCTAGTTAAAAAGAAATGTTAAACTATTAGCTTTTCTTCTGTGCTTTTCTCCCCATTGTCTTTAGGCTTAGAAAGTTATATATTATTACAAAACCAGTGAAATATACACTTACAACATTTCTAGTTTTAAAACTACTTCTTTTTTATATTTTATGGCCTAAAATAACTAGGATTAATTTTTCTGCGTATGGGGCATAGTGAGTATTGAACTTTCTATTCTTGTCTTAACCCTGAGAGTCCATCTTCCCCACATGACTTGCGGATACTCCATGACTTTCCTCGTTTGCGATGCACACTTTTCCCGCAGTAAGTCTTTTTATATACTAATGTGAGAGGTGTTAGAATGAGACTTTTCCTGGCAAGGTGTGTGGAAGACCATTCCTTATGTGCAGACTTTCAAGGGAAATCTCTGCGGAAGTGCTCCCTGACTCTTGGACATCCTTAAAAACAGAGAGGAGAGAAAGAAAAAGAACAAGACTTGGTGAGAGGTTTCTTTGGAGAGAGTTGTTGCTGTGCTCTGGGCCCCCAACTTCCCTTTTCAGGGAGGAGTGGGAGTGGGAAGTGCTCATTCTAACTCCAGGCTTGAGGCCGCTGGGAGAATTTCGAAAAGTGGTTTCCACGGGAAAGACATGGAGCAGCCAGCCTGGGCAACAGAGTGAGACTTCGTCTCTCAGAAAAAAAAAAAAAGTACGTGCCAAATATTATATTGACAGGACATCCTTATTTTGAAGTCAAGACTGTGTTTGGGATTTACAGTGACCTAAGAATTGTCTCTGACCTAGAAGTAGGCATAAAAACTGATGACATTTTCATCTGAGGAACAGGCTGATATCTTTGTAAGTAAAAATTACAGGATTGAGAGATAGAGCAGATGAGCTGTTTTGGTCACTATAATCAGACATCTTGCTTATTCAATGTACCAGTTGCATTAGGAATGCTTTCAGGGCCCCCCTCATCGTCACGGTTGCCTCTCCAAATGCTCCAGATGTGGTCTGTCTTAATAGTTGAATGGTTGAATAGTTGAATGGTTGAAAATAACAGAGCTCTCCTTAAAGCAGGTTAAACAGAAAAGAGAATTTACTGTAAGGTTACATAGGTGGCTATAAGAGTAGGCATTCAATTTTTTTTTAGATGGAGTCTCACTCTGTTGTCCAGGCTGGAGTGCAGTGGTGTGATCTCAGCTCACCGCAACATCCGCCTCCTGGGTTCAAGTGATTCTCCTGCCTCAGCCTCCCAAGTAGCTGGGATTACAGGTGCCTGACACAATGTCTGGCTAATTTTTGTTATTTTAGTAGAGACGGGGTTTCACCATGTTGGCCAAGCTGGTCTCGAACTCCTGACCTCAGGTGATCCACCCACCTCAGCCTCCCAAAGTGTTGGGATTACAGGCGTGCACCACCACGCCTGGACTAACATGAGTCATAAATAAATGAGTTAATTCAGGGATAGACACTTAATGTGAATTCAAGCCAGGTAGTAAGGAGCTTTCCCGACAACAGTGATTGAGATAGGAAAGGGGACAGGTTTTAGGTTACCCCAATTAGTATGAAGTCAGGCCTTTGCTCAGTGATTTGGGGAGAAGAAACTGTTTGTCCAGTTAGTGTACATAGCTGTGAGGTCTGGAGCTGTAGCAACCACTTTTGTATCTTGAACACAGCTAGATTTGAGATGGTGCTGACACAGGAGAGAAGACAATTGATGAAAGAAATGCAGAGTCAGAGCCCTGATCCAGCCACTCCTGAACCTGTCACTACATTAAACTTCTCAGGTACAGCAGTTGTTCCCAGTTGGGGGCAATTTAGCTCCTGAAAGGATATTTGGCAATATCTGGAGACATTTTTGGTTGCTACAACTGGGTAGGTGCTCCTGGCACCCAGTGGATAGAGGTCAAGGATGCTGCTAAATCCGCTACAGTATGTAAGAGAGTGCTCTTTCCTTTGCAACATAGAATTATCTGGCCCAAAATGTCTATATTGCTGAGGTCGAGAGACTCTGACCTAGAGATTTGATTAAATTTAACTTCTTTTTTTGGCAAGGATGCTTTGTGGGCACTGTGTACTTGCTTTTACATCACAACAGGCTTGTTCTCTTGGCTTTTCTGGATTTCTATACCTGCCATTGCTCCCCTCTCTCAGTGCCCGGTGAGCCCCTCCCCAGCCTCTCTCACAAGTCCAGGGGGCTGCCTTCTCCTTGTCATCTCTCCACACCCTGGCTCTTTTCACTATGGCATTTGATGGGCATTTTGGGGCTCTTTGGTGTGTGTTTGGCCCCCACTGGGCTGGAGATGCTGGGAAGGCAGGGACTCAGTCTGTCTTCTCTCGTGCATTCAGGACACTGGGACTGGTAGAGCCTAATACGTAAATAAATCAATGACAAATGAATGACTCATAACTCAGATATTTGAGCTGGTCAGAGGCAATATCTCTTTCTCTGTGGGCAGGAACTGAATCAACACAGTGGAATTTTCTTTTTCTTTTCTTTTTTTTTTTTTTTTGAGATGGAGTTTCGCTCTTGTTGTCCAGGCTGGAGTGCAATGGCGTGATCTCTGCTCACCGCAACCTCCACCTTCTGGGTTCAAGAGATTCTCCTGCCTCAGCCTCCCAAGTAGCTGGAATTACAGGCATCCACCACCATGCCCAGCTAATTTTTATATTTTTAGAAGAGATGGGCTTTCACCATCTTGGCCAGGCTGGTCTCAAATTCCTGACCTCAGGTGATCCACCCACCTCAGTCTCCCAGAGTGCTGGGATTACAGGCGTGAGACACTGCGCCTGGCCAACACAGTGGTATTTTCACAAGTCCATTCACCTTTTGCCAGTAAAATGATGTAGCAAGATCATTCATCATATATACAGTGAAATATTATTCAGCCTTAAGAGGGAAATCCTGTCATAGACTACAACACGGATGAATGTGGAGGACACTACGCTAAGTGAAATCAGCCAGTTGCAGCAAGGCAAATGCTGCATAAGTCCTCTTATATGAGGTATCCAAAACAGTCACTCTTAGAAACAAAGTAGAGGTAGAGTGGTGGTCGCCTGGGGCTGAGGGGAGGAGGAAAAGAAAAGATGTTATTCGATGGGTATAGAATTTCAGTTTTGCGAGATAAAAAAGTTCTAGAGATCTGCCGCACAGCAATGTACATAATTAACATTAATGTACTGCACACCTAAAAGTGGTTAAGATGGACTAGGCATGGTGGCTCATGCCTGTAATCCTAGCACTTTGAGAGGCTGAGACAAGCAGATAGACTGAGGTTAGGAGTTTGAGACCAGCCTGGCCAACATGGAGAAACCCCATCTCTACTAAAAAATAAAAAATTAGCTGGGCATGGTGCGCACCTGTAATCCCAGCTACTCAGGAGGCTGGGGTATGAGAACCACTTGAACCCAGGAGACACAGAGGTTGCAGTGAGCCAAGACTGCACTATCAAGACTCCAGCCTACACAGAGCAAGACTCCATCTAAAAAATGACAAAAGCCTTTTTTCTTCTTTTGAGATGGAGTTTCGCTTGTTGCCTAGGGCTGTTTTCAGTGGTGCACCAGTCACTGCAACCTCCGGCCCCCGGTTCAAGTAATTCTCTGCCCTCAGCCTCCTGAGTAGCTAGGATTACAGGCGCCCACCATCATGCCCGGTCAATTTTTTGTATTTTTGGTAGAGACGGGGTTTCACCATCTTGACCAGGCTGATCTTCAACTCCTGACCCCGTGATCTAACTGCCTTGGCCTCCCAAAGTGCTGGGATTACAGGTGTGTGTGTGTGTGTGTGTTTTTGAGACAGGGTCTCACTCTGTCAGCCAGGCTGGAGTGCAGTGGCATCATCATGGCTCACTGCAACCTCCGCCTCCTGGGCTCAAGCAATCCTCTCACCTCAGCCTCCTGAGTAACTGGGACTATAGGCATATCACCACACCTACCTAATTTTTGCACTTTTTGTAGAGACGGGGTTTCGTCATGTTGCCCATGCTGGTGGTCTCAAACACCTGAGCTCAAGTGATCCACATGCCTCGGTCCCCCAAAGTGTGTGAGCCACCATGCCCACCTGGCCTAAGATGGTAAATCTTATGTCCTGTGTTTTTTAAAACCATAATTAATAAAAGGTATTTGGTGAGAATTAAAAAAAAAAAAATTACCCGCTAGGCAAGGTGGCTCACTCCTGAAATCCCAGCTCTTAGGGAGGCAGAGGCGGGAGGATAGCCTGAGCCCAGTAGTTTGAGACCTGCTTGGGCAATATAGTGAGACCCTGTTCTTGAAATCAATCAATCAATAAAAAATAAACAAAACTGGCCGGGTGTGGTGGCTCACCCCTGTAACCCCAGCACTTTGGGAGGCTGAGGCAGGTGGATCACCTGAGGTCAGCAGTTTGAGACCAGTCTGACCAACATGGTGAAACCTCGTCTTTACTAAAAATACAAATATTAGCTGGGTGCGGTGGCGGGCGCCTGTGATCCTAGCTACTCAGGAGGCTGAGGCACGAGAATTACTTGAACCCAGGAGGCAGGGGTTGCAGTGAGCCAAGATCGTGCCACTGCATTCCAGCCTGGACGACAGAAAAAAAAAAAAAAAAAAAAAAATCACCCATGGGGGCTATACCTTGGGAGACTTGATTGGATTTAGGAGTCAGGGCTCAGGTGGCTTCTCTCATTGTTCTGTGCTGATTTATGAGATTTTACCTACTTATTTCAGAGGTGACCTTGATATCCAATTTCAGGGCACCCCACTGAGTCTCTCATGCTGCTTGAGCCTCTGCCCCAGCCCTGACCATGGTGTGTGCTTCTCTCTGTCACTCAGCCACACTGACCCAGGAGGAGGGGTGGATGCCCAGACCCTGAGTTGTACCAGATCCAGTGCCGTGATCCTCGGGCAGCAGGAGACACCTAAACAGCAGGGGCTCAAGTTCTCCCTAGTGGTGGAAACAGTTGAGGTGGCCTTTTCCACAGTCTGCAGCAGAGCCTCCTGCTTTTTAATTATGAGATACCCCAAGGCGCGCTCCTGCCCCTTCACACAGAGTAACTTGGTGCATTCTTCCAATTGCTGGTCTGAGCCACCGGCAAATGGCTTGCTCCAGCTCTGCAGGGGTTTTCACACCTGGTTTGTGGCTCCTCCAGCCTTCCCCGCTCCCCTCTGAGTCTGCCTTTTTCCTGGGCCTGCCAACCAGTTAGCACCTCTGCTGAACAGAAAGCCTGGAGCAGAAGGGGCCCTGCTCCCCACTGTCTCAGGGAACCAGGCTGGAGAACAAAGGAAGACAGGATGCCCATCCTCCTTCTCCGCCTCCATCCCTGCCTCCCTCCCTCCTTTTCTTTCTCCACAGGATTCTTTCCTCTTCTAAGAAGCAGCCTCAGAGCTGGCTGTAGAACATCCAGAAACTATCAGGAAGAATAACTGTCTCCCTCTTTCCAACTTCCTGCTCCCCACTCCCCATACCTGTGTTGGGTATATGTTTTCCTAGCAATGTTTAATGTCACATGCCTGCACTTTCCCCTAATCCTAATTTCATGTTACTTTTATAACATAGGTAAATTAGCCTTGAAGATGTGATTATAGGCTTGAGGGGGGAAAAAGGTTTTAAAATTGTGAGATTAAGATGTGTTTATTGTAAAAATAATTAGAAAATAGAGATAAGGGAAAGGAAGAACAATAAACAGTCATTAAAATGTGCCACCTACGGATAGTCTGAGCTCAGCTGCCTGGATTTACCAGAAAGTGGAGCCTGAGAGGAAGCTGGGGTGAGGGACAGGGGACTGAGTTAGGGCAGGGGAGCTTCAGGAGAAGGATGCATATTTGATTTGGCATTTGACCAATGCTATAGGCAACTCGTTGACCTCAAGAGCTCTGTGCCATTTGAAATACATATTGGCAGCTTTCATGAGGAGAAGAGAGGGGAAAGCACTTATCCACTTTCTTTTTTTCTTTCTTTTGAGATGGAGTCTTGTTCTGTCGCCCAGGCTGGAGTGCAATGGCGTAATCTCGGTTCACTGCAACCTTCGCCTCCCGGGTTCAAGCAATTCTGCTGTCTCAGCCTCCAGAGTAGCTGGGAATACAGGTGCGTGCCACCACACCCAGCTAATTTTTGCATTTTTAGTAAAGACAGGGTTTCACCATATTGGTCAGGCTGGTCTTGAACTCCTCACCTCAGGTGATCCACCTACCTCAGCCTCCCAAAGTGCTAGGATTACAGGTGTGAGCCACGGCACCCGGCCAGCACTTATTCACTTTCATTCCCCTGTTCAAACATTTGCCTATGGGAGGTCACCTCACCTGCATTTTTGGGTCATGCTGTAGCAGGACGAGCTGCGGACAAAACCCCTCAGACACCAAGATAGTGAAGGGAGTGGCTTTAATCAGCTGGGAGCATCAGCAGGCTAGCATCTTAAAATCTGAGTTCCTCAGGTGCTCAACTTCTGTCCCTTTGAAGGGCTCACAACTTTGAGGGGGTCCGCGTGAGAGGGTAGTGACCGATCGAGCAAGCCAGGGGGTACATGACGGGCTACGATAGCACCTGATGGTCCGAGTGAAACAGAACAGAACGGGAGGTTTCACAATGTCCTTCCGTACAATGTCTGGAATCTATAGATAACATCAGTTGCTAGGTCAGGGGTCGAATTTTAACTACCAGGCTTAGGTCAGGCAGGTGCTGGCCTGGTTTTGGGTCTGGTTCCTTGGTTTTGGGTCTGGTTCCTAGGCGCCGGGCTACCTGCCTTTAGTTTCACTTCTCTTTCCTTTTCTGAGTATAAAATAATATAAAACAATATGAGAGGGTCTCTGTCTTCCCTCAACGCATGCATGAACATTGAGTGAGTGTGTCACAGAGAAAACAGACTGGGGAGACCGCTGTGGGCCTGAGTTCGGTGCTGTAGGAACTGGTCTGAGTGGACTAAGAGACAGGTGAGATTCAGAGGTGGTGCACAGTGGGCATGGTAGCTCATACCTGTAATCCCAGTTGTGTGGGAGGCTGAGGCTTGAGCCTGAGAGGTCGAGGCTGCAGTGAGCCACGATCCCACCACTACATTCTAGCCACGGTGACAGAATGAGACCTTGTCTCAAGAACAAACAGCTGGGCACAGTGGTTCATGCCTATAATCCCAGCACTTTGGGAGGCTGAAGTGGAAGGATCGCTTGAGCCTAGGAGATCAAGCCTAGCTTCGGCAACATATGGAGACTTTGTCTCTACAGAAAATTAAACAAATTTAGCTAAGCATGGTGGTGCATGCCTGTAGTCCCAGCTACTCAGGAGGTTAAGGCTGGAGGATTTCTTGAGCCAGGAATTTGAGGCTGCAGTGAGCCATTTTGTGCCACCGCACTCCAGCCTGGGCAACAGAGTGAGACCCTGCCTTAACAAAGAAAAAAGTGATGTGCAAAAGGTTATGTTTTGGCATACAAAAATAGCAACATGTCCAGCAGTTACTATAAGCTAGACCCAGTGCCAAGTGCTTCACATGGATTATCTCATTTCAGACTCCAGTAACCCTAGGAGGAATACTGTTATTATCCCCATTTTCAACATTAGAAAAGTATGGTTCAGAAAGGCTAAGTTTAGCCAGATGACCCAGTTAAAAAGGGTAGATCCAGGATGCACACCCAAGATTTCTTAATCGGGTCCACTCTTTCCCCTTTTAATGATTGGTGCACATTTATCATCTGGGTTTGCCCAGCCTCCATTCTGGCTTCTGGTTGGTTTGACTGAGTGACTCTCTTTCTGTCTGTCTGTTTAGCCCTCTGTGGTGTCAGCTGCATTTTAAATTGGCGAACAACCCCCACAGAGTCACATGCTTACCTGCCCAGGTCCAGGGGGATGGATACAGAGAGACGTTTCCCCCCAGAATTTCAAGTCATCATCTCATTGGCCCAGCCCAGATGGCCCACTCATTCATGAGCCAATGGCTGTGATGAGGGGAACAGAATAGGCCAATGGGCTTAGGTCAGTTATCATTCTGGTGGGATCCACTTTCCGTAAATAATAAGTGGAGGGGCAATGGATACATATTAATCTGGGTTTCGTAGGAAGAGGGGAGTCGGGGAGGGATGGTAGGTAGGTTATCCTTTGGCCACTTGGACAGCTTGTTTTAAAACTTTATTTTAAGCAATCCATGCAAGAATGGCAGGAACAGTTAGAAGGAGGGTTGAAGAGGAGGCCACTGACCCAGACTCTCTGCTGGGTCTCCCTTGTTGAACATCCTGCTTTATGACCTTCCCTAAGCCTGGTTCTCTGGTCTGTGTAATCTAAAAACAGCCTTCTCACCCTTGCTACTTCTTTTAATAAATTCCTCTTTGCCTTAGTTTGCCAAGTAAGGTTTCATTGCTTTTCACCCAGAACCCTGACTGATGCATGTTGAATTTCTGAGGAGACAGAGTAAGTTAGACCCTACATCCACATCTGCGTCCAAAGCAGGGAAATCTGGCCAAGCGTATAAATAGAGATCAGGACACCTTCTTCATTACTGAAGAAGGAAAAGCTGGAGGTCTGACTTAGTGTGGGAGCAACACAGGGCTGCAAACCAAACCCCAGAATGAGACAGGTGTAGCCAATTAGGCACAGGTGGCACCGTACTGGGTGTGATCCTGACGCAGAGGAACCGCAGGGACAGCAGCCAGATTGCTCCCAGGAGTAAGGAGTGGGGAGTGAGCCCGCGATGCCTTGTTTATTCTTCCCACATTTACCACCAGTTAAGCCATTTTTCCTCCCTGACGTGGAGTGAGTTAAAGGCGATGGAGAGAAACCAGGAGAGTTTATGGAACATCCTTTCTCAGGGAAACGAGTGGTGAGGAGGTGTTCTCTCCTAACAGGATGCAGCATCTCCCAGTTCCTCCTTCCATCCCTTTTTTCCTCTCTCTCCCTTTTTTCTTTCTCTATCTAATCAATCTTACCAAAATAAATTTATACTGTATATCCTGTTTGTACATTCTTTTCTCATCTAACCACATGCCATAAATATTTCTCTACCCTTCTCTCTCTCTGTGTCTATACACACACACACACACACACACACACACACACACCCACCCACCCCACTTTCAGTAGTTATGTGGTATTCCATTGCTTGGCTTATTATATATATTTTTTTCTTTTTTTGAAATGGAGTCTCGCTCTGTCGCCCAGGCTGGAGTGCAGTGGCACGATCTTGGCTCACTGCAACCTCTGCCTCCCAGGTTCAAGCCATTCTCCTGCCTCAGCCTCCTGAGTAGTTAGGATTACAAGCATGTGCCACCACACCCAGCTAATTTTTTTGTATTTTTTTTTTTAGTAGAGATGGGGTTTCACTATGCTGGCCAGGCTGGTCTCCAACTGCTGACCTCAAGAGATCTGCCCGTCTCGGCCTCCCAAAGTGCTGGGAGTACAGGCGTGAGCCCCCGTGCCTGGCCCATAATTTGTTAAATCATCTCTAGTTTTGAATATGTAGGAACTTCCCAGTTTTTCACCATTATAAATGCTGTTCTTCTGTTTGCCCACATTCCTGCCTCTGTTGGCCAGACTGCATTGCAGTGGCACAGTCATAGTTCACTGTGGCCTTGAACTCCTGGCCTCAAGTGATCCTCCTGCCTCAGCTTCCTGAGTAGCTGGAACTACAGGTATAAGCTGCTGCACCCAGCTCTAGAAGTGATTAGTGAGTCAAAGGGATTTTTTTCCTCTTATTTTCCTTTTGAAATCTTTGGCAAAAAGGAAATTTTAAGGTTTTAAGATGTATTTTCCATTTTTTGTGGCAGAAGCATTGTGTTAAGTTATATGTGTGTGTGTGTGTGTGTATATATATATATATATATTTTTTTTTTTTGAGACAGAGTCTTGCTCTGTCACCCAGGCTGGAGTGCAGTGGCATGATCTCAGCTTACTGCAACCTCCGCCTTCTGGGTTCAAGCGATTCTCCCATCTCGGCTGCCCAAGTAGCTGGGATTACAGGTGTGCGCCACCATGCCCGGCTAATTTTTGTATTTTTAGTAGAGACAGGGTTTCACCATGTTGCCCAGGCTGGTCTCAAACTCCTGACCTCAGGTGATCTACCTGCCTTGGCCTCCCAAAGTGCTGGGATTACAGGTGTGAGCCACTGCACCCAGCCTAAATTATAGTTTTACTGATGGTGTGTGAGAGGTTTCTGCCCATTTTATTTTTATTTTATTTATTTTGATCTGATTTAACTTTATTTATTTATTTTTTCTGAAAAACCACTCCTTTCTATTTAGAGAAGGTCTAACCTACATAGTTAGGTAGAAAATGGATGATGAAAACAGCCCAGGATAAAAACCAAACAAGTATGGAAGGGCTCCTTAAACAATAGAAAGAACAGGTTTTGTAGTTCTTCCCATATATATATTTTTTTTTTTTAACAGCGGAGATTGCAACTACAGGGAATTTCTGCTTATTTTATTTTATTTCTTTTTTTTTTTTTTTGAGACACAGTCTGGCTCTGTTACCCATGCTGGAATGCAGTGGCGTGATCTTGGCTCATTGCAATCTCTGCCTCTGGGTTTAAGCAATTCTTGTGTCTCAGCCTCCTGAGTAGCTGGCTGGGATTACAGGTATGTGCCACCACGCCTGGCTAATTTTTGTAATTTTGGTAGAGATGGGGTTTTGCTATGTTGGCTAGGCTGGTTTCGAACTCCTGACCTCAAGTGATCCACCCACCTTGGCCTCCAAAAGTGTTGGCATTACAAACGTGAGCCATTGTGCCTGGCCAAATTTCTGCTAATTTAAAAAGTGTTATCTGATGGGAAAAACTTATAGTTTTAATATGCACCTTTTGGTTAAACAAACTTGGATATTACTTTATATTCATATATTTATCATATATTTTCCTCCTTTTGTCTTATTTGCTTACGTTTTTGGTGGTGTGCCTTTTTCCTATTGAGTAAAGAAGTCTTTGTTAGGACATCAACCTATTTATTGTCAAATATGTTGCAGTTATTTCTCTCATTTGTGGTTTATATTTTAATATTATTCAATATCTTTGACCTACAAAATTAAAAATTTTTTAATGATCATTCCTATCTTATTGTTCATGGTTCTTATCTTTGATACTGTGTCTGCAGGGTCTTTCATTTTTTTAAAGAGACTATCAGATCACTGCAAAGGTCTAAGTGTGGGGCAATATGCTTTTTCTAAATACTCTGTACGTTTGCTCACCGAATAATTTTTTTTTTTTTTTTTTTTTGAGACACAGTCTCACTCTGTCACCCAGGAGTGCAGTGGCATGATCTCAGCTCACTGCAACCTCTGCCTCCCAAGTTCAAGCGATTCTCCTGCCTCAGCCTCCTGAGTAGCTGGGATTACAGACGTAATGCTACCACGCCAGGCTAATTTTTGTTTGTTTGTTTGTATTTTTAGTAAAGACGGGGTTTCACCATGTTGGCCAGGCTGGTCTCGAACTCCTGACTTCAGGTGATCCGCCCACCTTGGCCTCCCGAAGTGCTGGGATTACAGGCTTGAGCCAGGGTGCCCAGCCCTAATAATTTCTGTTTCAGAAACATTTTTATTTTCCTTTGACTGTGTAAAAGAATCCTTGAAATCTTTAAGCTAGCACTGAACATATAAATACTACTTGTGTAATTCTCCATATCCCTGATTTAAAGTTGATTATCCACTTAGGACGTGATAAGAAGTTTAAATGTTAATTCTCCATTGAGGTATTAACTAAAGCATCCTGTGCTCAGACAGTTTATAAATTCATTTGTTCAATTGCGTAAAACAATAGATTCCGTGATCGCTGCTCAGGGGAGCATTCTGTGGTCAGATCCCAGGCTGGGAGTTGCAAGGGCTATCATCAATCTATTTTCTCCTTTTCCTAACAATTATCAGCACTAGCCACACAGAGATCAATGGGCACCAGGCAGTGGAAAGAGGGCAGTGGACACTTCGTTGAGGTTGATGATTTCACATATCTGTCACTGTTAACTCCAGTGACCCTCCAAATTAGTCACTGCATTGTCACTGGGGCCTTCAAACCAGGCCTTTTGAAATGTCCTTGGGATTTTGTGAGCTGTCCTTTAGTTTCTGTTATGTCTACAGGTTTCAGGGATATTTACTATATCCAAAATATCCAGTATCAGTAGGTCTGTCCTTCTCATTAAGTCCAAGAGAAGCCATCAGACATAGTCCTGGTGCACTTGAACCCTGAAGTTTCCCAAAGGCAGGGGATGGATTCCAAGAGGCCAGGAATCCTTTTTTTCTTTTGGGGGTTCTCCAAATAACTGGCTCAGAAAGTTACTGTGGGTGGTCTACTTTTATATAAAGTTTCCTGCAAGCTTCCTTGGAGGAAGTCCCCATTTATTTGTATATTTATTTTTAAGGGAGTTGTGCTTTTTCCAGGTCTTGATATAATGTACGTTACATCTTGCATAAAAGACCCCTCTCTTGCATAGTCACTCCCAGGCTTGGCTTAGGGAAATCTGGACTTTTTCTGTTAATTGCTTAATAAAAAGCATAGCTCCACTGGTAAGTGGATGAGAGCCACAAAAACTGAAGACTGGGAGAGAGTCTTTAAGGGGTCTGAGGCAGCTCTGAGAGGAGGGGGTGAGGTGGACACCAGCAAGAACCATGAGCCTTGACGTCCATGTAGAGGCTAAAGTAAGACTTAAGGTTTGGGGAGTTGAGATGGCCAGTCTGCAGAGATCTGAGTGTGTGTGTGTGTGTGCGCGCGTGCACATGTGAGTGCATGTGTCTTTTGGGTGAGTGAGAAGTGTGCGTCTAGAGTATTCAGTGTATTGGGTTCCCATTGCTGCTGTAGCAAATGACCATAAACGTAGTGGCTTAAATCAACACAAATTTATTAAAATTTATTAAAGTTTTAATTTTTTTTTTTTTAGAGACGAGGTCTTGGTCTGTCACCCAGGCTGAAGTATGGTAGTGCAGTCGTAGCTCACTGCAGCCTCAAACTCCTGGGCTCAAGGGATCCTCCCACCACAGCCTCCTGAGTAGACAGGACTACAGGTGTGAACAACTATGTCAAGCTAATTACAAAAACTTCTTTTGTAGGATGGAGTTTGGACATGTTGCCCAGGCTAGTGTCAAATTCCTGGCCTCAAGGTATCCTCCTCCCTTGGCCATCTAAAGCGCTGGGACTTCAGTCATGAGCTACTGCCCTGGCCACAAATGTATTCTCTTACAATTCTGGAGGTTAAAAAACCTAAAATTAAGGTGTCAGTGGGGCTGTATTTTTTCCAGAGGTTCTAGGGAAGAGTCTGCTTCTTAGACTTTTCCAGCATTTTTTTTTTATTTTTTTATTTTTTTTAAAGAGACAGAGTCTCACTCTGTCACCCAGGCTGGAGTGTAGTGGTGCCATCTCGGCTCACTGCAAGCTCCGCCTCCCGAGTTCATGCCATTCTCCTGCCTCAGCCTCCCGAGTAACTGGGACTATAGGCGCCCGCCAGCACGCCTGGCTAATTTTTGTATTTTTAGTAGAGACGGGGTTTCACAGTGTTAGCCAGGATGGTCTCCATCTCCTGACCTTGTGATCTGCCAGCCTTGGCCTCCCAAAGTGCTGGGATTACAGGTGTGAGCCACCGCGCCCAGCAACTTTTCCAGCTTTTAGAGGCTGCCTGTGTTCCTTGGCTTGTAGCCCCTTCTATCTCCAAAGCAGCAGAGTGGCATCTTCAGGGCTCTCTCTCACCCTCTAGCCTCGTATATCCTTTGACTCTGATGCTCCTGCTGTATTCTCATAAGGACACTTGTGACTACGCTGAGACCCCAGAATAATCCAGGGTCATCTATCCATCTCAGAATCCTAAACTTAATCACATCTGCCAAGTCCATTTTGCTATGTAAGGTTATATAATCACAGGGTTTGGAGGCTGGGGTTTGGGCGTCTTTGGGAAGCCATTATTCTGACTTCAACATTCAGTATGACAGATTACTAACTTCACTTTACTGCAAAGATCCTCAGAGAGAAATAAGGATGATTATGGCAGTGGTTCATAGGACCTTATGTTAGCTAACCATGTGCAAAATTCTTAGGATTCGTTTCAAGCCCACTCAAGTGTAGTTGGATGACACTGGGACTTTGAGTCAAGAGGCCTGATTTCATCATTTACTTAGCTATATGATCTTCAGGCGATTTACTTAACCTCTTGAGGCTCAGTGTTCCCATCTATAAATTGTGATAATGTGATCAGTGATCAGTGGGAAGAACTGGCTAGATGATGGCTAACCTGAGAATCTTAGAATGTTTTGCATGACAGTTTTGTTTTGTTTTGTTTTGTTTTTTGAGATGGAGTCTCTTGCTCTGTCGCCCAGGTTGGAGTGCAGTGGTGCGATCTTGGCTCACTGCAAGCTCCGCCTCTCAAGTTCACGCCATTCTCCCATCTCAGCCTCCCAAGTAGCTGGGACTACAGACATCCACCACCACGCCCGGCTAATTTTTTGTATTTTTAGTAGAGATGGGATTTCACCATGTTAGCCAGGATGGTCTTGATCTCCTGACCTTGTGATCCACCCGCCTCGGCCTCCCAAAGTGCTGGGATTACAGGCATGAACCACCGTGCCCGGCTGTGTGACAGTTTTCTTTGGGGAAGTGCTGTCTAACTCTCTGCAGCCCGGGATGAATTTATAAATGTGGCCAGATATTTTTTTGTTTTGTTTTTCACTCTCCATTTGTGTTAGTTCAGATCATCTGAGATGCAGACACCGAAATGGAATTAGACACACACAAGATTTATTGGGGAAAATGTGGTGGAAATGGGGAGAGAATGAAGGAGGCTGAGAGAGCCATCAGACCACATGCAGGTCTGACATCTGTGGAGGAGACAGCCAGGGTGGCTGGAGCTGGGACCTTCTGGAAGAGGTTTTGGGTGAGGTGGGTTGGGATCATTTTATGGAGGGCCTTGGATAAGGTGCAGCAGAGGGTTATTGGCAGAGGAGTAACTCAATCCCAGTTGGCTTTTAGGAGGGTTGTCCTAGGATAGAGTAGGGTGCATTAGAATGGGAAAGCACATAGCCAGCGGCACTCATCCTGGGCTGCTGCAACATTCTTTAGGTGGGTAGCGCTAAGGCTCTGGATCAGGTTAGTGGCAGTGAGAATGGAAAGGAAAGAACAGCCATGTGCAATTATCCATCCCAAAGAGATAAATGTCTCCCATTCCTCCCTGCCAAATAGAACCAATAGAATGTATTAAATCAGTTTTTATTGCTAAGGGGTCAGTAGATGTTTACCATGCTGTTAAATGATTACTGTGAAGAATGGTGTTCATTTTGCATCTATTGACCCCATCCCAATGTGGGCTGATCTGATAGCTTCATTCTGCAGTCCATTCCTCTTCTCTTTACTTTCTTTCCTCTTAGACCTAAGAACTCAATGGAATTTATGTTAGAAATAGGAATGATCAGGGCAAGGCATCTCTCATTCTTTGGTAGAAGATAACCCATCAAACATGAGTTTTGTCGATTTGCAGCCATTTCAATTTATCATAAGAGCTGAAGTTACTCATGCTTCATTAAAACAAAGAGAGGGAGGGGTGGAGGGAATGTAATTTTTTTCCCCCCCCGAGACGGAGTCTTGCTCTGCAACTCAGGCTGGAGTGCAGTGGTGCGATCTCAGTCCACTGCAACCTCTGCCTTCTGGGTTCAAGTGATTCTCCTGCCTCAGCCTCTTGAGTAGTTGGGACTACAGGCGTGTGCCACCACACTCGGCTATTTTTTTTTTTTTTTTTTTTTTAACATTTTTAGTAGAGATGGGGTTTTGCCATGTGGGCCAGGCTGGTCTCAAACTCCTGACTTCAGGTGATCTACCCCCTCAGTCTCCCAAAGTGCTGGGATTACAGGTGTGAGCCACCTCACCTGGCTCAAAAATGTAGGTTTAAAAGATCATCCCTCTTGCCACGAATTTGACCTGAGGATGTTTGACCTTGAATATACTTGTTTGTAAATGTCATTAGGCAGCCATAGATTCCAAAGCAGGTTAGAGTGGGAACAGGAGAATGGCTTGAGTGACCTGATTTTTAGAGGGAAGTTCAATTGAGCATGCAGAACAGGCACGAAAACTTATGGCGACATACAGTAGAAGGGAGGGGAGTCTTGATGGGCGGATAGAATGGCGCAGCAGAGCGCAGCTGGATGTCCAGGCAGGTTGACTGCTTCATGGAGACTTCCAGCTGCTGGGCTGGGTTTAGAAATGGAATTCTAGTCTTTGGGCTGGAAAAACAAGGCAAAGTCTGAATCCTAGAGAGAATTTACATTATAATAGAGGTTCAGAAAGAGCAAAGAAGACATGGGCCAGGAGCTGAGGTTCAAGGTCATGGCTCTAACAGAATGCTGGTGAATGTCCACTATGTTGGCCTCTTGAGTTTCTCGTGTCCAAGATTAAGCTTAGACTAGGGTACTGAGGCAGGGCTGGCCTATTGGATGGCAGACCAAGGACCCCAGTGCGAAGGAAGAGGCCAGGAGCCAGGGTCACCCAGGTGGTGGATTTTCATAACATTGAAGGCAACATAGGTGTAGATCTCAAACTTAAGTTTAAGAATCAGAACCACCTGGAAGGCTTGTTAAAACACACATCCCAGGGGCCCATCCCCAGAGTTTTAGATACAATAGGGCTGGGCTGGGGTCTAAGAATCTGCATCTCTAACATGTTTTCATGTGATGCCGATGCTATGGTGCCAGGCCCACACTTTGACTACTGTGTTTCTCTATATTTATTGTATATTTTAATAGCTTGTGTTTTTTTTTTTTTTTTTAAACTACTGATGCCTGAGTCCTACCCTCAGAGATTCGTTTTTAAAATTTCTATTTATTTATTAGAGACTGGGTTATGAGACTGGCTAATTTTTGTAGTTTTGGTAGAGATGGGGTTTTGCCATGTTGCCCAGGCTGGTCTCAAACTCCTGGACTCCACCTGATTCCGCCTCCCAAAGTGCTGGGATTACAGGTGTGAGCCACTGCGCCCAGCCCCCTCAGAGATTCTTATTTAATTGGTCTGAGATTCCCAGGTGATTTCAGACTTTAAAACCACTGCTTTAGATCCTGATAGACTCTGACCACACTGCTTTTTTTTTTTTTTTAAACAAAATTTATTATAAAATGTACATATAGTAAGAGTTAATTCTTTTGGTATTCAATTCAATGAGTTTTTGACAAATGCATAGAGTCGTATAACCCTGATCGTAATCACGACATGGGCCAGGAGCTGAAGTTCAGGGTCATAGCCACAATGGGAATGCTGGAGATGGTTCTATCACCCCCGAAACCTCATGCTGTCCCTTTGAAGTCAATTCCTCTCCCATTCTTTACCCATGGCAACCTCTGATCTGTTCTTGGACACTATGATTTTTGCCTTTTCCAGGATATTGAAATGTAAATGGAATCGTACAGTATATTGCCTTTTGTGTCTGGCTTTTTTTTTTTTTTTTTTTTTTTGAGACAGAGTCTTGCTCCGTCAGCTAGGCTGGAGTGCAGTGGCACGATCTCAGCTCCCTGCAACCTTCACCTCCCAGGTTCAAGCTATTGTCCTGTCTCAGCCTCCCGAGTAGCTGGGACGACAGGCACCTGCCACCATGCCCGGCTAATTTTTATACTTTTAGAAGAGATGGGGTTTCACCTTGTTGTTCAGGCTGGTCTTGAACTCCTGACCTCAGGTGATCCACCTGCCTTGGCCTCCTAAAGTGCTGGGATTATAGGTATGAGCCCGGCTGAGTCTGGCTTCTTTAGCTTAGGTTAATAGATTTTAGATTCATCAATAGTCTGTTGTTTTTTATTGTTGAGTAGTATTCCATTATGTGGATGTATCACAATTTGTTGAATATACCAGCTAAAGGGTATTTGGGTTGTTTATAGTTTTCAGTTATTGTAAGTAAAGCTTCTATGAACATTCATGTAAAGATTTTTGTGTCACCACAAGCCTTCATTTTTCTGGGATAAACACCTATGAGTGGGACTGTTGAGTCATATAGTAAGTATATGTTTGATTTTATAAGGAAATGCCAAACTCTTTTCCAAAGTGGCTGTGCCATTTTGCATTCCTGCCAGCAATGTATGAGAGTTCCAGTTGCTCCATATCCTTCCCAGAACTTGGCACTCTTATATTTTGGTGGGAGGAGCGTTGTAATAGGTGTGTAATTCCTCACTGTTGTTTTAATATTTGCATTTTCCTATTGACTGATGTTGAACACGTTTTCATGTGCTTATTTCGTATCCAGTTATCTTCTTTGGTATATATTTGCTTTTCTATCAGGTTTTGCTTCATGTATTTTGAGATGGTTGTTACATATATACACATTTAGAATTGTTATGTCTTCTCAGTGAATTGGCCTTCTTATCATTATATCATGTCTCTCTTTATCCCTGTGAATTTCCTGTTTTGAAGTTGAATTTTTCTGATACTGGTGTAGCCACTCCAGAGATTTATTTATTTATGTATTTGTTTATTGATACAGGGTCTTACTCTGTCACTCAGGCTGGAGTGCAGTATCATAATCATAGCTCACTGTAACCTCGAACTCCTGAGCGCTCAAGCAATCCTTCCACCTCAGTAGCCTCCTGAGTATCTGGAACTACTGGCATATGCCACTATGCCTGGCTAATTTTTTTTTTTTTTTTTTGAGATGGAGTCTCGCTGTGTTGCTCAGACTGGAGTGCAGTGGCACTGTCTCAGCTCACTGCAACCTCTGCCTCCTGGGTTCAAGCAATTCTATCTCAGCCTCCTGAGTAGCTGTGATTACAGGCAGACGCCACCACCATGCCTGGCTAATTTTTGTATTTTTAGTAGAGACGAGGTTTCACCCTGTTGGTCAGGCTGGTCTCGAACTGCTGACCTCATGATCCACCCACCTCGGCCTCCCAAAGTGCTGGGATTACAGGCGTGAGCCACTACACCCTGCATTTTTTTTTTTTTTTTTTTTTCAATATAGAGATAGGGTCTCACTATGTTTCCCAGCCTGGTCTCAAACTCCTGGCCTCGAGCAATCCCCATGTTTTGGCCTCCCAAAGTGCTGGAATTACAGGAAAGAGGCACTACATCCAGCCCCAGCTTTTTAAAATTAATAGTTGCATTGCATGGCATATATTTTTCATAATTTTGTCCTTAACCCATCTACATAGTTATATTTAATTTTTTTTTTGTAGGTAGCATATGCTGTTTTTTTTTTTTTTTTTTTAAATCGAGTCTGACAATCTTTATCTCTGACTTGGCATATTTAAACCATTTATATTTTATGTGATTGACTCAGTGTTTAGCCTTTTCTTTTTCTGTTTATCTTCTTAGCTATTTGTTCCTTTTACCCTCACCACTTTAACATCACCGTTGCCATAGGTATTGTATCTATGCATATTGAAAACCCTACTGAACACTGTTCTAATTTTTGTAAACAGTCATAAATATTTCAATGAATTTAAGAGGAAAAAACAGTCCACTGTGTTTACCCAGACATTTATTATTTTATTGCTTGCTTTTATTTGTGTAGTCAATAACAATATAAATTTTTATTAAAAAGAACGAAGTGGAAATTTTTGATCTGAAAAATACAATATATGGAGTTAAAAAATTCACTAAATGAACTCAATAGAGAATGGAGATGACATAGAATGGAGTCAGTATGCTTTTAGATAAATCTGTGGAAATGATCCAGTCTGAAGAATGGAGAGAAAAAAAGATTGACAAAAAATAACAAAGTCTCAGGTACTTGCAAAGCCGTATCATCTGGTATCACTTTTCTTCAGCTTTTTGTGTTTCTCTAGCATTTCTTTCAGAGCAAGTCTGCTGGCAATGAATTATATTAGTTTTCCTTAATCCAAAAATGTCTTTATTTTCTTCCATTCTTGAAGGATATTATTGCTGACTATAGAATTATCTGTTGACAGGTCTTTTCTTTCAGTACTTTAAAGATGTTCTGCTGCTTTTGGGGAGAAATCTGCAGATGTTTGTTCCCTAGATATAATCTGTTGTTTTTCTCTGTTGCTTTCAAGGCATTTTCTTTATTTTTATTTTTTTTTCCAGCACTTTTTTCAGGATGTGTTGTGTGTTTTTATTTGAGTTAATCCTGTTTGGGATTCATCTGAGCTTGAATTTGTAATTTATGTCTTTCACCAGATTTGGAAAAATTTCAGCCATTATTTATTCCATTTTTTTGTATAAATCTTTTTCTCCTCTTCTGGGACCCAAATGTAGTGAATATTAATCTTCTTTATATTGTCTTGTAGGTTCCTGAGACTGTTCATTGTTTTCAATCTTGTTTTCTATCCTTTTTTTTTTTTGAGATAGAGTTTCGCTCTTGTTGCCCAGGCTGGAGTGCATTGGCATGATCTCGGCTCACTGCAACCTCTGCCTCCCGGGTTTAAGCAATTCTATTGCCTCAGCCTCCCGAGTAGCTGGCAATTCTATTGCCACATGCACCACCATGCCCAGCTAATTTTGTATTTTTAGTAGAGACGGAGTTTCTCCATGTTGGTCAGGCTGGTCTCAAACTCCCGACCTCAGGTGATCCACCCGCCTTAGCCTCCCAAAATGTTGGATTACAGGCATGAGCTACCATGCCCGGCCCTCTCTGATCTTTAGACTGGATAATTTCCATTGATTTATCTAAAAGTTTACTGACTCTTTTCTGTTTTTTTGTTTTGTTTTGTTTTGTTGTTGTTTTGTTTTCTTTTTTTGAGATAGAGTCTTGCTCTCTTGCGCAGGCTGGAGTACAGCAGCACCATCTTGGCTCACTGCAACCTCTGCCTCCTAGGTTCAAGCAATTTTCATGCCTCAGCCAGCCCAGTAGCTGGGACTACAGGGGCACACCACCATGCCCAGTTAATTTTCTAATTGTAGTAGAGATGGGCTTTCGCCACGTTAGCCAGGCTTGTCTTGAACTCCTGTCCTCAAGAGATCCTCCTGTTTCGGCTTCCCAAAGTGTTGGGATTACAGGCGTGAGGCACTGTACCCGGTCAACTGACTCTTTTCTATGTCATTTCCATTCTCTATTGAGCTCTTTCAGTGAATTATTTATTTATTTATTGAATTTATTTTTTATTTTTGTTTTTTGAAGGGGAAGGTTCAGTGAATTTTTAAACTTTCTGTATTGTATTTTTCAGATCAAAAATTTCCACTTGGTTCATTTTTAAAAAGTTTATATTTCTCCACTAAGAATGTCTTTTTATTCATTCCAATATTATTTACTTTTACAGTATAATTATATAGCATGGTTATAGTAGCTGTTTTAAAGTCATTATGTTGTAGTTCCAACACCTGAGTCGTCTTGGGAATGGCATCTGTTGATTGTCTTTTTCCTAGAGATTTGATCAAATTTTCCTGTTTTTATCATGTCGAGCAATTTTGGATTGTATCCTGGATATTTTGAGTATATGTTTCATGACTCTGAGTCCTGTTGAAATCCTCTGGAGAATGTTGATTACTTTTCTTTGCTTTTGGGCAGACAACCAACCCCATTAGGTTCAGACTGGGAGTTCTGGCCCACATTCTGTGGGCAGTGAATCCAGTATCAGTTCAGTTTTCCACAGATTTGTTATGCTGTTGGGTCTTCTCTGAACATGTGCCACTTAGGGATTAGTCTGGGGCTTGGCTGGGTCTCAGAGTCTTTGACATACTTCTTTGGGTCTGTTTCACATATGCGCACCTCAGACTTGTACTGGTGCAGACACAGAATTAGGGGATCCCTTCCTCCAACTCTCTGTTCTCTGTGATTGTCCCCAGACTCTTCAGCTTTCCAGAGCCTTCTCTTCCCTATTCTCCTGGCCAGAAAGATGGATTTCTCTCAGTGTTAACCCATTCCCCACATTCTCTCACATAATTCTGCACAACTGGGGCTGCCCTCAAGTTCAAAGTAGTGGGAGAAAAGAGAGAGAACAAATAACAGGGATTCCCTCCACACTTGTTGGAGCACAGGGACCACATTTTCCTGTGGCCAGAGTGACAGGCTTTTCTCTTGGGGTTTTAGATGTCTGTGCAGTGGTGGCAGTGCAGCTCAAAAACTGGGACTGGCCTTAGGTCAGGGCTGGAGAGAAAATACATAAATAAATAAATAAATAGTTACTTCCCCCATACTCTCAGGCCCAGAGGAGTCTTTTTCCCAGTCATCTGGTAAGAAAATGGGGATTTCTCTTGGAGTATTGCTGTTTATACCTGCTTCACAGTTCCATAATTTGGTCCCTTTTGGATTAATGCAGGAAGATAGAGAAGGAAACTCGCTGTTGTACCAAAAACTCTACAAGTTTTGACTTTCCTCTCTGAGCTGTCTCCCATTGTTTACCTTTCAGAGTCCTCAGGTAGTTGCTTTTTGTGCTCCATGAGAATTTTGAATTGTAATTAGCGGGAAGGATAGGCTATGATGCAGTTTACTCTATCTTGGCTGACACTAGAAGTCACCATGCTTCTTTGATCTAATGACCCATTCCATCTGCTTTCTTCTCTTTAATCCAAGTAGAAAGGGGCTCCTCCTTTAAAGTTATGGCTATTTTAATTCACCTTAGATGGTTGGGCTCTTCTAGTGTTGTTCCCTCTTCTCCTCTCTTTATAGCTTCCCTTTTTGAGAAAGCTCTTTGTTTGACTCCTCTTGGGCCTGGGCAGTAAATTTTGTGCTATACAAAATTCTCTGCTGTGTTTCTTCCACAGACTCTGTGACTCAAAGCTGTGCATAGGTCTTCAGATTCTCTTCCTGTTGGGCTGTCTAAGGCGGCCACTACAAGTGTGTTTATGTGCACGCACACACGTGCATGCAGGGCCTTGATGTCAATGTCTAGCTCTCTAACAGTAAACTCCAAAATCATCTAGGTCTAAAGGGACTCAGAGGGTACTAGAGATCTTTTCTGAAACCCTTCTAGTTCTTGAGGTGGGTATGCAGGAGTGGCCCGAGTATGACCTTCTGATATCTAGTTATATGGAATGCATCACATAGAGTTTTATCTTTTATTTTGGCACTGTCATTGCTTGTAGAATACCTTTTTGGCCTGGTTTACCTACCTCTCTTTGTGTGTGGATCCTAATCTTTCCAGAGAGTGTGGAGTTTTAATTGCAAAGAGGATGTGGATGCTTTAGAATCCAGGTGGATGGAGGTACTCTGAGTATATTCTACTGTGGAGTGACTGTTTGAATCCAGAAGTGACTGGATCTCTGTTAGCAGTCTTCTTCAGTCTAGGAGTCCTCACAAACTGTGACAGAGAGCTAAGTGTGGGACTGTCACAAACTTGGGGAGGAAACATTTCAACTCCCTCTTTGGCCTTTACGGGTAGCTCTGCCATTGGGTACTCTCCCCAAGGAGGGAGGCGTTTCTGTTCAGGAAGGAGGAAGCAGGCATGGAAGAATATGCCTTTTTATTATTCCTGAGCCTTTGGCTTGCTGGTCATAGGCCTAGGCAAATGATAACTTTCTGAGGCATCTGTTTTCTAGCTGTTTGTATGCTCCCCACTGCCATGGAGGCCAGAATGGATGTGAATAGACGTAGAAAATTCTACAAACTGTTTAGTAAGTAACCAAGTAGAATAGTTGTTTAAACAAAAACCAGTGCCCAGGTATATTGATATATGCCATATTTTGCCCAGTGTGAGTGTATTAATCTCGAAGTTGAAGGAACGAATTGGTATTATCCTGATATGATGTTGTACTCAGAGTTTCCTGTCTCTGTTTTCCATTTGGAGTGAAATCAAGAAGATTAGGATGTGAGCATGATCCTTCTTTTGTTCTGTGTCTTGTGAAAGACAAACCCCTTGTGTTTCGGGGTGATGTCATTGTCTTTATGAGAAAAGAGTATGAGATTAGTGCTTGTCCCCCACCTTTAAGTCTGGTTTTTTATTTAATTATCATGTAGAAGTAATTCTTTAGTAGGATGTTCTATCATAGCTTTAATGCCATTTCTGATTTTGCCTATGTGGACAGGGCCTGAGTTTCCTCCAAGTGTTCAATTAGGATGACTTACGAGAACAGAGTGGGGGAAATGGCATTGGATGTCATACCAAAGCCATTTATGCTATCAAATAATGATGTCTCTTTTCTAGAAACACATAATTATACTTAGAATTCATGATAACATTCTACAGTATTTCAAAATCCACAAACAGATAAAATATCAGAGGAAAGAAAATGCTTTTGATGTGTCAGAATTCATTTATTTTCCAACTCGTTGTGCTTTGCCTTACAGTACGTGAATGAGCACTCATCAAAGCATAAGAAGGTTATTATTCAAATATTCCATTCTTAACATTTGTCCACATTCAGTTTAATATGCCGTATTAACATGAAGAATGTTGAGAAAGGATACCAAATAGGCTTCAGGAGGAGATTAGAAAACTAAATTAGGCTTTGTCCCTAAATATTAAAAAAGTTATTTAAGTTACAGAAGTAATCCATGAAGACCTACTTGATCTAAAAAAGCAAGTTACCTTCTTAAATACCTAATAGCATAGGGTCAAAACTTCCTTTCCTGTAAATTTGGGAATCTATCTTTTCATGGCCAATATTCTTAATGTAGCATTTTTGATAAATAACATAATTTTGCAACTGCCCATTAAAATATGTAATTTATTATTTAGAATTCTCCTTAAAATATTTTGCACTTCGGTTTGCTCTCTTTAGTAAGAGGGAGATTTATTATGCAATCTTCTAAAGTGTAACACTTATTTTCTGCCCATTAACTTGTCTGTGTTTATGCTTTGCCTGGTTGAATCAATCACTGTGGTGTTTTATGGTTATTTCCACATGTGTCTTAGCTCCCCAGCTAAATTGTAAGCTCCTTGAGTAGTCTAAGTCTATATCCTGTATTTCTTGCCTTCTATATCACTTGAAGAATATTACACACTATAGATACTCAGTAAATACTTTTCCTTATAAGCACAAATTGGCATTAAATTAGTTCAAATCTGCTACCCAGGAATGAAGCCCAAATGTTGCTTGTGGTGGGTGATAGGGGTCATATAAATCTTTGCTATCTCCTGGTTCGGTTGTGGTTTGACTAGTTCTTAAGAAAGAATAAAAAGTTCTGGATAATCAAAAGTGGTAATTTGTTGAGTTTCATTTTATGAAGATTTTATTTGGAGAAGAAACAAAATCAGAGTATTTAGATTTGAGAGAGGGGTGAAAGACAAAGTTGCTATCTTTAAAAATGCTTTTCTCACCTCTCCTATTCTGATAATCTTATGCACATAAAATCGTCTATGCAGGATGGGTTTTACCATTTTCTCCTCTTCTGATGATAGGCACTGTTTACGAAGGTGAAATAGAAAGCAGACTGGTTGGAGACACCATTAGGGTAGTTTTTCTATAGCGTGGACACGTCTCAGTTATTTCCAGGCCTTCATCTATTCATTCTTTCAGCAAGGATGTATTGATCACCAATTGCATGGCAGGCATTGCACAGCCCTAGAAATACAGTGAGGGCAAGACAAACATGACCTTGCCCTCCAGGGACTTGTATTGTTGCACTCTGGTAAACCCTAAATGTACTTCAATGTAGAGAGGATTGTGAACTGCTTTAAGTCTGGTGGTATCAGAGGAAAAATTAGACATCTTCAGGTTGATTCCACAGAGCAATTGTTTCCTTTTTCACTTGACTTACATAGAGTTAAGTCAGATTATATAAATAAATATAAAATCAAATTGGCTTTTCCATTGTAAGGAGAAAAATGCTTTCATATTACTTAAAATGCATTTCAATAAATATAGAAAATTACATGCAAATTATATACGCCACATGAGAGTTTCTTGTGAAGAATTGTAGTCCCCTACAACTACCAAGTCCCCTACAAAAACCAATTTACCTTACCCCTGACTTTTTTAGTAGAAACTGACACTGGGTTGAGGGTGTCCTATGGAATGAATGAGTAAAAATGAGTAAAACCGAGACATTTGACTTAATTAGAAGGAAACATGACCATGATTTCAAGGATGATCCAATGTAGCTTGGCGGCAGCCCCTGATAGCTCTCCTGCTATGTGGTTTTTTTGGTAGCAGGGATGGAGAAAACAACGAAGATGAAATTTCCAGGAAATAACCCAATCAGGTGTTGCTTAATGGAGTCTACTGTCATTAAAATCCAATTCGATTCATTTGGAGAGTGAAATATCACAATTGCAACTGCACCATAATGGCTTTTGGAAGATGGAATTTGTATAAGCTGGGTTAATCCCTTGATCACCAATTCAAATAAAAATAGATAAAACATGAGGAGGTTGGCAGGGGTGAAGGACTGGGAATAGCAACGGTGTTGCCAGAAGGTGTCTTTCCTGCCAAGGGGAATTGGCATAGGGAACTGTCTCTGAGCCCAAGTTCTGGAAGCCACAAGCTGATGGAGACAGAAGACAGATTGCCTAGGTCCAGCTGGGGAGTGGAGCCCTGCTGGCCCAACCAGATCACAAGTGAATTGCCCCTCTGACCTGCACACGTGCTCTGTGTGCCGAAATTTGCATTTCTTTCCATTTATAATTTTGCTTTCTATTAGCCCACAAGAAGTTTAGTGGCGATCATGAACAAGTTTTGTTGTGTTTTCCTTTGGAAATGTAGCTGTTAGGAAATCATTCAGTGAGTTCTGGGTTTATACCTAGAAATTGTCTCCTGGAAGTCTGGAAGAGTTAGATGCTACCACAAGGTTCTATGCCCTGCATAACTTGTACACACAGGCTGGGTCAGCCATACTGAGTGGAATGCAGGTTTAACTTAACTTTGAGGCTGCTATCTTGGACTTGAAATACTTTGACAATCAACAATTAGTGAGAATTGGGATAAGATTTGCTTCTCCTTGGCAAATTCTCCTAATATACTACAAGCAAAATAGGATTTCAAAGGCATAAATTGCTCAGTGATGACAAACTTTTAATTACCTCACATATAAAAGATTGGCATGGTATTTATGATTTTTAATGTAGGCATTAAAAAAGACTCCACAAGAATCTCTACTAAGCTGTGCTTGATTTGCCTGTACATTGGGTAGGATGCTTTTGAATTAAAGTTATAGAAAGCACATGTAAGAATGGTTTAGGCCATTCTGGATAATTTGTTATCTTGCCTAGGGTAAGTTGCAGGTTGGTTCCAAAATCAACATCCCCAGATATACAAGCGTCTCCCCTTCTTTCCATTTTGCCCTTCTTAATGAGCTTGGTGCCTTTTCCTTGTGCCAAGATAGCAGCCAGATTTCTGACATCAAAACAGATATGACCGTGTCCAGCAGAAGAAAATTCTCCCTATGTGTTGCTTTTTATTATTAAGGTAACATTTTTCAGAAACCCCTTCACTGACCTTCTTTCACATCTCATTGACCAGCATTGGATCACAATTGCTTCCTAAATAAGTCAGTAGGGAGGTGAATGGGCTCACCCTGACTACTTAGAGCTATAGATGAATCAAAATTTCCCCCTGGGTCAAGTAGGGGAGAGGAGGATCCCTGACCAAAATCTCACACACGTACATACATGCATACCTATCCAATAATAGCCAACTGCTGAAGTGCGTGCACTCCAGAGGCAGATGCTGATGCCAAGTTTGGGGTGCAAAATGTTATTAGGGTTCAATTCCTTTGAAACGAAGGGAGAGGAAGCAGGGTTGGGTAGCGGAAGGAGTTGAACTGCAAGGCAGGCCTGAAAAAGTCTGGGCCATTTCTTGGCTTTGGAGGGTTCTGGGGCAAGTATTGCCTGCTTGTATCCTGCATTGGGTCGAAATGACCAGGACTTTATACTTAGGAGATGACTCATCAGATGTGGGCTGCTGGGAGAGGCAGCTCTCTGCAGCTGAGGCAGATTTGGAAGGCTAAATTCCTCATAGCTGAGCAGAAGGGCCTGCCCTGCTGGAGGATCAGGGTGGCGTACCCCCATGTATATCATGCCAACCGTGTCTGACACAGCCCAGTGTGCATAACTACATGAGTGTGAAAAATATGTAACTGCATTTATTTAAAAGGATTTTATAGTCTCTTCTGGCCACTAGTCCAAACTATCCCTTTCTCTATTCCCAGCTTCAATTTTTCTGGAGCAGCAGGATTTTACTGTATTATGTTCATGTATGGATTGTAGATGGTTAGAGCTCAATCAGCTCTTGGAGCTCACCTGTTCAATGAGAGCATTAGTTAAGGCAGCCAGGGTCCAGATGAGTTCTGGACCTCAAGTTGAAATCTTTCATGTAGTAGGCGTTAAATGAATACTTGTTAAATTGAATTAATCAGGGACACAGACTCAGGATTAGAACCTTGCTCTCCCAGCTTCTAGTCCAGTGTTCTGTGAACCTTGCTGTCTCTGTGTGTGTGTGTGTGTGTGTGTGTGTGTGTGTGTGTGTGTGAGAGAGAGAGAGAGAGAGAGACAGAGACAGATAGACAAAGACAGAGAGCAAACTTTGGACTATCAAATGATTCCAGTGGTTTTGGTTCAGTGGGCTGGGATTTTACATTATCATGCACACTGGTAGGAAAACTCAGACAAATCAGAATTATTTCAGTGGATAAACTGGAGGCAGATGTATCTGGCATTCACATTGGCTTTATTTTATGGGCTATATTGAGGGCACCAACTCAAACTTGGGTGGGGCAGTAGCTACTCAGCCCAACCAAATATTGCCATGGGTCAATGCAGGCCCCAGATAGCCTGTATCCTCTGCTTCCTCAAGAGAAGCTGGAAATCTGAATTTTTAGGTGATACCTACAAAATTGTTAATGTTGACTGAAAAATTTAAAATTGTCATGTTGGCCAACTCAAACATGTTAGTTTGAAAACTCTAATCCAGTGGCTCTCAACCAGGGACAGTTTTATTTCCCAGGAGACATTTGGTAATGTCCGCAGATATTTTTGGCTGTCACAAGGGGAGCCGGAATGCTACTGGGCATCTAGAGGCCAGGGACGCTGCTAAACACCCTACAATGTACGGGGCATTCCTCAACCAAAATGTCAATTGTGATGAGGCTGAGAAACCTTGCATTAGTCATACGTTAAAGTCATAAACAGAAACTGCCCCTTTTTCACTGGGACCTCCTGTGTGAAAGGTGGCAGTTGGGACCTGCCCCAAAACCGGAAAACTAAACTTCAGAGCTTCAAAAATCAACACTTTAAAAAATGGTTGCTGAGTTACCAATGACCAAAAAGCAAATGAAAAGATGCTCAACATCACTAACTATCAGAGAAATGCAAATCAAGACCACAACTGAGGCATTGCCCAACCATTACAGTGGCTACTATAAACAACAACAGTAACAAAAAGTAAGGGTTGAAAGGGATGTGGAGAAGTTGGAACCCTGGGAATTGTTGGAGGATGTAGAATGGTGCCACTGCTATGGGAAACAGTATCATGGTTCCTCAAAAAATTGAAACTAGGACTACCTTATGATCCAGAATCTCACTTCTGGGCCTATATCCAAAAGAAATAAAAGCAGGGTCTTGAAAGGGTATTTGCACACTCATGTTCATACCAGTGTTATTTGCAAGAGCCAAGAGGTAGAAGCAACCTACATAGTCATCAGTGGACAAATGGGTAAACAAAATGTGGTATTTACCTACAATGGAATATTATTTAGCCTTAAAAGGGAGAGGAATTCTGACACTTGGTGCCCCGTGGATGAACCTTGAAGACATTATGCTCTGTGAAACAAGCCGGACACAAAAGGAAAAACATTGTATAATTCCACTCACACGAGATATCCAAATTAGTCAAATTCGTAGATAATGGGAAGTAGAAGCGTGGTTGCCAAGAGCTGGGGGAAGGGGCAAAGGAGAGTTATTTATAGTTACAGAGTTTCAGTTCTGCAGGATGAAAAAGTTCTGGAGATGTATCTCACAGCGATGTGAATATATATATAGTACTACTGAACTGTACACTTAAAAATGGTTAAGATGGCACACTTTATGTTTTGTGGTTTTATTTTTACCATAGTTAAAAAGTGGGCTACTGAGCTGAAAAATAGTTCACCAACAAATTCTAATCTTATTGGATGAATTGTGCCAAGGTATTTTGAAAAACAAAGACAACAACCAAGTGTCATTTGTAGAGACCCAAATCACAGTTTTCTGTGCATTTGAGGAGAGAAATCGCTAAACCGGCAGAACTGTGACTGAGTGATAGGTGACTAAAATGATAAGCGTTGCATCAGGGCTTCAATCCTCCTACACCCTCAGGGCTCAGTGTCCTCATGTGATCACATCACAAAGGACTCTCCTGCTCTGTAAACAGGGTTCACAGCTGGTGGGATAAGAGCTGGTGAGGTGGGGCCTGGCACGGTGGCTCACGCCTGTAATCCCAGCACTTTGGGAGGCTGAGGTGGACGGGTCACCTGAGTTTGGGAGTGTGAGACCAGCCTGACCAACATGGAGAAACCCCGTCTCTACTAAAACTACAAAATTAGCCTGGCGTGGTGGTACATGCCTGTAATCCCAGCTACTCGGGAGGCTGAGGCAGGAGAATCACTTGAGCCCGGGAAGCGGAGGTTGCAGTGAGCCAAGATGGCGCCATTGCACTACTCCAGCCTGGGCAACAAGAGTGAAATTCAGTTTCAAAAGAAAGAGCTGGTGGGATGGGTCCCCTCCTATGGTAAGGGAAATCATCACTGCTGAAAATTTTTCCCTTCTCTACCAATTGTGACACTAACTATGCTCTGAGGCTTCCAGAAGTTGCCTTTTGATATAAAAACTGAGATTTTAGAATTTCAAAATTTATCTCTCAAAAAAGTGTCTGCTATATGTCTACAATACACATTCTGAAATCAATCATATTCTTCATCCTGAACTACATAGGCCTCTCTTTAGACAGTGAGCTTAGAAGGCAATGGTCTGTTGCCCAAAGTGAGGGGAGAGAGAAGGGGATGAGGAGGATGGAGGGGAGGGGAGGATCTGATGCCATCCTGACGGTCATGTTGCCTCCGGTGCTCCCTTGCAGGCTTCTCGCAGGCAGGCTCTATGTCTTCATCTTATACACCAGAGCTAGGCTGGCACAATAGCAGCTACTAAAAAAGTGTTTGAATCAGGAATGAGTAAACATGTGGGTGATTTGACCTCTTTGTGTCTTCCTACCTTTAAAATAGGGTTAGCAATTCCTGGGGGTGACCCCAGGCAACACTGTGAGCCAAGCCAGGTTTCCTCCATTCCCCGTGTCTTCCCTGGGGATGGACCCTTTCCCTTCCCTACTAAACACTGCCCTCTGAAAAGCCTTCCTGCTGGCTTTGCCCCACATTACACACTGGTTGATGGATTCTCTTTCCAAAGGGTATTTGTTTCTTGAGCCTCATCTGTCTTGTGAAGTGGAAGGGTAGTTTTCGTTAAGGGGATTTTCAGGTGTAGTTTGTTGGGAGAGGTTCTCTGAGGCGGTCGGTCCCTTCCTGGGCCCCCGGGTCTGCTGGGTACATAATCTGCTCTGCTTACACTGAAGGCTGGCCCTGGACTCCCTGCCCCACCTGCATCACCAGGCTGTCAGGGGGATAAAGGGGGATGATGGATGGAAGAGGACTTTGAAAAGTTAAAAGCTCCTCACAGGCATGAGTTGTTATTGTTCTTAATCCACAGCCGTTGGGGAGGTGCTCCTCTTGAAGAGTCCCATCTCTAAGGAGACTGGGGGCAATTTGGAAAGAGGTGGCATTTATGGGTTTCTTGCTTTAAAACAAAACAAAACAAAACAAAAAACATCGCCCCCCAGTGTATACCGTGAGTGAACAAGATGAACAGTTATTCTTAAAATCAGAATGGAGAAGGGTTCTCTCTGACCCCCCACCTCCCATCCTACTCTAAAGCCTCTAAAAACGGCAAACTTTGTTTTGGCAGGTTCACTGCCAAATGACAGAAAGCCTATAGCCTTAATCTTTCTCTCTGTTCCCACATCTCCTCGCTACCCTCCCATCCCCCTTCCATTATTTTAGAACAAGTCTCGGCTTGGAGCTGATTTTTAACTTCTGGAAACTGAATTGGTTCTGTGTGTATTTGGCTTGGCTAAGTGAGGGGAGAAGGGCTTGCGTTTGCAGGAAGAGGAGAGGGGTGCATGCTGGGGGAAGTCTGGGAGCTGGGAGGAGACGGGAGACCGAAGTCCAAGTTTGCACCCTGTCTTCTTAGGCCTGCTTCTGTGTGGGGCTCACAGCATTGTCAGCCAGTCCTGGGGGTGGTGAGAGTGGGTGGGGAGGCAGGAGGGAGGGTTTGAGGTGGTCAGGTCCTGGGTCTGATGATTATTCTCACTGCTGTTCAGATTTTGCTAAATGCGGGCCAATTGCTGGAAAATAAATCACGAAGGGGCGAGAGGTGGCTGGTGGGTGTTTATGGGGGTGATTTGTTGTCCTATAGGGAGGTGACGGTTTCCATTACTCTTTTGAAGTGGAAGGGGGACGTCCCTGGCTGCCTTTGCCTCCTTGCTGGCTATTTTCATTCTTTTCTTGGGGGAGCGTTGAACGTGCTCAAGTATTAGCTAGAGGCCACGGATTGGCCCGGATTCCCACGACTGGGTTGGGCGGCACAGGAAGACCCCTGAGCTGGGGAGTTGAAATTCCATCCTCTGCCTTCACCAACGGCTGGCAAATCGAGCCCTTGTGTTCACTGAGAGCAGCCCTGAGTGTGAAGAGCCTCTCTGAAAGCGGCCCGCGGGATGTGGCCGGGAAACAGGACTTTGTTTCTGTGTGGGGTATAGGAGAAACGATTTTCTATACTCTGGAATCTTCAAGAGCTTCACCAGACATTCCCAGAATATGGCTTCTCTCCTGTTGTTCTTCCCATTAAGTAGAAAACCCTTCCTCTCTTGCTCCTCCTGTCTAAATCCAACTCAAACTCCAGGGCACTGTTTAAATCCCACCTCCTCCTGTGTTTCTAGAACAGTCGTTTCTTCACTGCGTGAGCGCCCAGAACCCTGTTTATGCTCATCACAGGAGCAGGCACTTGATTACCTGAAATTACATATATATTAGCACTTGGGCATTTATTTATCTTGCCAGTTTATGATGTATGTCTTAAGACTTGCTCTCTGTATGTCTCATGTTCTTCTTGAGATTATTAACTTCTTCAGGACAAACAATACAGCCTAGTCCTTTGATATGTTTTTAAATTCTAAACTTTGTAAGCACTGTCTTTATTTTTATTTTATTTTATTTTATTTTATTTTATTTTATTTTTTTGAGACAGAGTCTGGCTCTGTTGCCCAGGCTGGAGTGCAATGGTGCAATCAGAGTTTACTGCAACCTCGACCTCCTGGGCTCAAGTGATCCTCCTGACTCACTCAGCCTCCTGAGTAGCTGGGACTACAGGTGTGCACCACCATGCCTGGCCCTTTGTAAGCATTTAAAAATCCATTACTTCTTTTCTTTTCTTTCTTTTTTTTTTGTTTTGTTTTTTGAGATGGAGTTTTGTTTTGTTGCCCAGGCTGGAGTGCAGTGGCACGATCTTGGATCACTGCAACCTCTGTCTCCTGGGTTCAAGTGATTCTCCTGCCTCAGCCTCCTGAGTAGCTGGGATTATAGGTGCATGCCACCACGCCTGACTAATTCTTGTATCTGTAGTAGAGACGGGGTTTCACCATGTTGGCCAGGCTGGTCTTGAACTCCTGACTTGAAGTGATTGGCCTGACTTGGCCTCCCAAGGTGCTGGGATTACAGATGTGAGCCACTGTACTCGGCCCCCATTACTTTTTGTGTGTGTGAGTATAATTTATATGAAATGAGGAGGGCAGACATTGGAAGGGAGGTTGCACCCTCAGGAGTAGATGAGGTTCTAGCCTCATCTATACCCCAGGGATGTGCCTTTACTTCCTCCTCCTGCATTAGGCATCAAAACTAGATCATCACATTCTCCTCAGTCTGACAACTCTTTCCATCAGAGCCACTATAGATCAATCAATCAGAGCAGGCTCTTGTCCTGAGGCATTCATGGAGAGCATGTGGGCTCCTGTGCAATTCCTACCCTTCATTTCTCTATCTTCCCTGAGCTGGCCAAAGTAGGTGAGATGTAGTCCACACAGGAGTCAGAAGGCAGGAGGGTGTCTTGGGCATGGGAGGCAGTCCCTTAAAATTCTGCCACACTGTGTGAGCTGGATAGTCATGCTTGCATGCTGGTCATGAGGGGAGGTGATCAAGTGGCATGTTGAAATTCCACAGGTGCTTCAGGACAGAGCACTGGGATACGCAGGTGTCCAGGTCTCACACTCTTATTTCCTGGTCCAGGTGTGACAGTTGATAAGCAGACTTTACATTTTGGTGTTTTCCTGCATAGTAGGTACAATCAGTGATGGGATTGTTTTACTCTCCCCCATTCATGCCAGCTTCTTTAAGATTTTAATATTAAGAATTGTTTTATGAAATTAATGTTAAAATACTACAGTGTCCTCTTCCCTGGGGGTGCAGTAGACAGGTCGGTGTTCCTGAGATTCCTTCACCAGTTCAGAGTGCCCAAGATCCAGCCTCACTTCCCTTTGCCTCCAGGCTGGCCCCAGTGGCCTTCTTTGGAGGATGACCTTGGGCCCCTGGAGCTGCTTGGGGAAAGGTACAGAGAGCCAGAAGTGCCTGGGGGTTTACATTCGCCCTGAGGTGGCCAGTAGCAGAGAACTGAATATGGGAGTGACAAAGGTCAGTGGCATTGCTTCAATGTGTGCCAATTTATGCTCTGGAATCTGGCAGAGGCTGGGCTGGAATCTCACCTGTGCTTGGCTTTTTCCCCACTTCTGTTCTGCTCCCCTCATCTCCTTCCCGTTTTCTCCTGGGAGCACTTTATTGATATATAACTGGCAAGTGAATTGTAGTCTCCAGATCTGATTCTGGGGGACCCATTGTAAGATGAGGGTGGCAGAAAGTGGGGGGATGGCACGAGAGTGTGGATCATAGATAATCCTAATCACAGCTGAAGTAAAGCTGCCCTGTGGGCACAGGATCCCTGCATAGAGGCCCATGGGATGACTGGAGTGCCCATTTCCCCAGTAGGGCCTGGTGAGTAATACATGGGGCTGGGCTGCCCGTGTGCTCCAGAGGAGGACTGAGACGGCGTCTGAGAATCTGAGTGGGCCACAGTCATTTATGCAGCTCAGGCTAAACCACTTCTGGATGCTGGAGAGTTGGTTGTAGTTGATCTTTTCCGTTTCTGAGATTGGAAGTTGGCATCACCCATGAGATACTCATGATGGCCTCCAAGGACAGGGAGATTTTGAGTGTGCTCTGACCCCTGCTCTGCCGTTCTCCCCAGTGCCAAGGTAAAGGGATGCATTTGGCTTTTCTTTCCCTTATGGAAAAACCCAATTCACTGCTTTTCACTGTGGTTGCGATGTGGAAGTACTCCTTCTGGGTGAACTAAACGGAAACAGAAGCAAACATTTTCCAGAAATTCTAAGTTGAAATGAAAAACCTATTGGCCTTGGCTAAGCAGTTTATTTTCTCTTTCTTTCTCCCCCCTCCTTCCACCACCCTTGTTGGATTTTTTTTTAACACTATCATATGAGTCAGAATAGGTGTATCACTTTTAATTACTGTTGATTACCATTCGTGTTGGAACAGCTACCTTGTAACGCCATCTCCTATCAGGAAATAAATGCCGACTTAGTGACCTGCATGAGATAGCTAGCGACCCATCCCACTGGGGAGATGGCGGGCAGCCGCCTGGCGCTTGTTGAATTAAGAAGTGTGACTACAGTAATTAGCAGCAAGTATCCAGCACAGGATAGAGCAGATTCAGGGCAGAGCTCAGTCGTCATACAGGTTGACCTTGGTGTGGGAGAAATGAGGGATTTGGAATTGGGGCCTGGAGGGTTGGGGCAGGGGTCGCAAGAAAGAAGGTCAGTAGCAGAAACCAATTTGACATCTCTGAGCTTTTGTAATAGGATTTACCCCAGGCTTGTAGACCTGGGAAGTGTCACCTATGCAAAAGCTTGTGGCCAATTCTGCAGCCCTTTAGTGGGTATTTGGGAATGGAAGGGTTAAGTCTTGACTGCTTTGCCTCTAGTATGTGCTTAATGGAACACAAACAAAAAGGAAGAGACACAGTGTTAAAATAGAACTGGGGCACAGATTGAAATGATACGTGATTACTAGCAGTTGTACAATTTATGGAAAAAATGTGCATGCAGGTCTTTTAGGAAGTGTAAATAAAACAGATGGATTTATGGAGGAGGGAAGTACGCTTTACACACCCAGCTCCTAGATCAACAAATGTTGCCCTCAAGGTAAATTTCTGAAAAATGTTCTAAGCTTGTATTAGTCACACCCATTTATTTTTGGCATAATTTGTGCACTCTTTGGAAGTTGGCAAGAACAGGAATGTTGGGGCCAACATTTGGTCTTGCTTCAGGAGTTTCTATGAATATGAATGCCTGAAGTTTACATAGGCTTATGCCGTCTCTATAGCAACGTGTGTTTGTTGTGAAAATCTAGCCTTTTAAAGTCAAAAATCCATATGTTAACCTCAAATTCAGCACGCTATCTAATTCTGGTGTTTTAAAAACTCTTTTAGGACCGTTGCCCTTTTAATATTGGATTGGATTGGAGGATGAGTTCGTGGGTGTCCCTGCACACATACACACACACACAAACGTGCATGTGTGCAATGTCTGTGCAAGGTGGACCTCTTGCTTATGGAAGTTAATCTTCATGTACCTCCAAATGGAGCCAGATGAGAGGAGCTTTAGATGATCATGGAGCAGCCCAAGGGAATCTGAGAGTCATGTTTGAAGCACCAAAGGAGAAAATGACTTGATTGTGCATTTTCCACTGGGTGTTTAGAACTTGGGAGAGAACTTGAGAGGACCATCAGGCTGGCTCTGGTCTTCCCCAACCTAGAGAACAGAAATGAGGCTGTGGGGAAGCTGGCAAGAATGAGGCCACAGAGCTCAAGGCATGGAAACTTATCTGTGCAGCTCAGTACCTGTCAGATTTTCATAGGGTTGGAATTGTTCTTGCCCTTAATGGGATTCTTGGTTGAATTCCAGTCAGATAACAGTTGTAGGTGGGAAGCTGAATGTATTTACTGCTCTCTTCAGGGGAAAGAGCTGGCTTTTTGCAAAATTATGGTCTCTAGGTTCTGATGCCCTGCATTTTTCGGGGTTGCTCTTTCCTGAAACCCGGTGCTTCGTAGGATCCTCATGCTCTCCCCTCCCCAAACTGGCTCTGAGAATAGCATAGGCTCAATTCTTTTAGACTGATGTTTAAGAGGAAGAGTAGTGGACTTGGAACAAGGATTGTGTTTCGTGTTAGAACCTGGGGCCTACCTCTTAAGAGTGGCCATTGAACAATTTGCAGATACTCTTAAATCCTCAATTTTGGCATAAAGAACACCAGCTCAAATGAGATAATGGATGTGACAGAGCTTTGTAAATTCTCAGCTCCTATTCAAATGCAAGTTTATTATTACAATCAATTTAATAAGGGATGGCAAATAGTGTTCTACTCAGATCCCAGCTTTGCTCAGTGGGTTGTAGCTGCTTGCAGTGTTGTGCTGAGAAAGATTCTGAGATTCTCTCACAAGCAAGAAGTGCTGAGATTGACTAGTGATGTCTGTCATGGGCACCAGAGGCCTGGAAGGGTCCCATCCAGTGTCAAGTGTTGGCACTTCGAGATCCATTTGCTTTTTAAGAGGGATAGAGAGTATGAAATAAGGAGATAAATCTTTAACAGTAAAATTTTAGCTATCAGTGTGTGGCGAAGGCATTGTTTTGAGGAAGTGAGCCTCTTAATGCCCAGAATCAAGCTTGTATATAGTTCTGACTCTGTCATTGGAAGACAGTTCTCATATTATTTCCCAAGGCTGTTTCCCTGGTTGTCTGATTAGGGAGGTGCTAATAATTGGGACATGTGTTTCTTTTTCTCTTTTTGTTGTCCCATTAATCATACTGTCTCTTTCATATATTTTGACCTTTGATAAGATTCAGTTTAGCACTTGGCTCATTGTTGTTCTCTGTTATCGCAGCGTGTACAGATTCTATATGTACAAATGTTTTAACCATAGGTACAGATTCGTCTGTGAAACTGTAAATTGCTTGAGGGAAGGAATTATGTCCCACATTTTCTCTCCCCTTGATTCCCAGTCTAGTGTAGGACATATAATAATTTGCTAAGTAAATTCTGAATTGCTCAGTAAATTTTTTTCTGATTATATGTTAGTTTTGGAAAACTTGAAAAAATATAAATAAGTAAAATTTAAAAAATGTTGAAACATTAGTACTAGAAGTAATTACCGTGACCGTTTTGGTGAGTTTCCTGCCAGCATTTTATTAAATGTACATATTTACATATAAATTTTAAAATAATTTAGAGCATTCTTTATAATTACATGATCTGGATTTTCCTTTTATGCTACATTGTAACTACTTCTCTGGATCTTTAAAAGAGTCTTGGCAAATATTAAAATACTTGAATTTTAATTTTAAAACTTCAACTATTTTTTATTAGTTTGTGATTTCAACAGTAATGCATGTAATTGTAAAAAAAAAGTTGAAGATATGAAGGATATGGAATGAAAAGTAAATATCCTCTCTCCTCTTCTCTCCTTTTTTTCACTCAGTTGATGTAACTCCTTTTTAGCAATTTCTCATATTTCCGTTCAGACATTATTTTTGCATACATAGGCACAGAAAACATGGGTTCATATTATTCATACAGTTTTGTGACATTTTTGCACATATTATGTCTTGGACATCTTTTATGTTACTCCATACAAACCCACCTTATTCTTTTAAACTACTGCAAGGGTATTCCATTCCAGGAAAATCTCATCTTTAACCCAACTTCTACTGATAGCTATTTAAGTGGTTTCCCTTTAAAAAATTTTTTTTTGAGACAGGGTCTCACTTTGTTGCCCAGGCTGGAGTGCAATGGTGTACTCACAGCTCACTGCAGTCCCAAATTCCTGGGCTCAAGTGATCCTTCCGCCTCAGCCTCCTGAGTAGCTGGGACTATAGGCTCATACCACTATGCCTGGCTAATTAAAAAAAAAATTATGTATATATATACACACACACACACACACACACACGTATATATGTATATTTGTAGAGACAGGGTTTCACTATGCTGCCTAGGCTGTTTTCAAGCTCCTGGCCTCAAGCAGTCCTACCTTGGCCCCACAATGTGTTGAGATTATAGGCAGAAACCATATGCACAGGCCTTTTTTCCCCCCTCTTATAAACAATGCTGCATCAGGCATCTTTGTGCATATATTTCTGTGCGCATCTTTGCACATATGTTTCAGTATACAAGTGTTTATGTAGGATTAATGCCTGAAATGGAAATTCTGGGCTAAAGGGAGGGTTCACATGTGAAGTATTAAAAGATATGGGCAAGTTGCTCTCCAAAAATGTTTATGCGTTTACATTCTCATCAGCTATGCATAATCTTTCTGGTTTCCCATACTCTTATCAATAATGGGGACAAAAAATGAAAAACAAACACATACACAGAAACCAAACAAACAATAATCTCACTGTTTAAATTTACATGTCATTCATTATGAGTGAGTCTGTGCATTTATTCACACATTTATTTAGCCACTTGTATTTTTTATTCTATAAACTGCAGTTCACATACTTTGTATATTTTTGTATCATGTTATTGATAAGTTTCTAATTGATACATTATATGTCTTTAAATATTAAGAAAATTATTTGTTGTATGTGATAGCGTAGTTCCACAATTTTTTTTTGTCTTTCTCTGACCTGTTATGGTGTTTTTACAGCAGTTAAAAATGTTTATGTACTCAAGCTTGTTAGTCTTTTTTCTCAATTATTTTATTTCATGTTAAGAAGAGTCTAATTTGTTCCAAGATAATTTAGACAATTCAACTATCTTTCCTTTACCAGTTTAAAAAATGTTATTATTTTCATGTTATAAGATCATGTTATTTTCATGTTTAAATTAAACAAAAATGTAATATAGGGCACTGGCATAAACTTTTCCCCGAACATTTAGCTAGTTATCTTACACCATTTGTTGAATAATCTATATTTTCTCTTCTGATTTGAAATGCTACCTTTATCATATACTAAATTCGTATATATGATTTGGCTTCCTTTGAACGTTCTACTCTTTCTAGTCCTACATTTGTACCTTATTGTTTTAATTACTGTAGTTCTAACGTATGTTTATAACAATGAGGTCTAGACTATACTTGTTAATCTTCCTTTTAAAAAATATTTCTTGGCTATTTTCACATGGCCTATTTCTCCAGATGACTATGGAATCATTTTGTCAAATTTCTACTCTCCCAACAAAACAAACAAAACTGTTTTTGAGATTTTGATTGGGATTATATTGAATTTATAGACTAAGATGGAGAGAACTGACATCTTTACATTACTGAGACTTCCTATCCAAGAACACAGTTTTTATTTCATTTTATTCATATCTTATTTTGTGTTTCTCAGTAAGCATAACTTTAAAGATTTTACAATACTTTGCCTATGAATTTACCATAATTTATATGACTCTTCCCTTATTGCTGAATCTCTTTCTAGATTAAACAGTTCCCATCTCTTTCTAGATTAAATGATGTAACAGGGAGCATTAGTATGCTTTGCTCTTTGACTACGTTTTGCCAATTTCCTTAGAATACATTTCCAACGGATCAAAGGATCTAGGCATTTTAAAGGCTTTTGGTAGCTATTGAGAGACGGCCTTTTAGAGAGGCTCAAATAATTGACCCTCCTACTGGCAGTGTCAGAGTACCTGTCCGGCTGAACTCTCACCAGCTTTTTGAGTATTAGTATTAATAGTATCTTTGCTAAGGTGGTGTGAATGAGTTAAGAGGTGGGTGGGACACAGCACTGGATGGCTGCCTCTGCCTGTCTGTGAATAGATTTTTAGAAATTTGCTCCTTTGCTACATGCTTTTCTCTACAGAATGCTCAGCGGGCAGTTTTCACTCTTTTTTTTTACCTTTGAGCCAACTTTGAAGACGTTTACTTTAGCAATTTCTTAGGTCTTTTGGAAATTTCATTTGTCCACTGATATCTGGGAATGAAGGGTAAATTTTGAGAGGCATGTTTCCATTTTGTTGTGATAGACTTGTCTAATACTAGTCAAGACAGACGAGACCCCTCAACCCCTACCTGCCCCAACACACATACACACAAGTGACTGAGACTCTGCAAATTTCAGCTGAGCAACTTGGGGTTGACTTGGGCCAAGGTTGAGAGAAGGTGTCCAAATTTCATGCTCCAAATAGGTCTCTGGAACAGAAGAGTTCTTCTTGCTTTCCAGCTGCAAATGTCATTTGGATTTCCCAAGCTTAGGAACCAGAAGTGTTCTTTTGTAAAGAAGCAAATGCCAAATTTACTAGGAAGCCCTCAGATGGACAACCAGACAACCATACTGGTAATGCTTCTTTGCTTTGGGGTTACTATCGCTCCTGTATACTTTGGCAGGCTTTGAGCATGAGAATCAAACATTTAAAATGCTCTCCTTTCCATCCAAAAACCCCCTTTGCTGCCACCACCTTGCTGTAGAACCCCCTCCATCAAGATTTTTTGGTGGAGTGGGTCATGCTTTTATAGGACTGTTTCTTTTAGGGTAAGCCTATTAGGCTTCTAGGATGTTTTAATTGGGGCAGTGTAATTGTAGGGTGCCGTAAAGGCCCTGGCAAGGGGTACTTTATAAATCAGATTATTGTGCTTAGTTGTGTTAATGGACATTTATATGCCCTAAATCCTTCATATAGCAATGAGATAATAGCCCTTAAGGCCATAGTTACTATTTTGGGTAGGACTTACTTGTAAAACTGGATCTTTTTATTGTGAAGCTGTTTTCGGTTAGAGAGTACATAAAACCCTTTGAAAGACAGAATTTCAGTTTTGTGGTTGCTGTCTTCTATAGCTTAAATGGTAAAATCATTATACACACACACACACACACACGCGCACACACACACACACATATATATATGAAAGCTTTGAACCAGTTAACATTGTGCTCCTGAAGCAGGACTTCTTAATAATGGGGAACTACAAAACCTTAGAGGAATTTGACCAAATGTGCAACCTTTCTCCTGACCAGTAATAATGTTAACTTTTGGGAGACAGGTTCTCTCTGGTTTTGTTTTGTTTGTTTCTCAGTGGTTGCAGCGGCCCAGGGAAGGTTAGGAAGCTCTGTTCCAGTGACAGTCAGTGATACAGAGGACAGAGGACACAGGTTATGTGGCTACGGTAGAGAGTCTGAATGCACTGGTTGCATTGACAAGGATTTTCCAGTGCATTTCCATTCCTAGGCTTGAGACTGTTGGACAGAGCACCCAACTGGCTTGACAGGAAGTCCCCTGTCCCCTGGGAGCCTGGGTACTTTGTTTGGAGGTTCATAGTAAGCAAACTGGACGGATTGTGGGTAGCTCGCTGTGCTACTTTGTGATGTGTAGATATGGCTGGAATTGGATAAGACTGAAAATTGCATGACACAGGGGCATAGATCGTTTCTGCAATGGAGAGGATCCAATGCAGTGGGGACATCCCAAATTGACTGAAAATGCCTTCCCCGCCCTTGCCATTGCCTCACTTTTCCCAGATCCTTTTCCCTTTATTTACAGCTAGAAGGCTTCCTAAGTTTCAAGAGCACACACCTGCTTGGTTCCTAGGGTGGCGACTGGGACTATTTGGAAGAAGCTACTCTGAGGGTGGAAACTTTGTCCCAGACACCCCAGAGGACCAAATAATCAGATTATGGGAAAAATTCTCACATTCCAACTAGGTACTTTTGAAACTCACCCGGTGTCTACGATTTCCTTTCCTCTGTTCTCCTTTGCTCCCTCTTCTGCTTCTGGTGCCAAATCTGTTAGTCTGAAGGATGAGCCATCAATGGCAGCGACTTCCATGGAACCATTCGGGCTGCTTCCAGTCTCCCTTCTTTCCCTGTGTAAGCCCTGCCAGAACCCATCTCACCTTTGCTCTGACCTTTCTCTTCTAAGTGACCCTGGACCCCTCATCTGTCTTATTCCTTCTTACTGGTCCACATCAGTCTTATTTCCTCTTTGGAACCTTTCTCGCCACTCCAGATGTTGGTAGACATTAATCGCATCTGTTGTTTGGGGTTTATACCATCCTGCTGCCCCGCCTAGGGTATTCATAAAGCAAAGAGGCAGTATATATGATGGTTAAGAGTTTGGACCCTGGAGTCTTCACCTGGTTTGAGTCCTGGCTCTGACCCTTGCTGATGTATGGTTCTGACATGACAGTTCACTCCCTGAGCCTCGGTTTCTCACAGAAGACTAGAGCACACCTCATTAGGTAGTCATGAGGCTTAAACACAATTCAAAGCCATTGAAAACTCTTCTTATGGTGGTGGTGGGTAGTAAGCACTCAAGAAGTGTTAGCTGCTGTCGTTGCTGTTATTATAATTATTTTGGTATGACCCATTGTAAGGTCTTTGACATCTTCCCAGTATCTACCAGACCTGTGTCTACAGGTAATGAGCTGTCCCAGGGGAGGATGAGGATGGCATAAGCCTCATGTCCTCCCTATGCTGACCCTTTGGCTCCCAGGACAGGATGTTTGGCAGCACAGAGGTCCTGCCAAGGCTGTTGGTGAATAAACACTAGCATGTTCTTTAGGAAGCCAATAAGGTGACCTGCAGTTTTCTGTGCAGAGGGTTGGGGTGGGGAGGAGGTGAGTGTGGCAGGAGGTGAGTGTGGCAGGAGGCTTTGCAGAAGTGTGAAGAACTGGGAGCCACTTCTCCTTTGTCTATCCTGTAAACTTGCTGTTTCTGGAGGAAAGGAGTTTAGAGGAATGAGGACTGTGTTGGAGTCAGAGGCCAGGGTGTCAGGTCCTAGTTCCGTCACTTGCCAGCTATGTAAGACTGGGTACCTCACCATCTTTGAGGCTGCAGTCTCAGCATCTGTAAAGCTGGGATGATGTACTTCTCAGGAGTGCTGGGGAAATCAGAGAGCAAGTCCCTGTGTAAGTGCTGTGTGAAAAACTACACAAATATTAGTTGTCATAATCAGACACACCCTGTATTAATAGCTTTGATTTCACTATTGCACCTTACTTGTTCCCCCTTCTTTGTCCTTCTGTCCTGTTCTTCCCCTCCTATTTATTTGCCCTGTGTTTCTGTTTCCCTCTTTGGTTGCAAGGGCAGATCTTTATTTAGTCTGCAAGAAAACAGCAGAGGGGAGTAGAGTTCCAGGTTTCTGGCTAGGACCTCTGCTTTCACTTTTTTTTTTTTTTGAAACAGAATCTCACTTTGTCACCTGGGCTGGAGTGGCACAATCATAACTCACCACAACCTTCAACTCCTGGGTTCAAGCGATCCTCCTGCCTCAGCCTCCCAAGTAGCTGGTACTATAAGCACGTGCCACCACGCCCAACTAATTTTTTAATTTTTTATTTTTGGAGAACAGGTCTCAGTATATTGCCCACGCTGATCTTGCGCCCCTGGACTCAAGAGATCCTCCCGCCTTGGCCTCCTAATGTGCTGACCTCACGTTGAACCACTTTCCTCTACAGCTTTCAGACGGGCTTAGTGCTGAGGCCAAGGTTGGGATGTTCCAAATCCCTACTCAGAGTTCCTTCTCTGTTCACATGCACTCTTGTCTCCACAGCTGGAGACTAAACTTGTTTAGGGCAAATATTATGGTTTGTGTTGCTTTGTACAAAGGCAGGTACACAGTAGGCAATCTGTAATTGTTACTCAGTGGTGCTGCTTTTTGGGAAGGGATAAGAAAAATGGGACAAATACTCTTGTAGCCTGTGGGTCAGTACCTCTTAGAGGGCACACTCGAGCAGTGGCCCAAAGGGACACAGGCTCAGGCTTCTGGCCTGAAAGAGTATAGGGCTGAGAGCTGGTCTCCAGGATGGGGTGGTGGGTGAGGTCCTGGTCATCCACATGCTCTGGGCTGAAGGTTAGTCTTGTTTCCTAGCCAGCAGAGGAGAGTTTGGGCAGGCTCATGGTCTGTGGGTTAGCTTGTTTGAAATATGCCTCCAGCTGGTGCATGGTGCCATGCACCTATAGTCCCAGCTGCTCGGGAGGCTGAGTTGGGAGGATAGCTTGAGCCCCAGGAGTTCAAATCCAGCCTGGGCAACATAGTGAGATCTCATCTCTTAAAAAAAAGAAAGAAAGAAATGGCAACCCCAATGATAACAGAACAATGTGGTGTTATGGTCCTGGGGAACTTCATTTGTTGTGTGTGGAAAACCGACCAACTGGACCTCTATCCTGTGGCTTAGAAGCATGGAAACTTAGACAGTTGCTGAACGGGGCCTTAGATATTTTCAGACAGCAGAGGAGAGCTGTTTAGCCATAACAGAAGTCCATGTGGTTGATTCTTTCCTTTATCCGTAAGTCACTTCTCAGTTAGTTGAGTATGCCCTCCTTGGTGGACTCAGGGTGACCCAGAAACTGTCACGATTCCTTGGGAACTTATAGTCCATCAGGAAGACAGATACATTATGAATAGTTACCCAAATGTATATAATTACGGTAAGTAACATAAAGGCAAAGTATGGAGGGGTCATGACTTGCAGGGAGACCTGACTAGTTTGGAGGGTCAGGAAAGGATTCTCCCTCCACATGACACTTAAGAGATCCAAAAGATGAGCAGAGGAAGGGTGTTCAGACAGCCCTAATGCCAGCTAGTGCAAAGACTCTTTGATAATTAGAAGAACACACCGCTTTAAGCCAGTTTATTGCTGAATCATTGTAGTAACTCTGCGTCTGTGATGCCAGTGAGGCAAATGGTGTTCCCTGGAGTCGTGCAGTGCACGGCTGGTACAGTGCAAGGGAGGCTCTGGCTTCAGGAAGAGGAATGGCCCCGGGGTGAGCAGGAGCTCAGGCTGTTAGAGGAAAGCTCTGTGCAACCAGCTGAATGCAGGCAAACCAGGGGAAAAGAGAGAGTGAGGAGTGGGAAGAGGTGGGCCGGGGTTGAGACATGTAGCACATGGAAGTCTCTGTTAAGGATTTGAAGGATTTTAAGTCATTGAAGGGTTTTAAGCAAAGAAACAACTTGGTTATTTTTATATGTTAAAAAGCTTACTCTGGTTGCTGGATGGAGAATGGTTCAGAAGGCCAAAGTAGATGTGGAAAGACCAGATAGGAGGATTTTACAGTCCTGTGCTTGTGGGTAGAAGTACAAAGATTAGAGAAATATTTGGAAGGTGGAATGGATAGAATTTAGGGATGGGTGATGTGTATGTGGGAGGCATAAAGGGGAAGGAGGAGTCAACCTTTAAAGACTGTCCTGAGAATCAGGAGCTGGCTAAGATGATTGCAAGGAGCATTCAGAGAGAGAGAGGACAGTGTCCTGGATGCCAAGGAAGGGTCATCTCTAGAAGGAGGGATCCGTGGGTCACTGTGTCAAAAGCCACAGACGTATCTGTGAGGGGCAACTTGGACTTGGCAAAGTCAGGCTTGGTGGATACATAAGTGTGAGAGTCAGGCTGGAATAGGCTGAGGAGTAGATGGGAGATGAGGAAGAGGAGAGAGTAAATGCAGGCAACTCATGAGATGTTTGTGAAGGAAAGAAGTAAGAGTGGGTGGTAGCCAATGGGAAATGTGGGTCTGGGGGGTCAGGTAGGGAGGATAACGTGGGAGAGAGTAGGATGGAAGGATCTAGTGGAGACAAAGAAATAGAGAGATACAGGACACAGAGAAGGCGAGTGATAATGAAACGTTCTGGAGAAGGCAGGAAAGGGTGGGAGCCAGTTATCTAAGGCAAGATTGGCTGTGGATAGGGAGTAGGGGTATCTCCATGGAAACAGCAGTGAAGGCGGAGAGGATGAAGTAGATGCAGGTAGGTCTGTCAGTTTGGTGGTGGGAAGCTGGTAGAGTTTCTTTCATGTGGGTTCTGTTGACTCTCTGGAGTAAGAGGCAAGATTGTCTGCTGAGAGGCTGAAGGTGAAATTTATGTGATGGACCAGCACCAGATGAAGCATGAGAAATTTGCAGGAAGAACAAAGGAGTGAGTGGAATCACTAACATCCACATAACATTGTATAATTTACAAATCACCCACACATAGTTCATTTCATTTAAACCTTATTTCAAACACATGTGTTGGTTGATATTATCCTCTATCTTTAAGATGAAAATAAGGTCCAAATGGGGTTCAAATTATTCTGGGACCTGTGCCCTCCCAGAAGGATGCTGAGGAGCCCATTCTGCAATCCACCCTAACCAGCTTAGTGGTTTTTGTCTTTTTAGGTCTGTGCTGCATGGGAATCCCCTTCCTACATTTGAGAAACTTCCCACCATGTGATTCTTAGGGTGAGCAGAGCTAGCCTTTTAGCAGAGAAGCCTAGAAGGCCAATCAATACCTGCCCTCCTGAGCCCCCCGGGTGTCTAGGATGCAGGCAAGCACTGATGCTTCGGCAATTGCACGACACTGCCTGAGGCTCTGAATTGAGAGCTGGTGAGGCCAAGAAGTGGGGATGGTCCCGCTGGGGTGATGGCAGCAGCAGCAATGGCAGTGACATCGGGTTTCCAGGGTCTGTGTCACCAAGGAAAGCACTTGCAGTGGTGACACAGGCTCAGGTGAACTCTTCAAAATGTGCCTGTAGGGAATCTGGGGCTGTGGTTCCAGGACCCGGCTTTCTTTTGCGCCTGCCCATTCCCTGAACCTCTTTCTCCAGGCATTCTGGAGTCTTTGAGCTGCCCTTAGTAAAGTCTTTGTTTGCTCAGTTCAGGCAGAGCCATTTCTGTTGTTTATGGCCAACAACCCTGACTGGTACACCTGCTTAAACCAAGAGCATAGTTATATCTGCAGGAAGAGCCTGCAGCTCACAGTGGTGTATTTAAGTTCTCAACATTCAAGTTATGTAGAAGACTCCAAGTTGAGGAGTGGGCATTCACACTTGTTCTTCTTGCTCAGGAAAATTAACCTCATTCAGACTCAGGAGAACAGAAATGCTTTGAGAAATCTCACAAAATAGGTGGGTACCTTATTCACATGCTAGGGGTTTTCATGTTACTGGAGGAGTTTGGGCATAGAGTGATCCTTGTGTCCAGAGCTTTGGAGCCAGTCAGAAATGAGCCATTGGGTTGACTTTGCTACCTAGAATTCAGAGACAGTCCTCAGTTTCTTAGATATGCCTTAAGTCTCAAAAGTCAGGGTTGGTCAGGTGCAGTGGCTCATGCCTGTAATCCCAGCACTTGGGAGGCTGAGGCAGGCAGATCATGAGGTCAGGAGTTTGAGACCAGCTTGACCGATATGGTGAATCCCTGTCTGTATTAAAAATACAAAAATTAGCTGGGTGTGATGGTGCGTGCCTGTAATCCTAGCTACTCAGGAGGCTGAGGCAGGAGAACCGCTTGAACCTGGGAGGCGGAGGTTGCAGTGAGCCGAGATTATGCCATTGCCCTCCAGCCTGGGTGACACAGTGAGACTCCATCTCAAAAAAAAAAAAAAAAAAAAAAAAAAAAAAGAGCAGGGTGGCATTTATTTGCTGTTGATACAAAGGTTGCCAAAAAAAGCTCATTCTGGCTACTGGAGGGCTACCTAAAGAGTGAGTGATTGATTGGTGAGATCTACCACTGCTACAAAGATGGGGCTTGTGCCCATCCCCGATTTAGATTCAGAGTTGGAGGCACAAGCTCCTGAAGGGCACATCAAGGTTAACCCTACCTTCACATAGACTTACAGGTTTCCCTTGGGCAGATGAAGTAGCCAAGATATTATGTTGCCACTTTGGAGCCCTCAGTCCAAGCCAAGATTGAGTGAGTATGGGCCTTGAATTTCATTCATTTCCTAGTATGAAATCCCTTTGATTTGAGGGGATCTGACAAATTATTCTCTGTTGCTTCTGTTGTTACTCTACAAAATATTCTTTTTAAAATACATTTATAAATCAACAATAATAGTTATTTTAAGACACCAGGGTTAGAAACTATAACTCAAACAAAAGTAAGCAGAGGCATAGATAATTTGACGAATATAACAACAAGTTCATGCTATTAGAATTATGTAGAACGCTATGCACAGCAATAGAGATACATTTTCTTTTGGAGCACGCAAGAAACATTTGTAAAAACTGGCCACATACCAGGCTGCAAAGGAAGCCTCAATAAATTCCGAGGAATGATAATTATGCAGATTATGTTCTTTGAATATAACACTAGAAGACTAAAAGTTAACTAGAAAAATCCCATCGGAATAAAATTAAAAAATGAAAAATCTCATATGTCTGGAAACGAAATAATATTACTAAGAAATTCTTCAATTAAAAGGGAGGCTTACTTGTTAAATTCCTAATGAGTATAAGAGAAATTAATGAAAATAAATAATGATTAATGCTAAATGACAATAAGAATCCTTCCTATTCAAATAAGCAGGACATAGCTAAAACAGTTGTCAGAGAAGAATCTATTGCTTTAAATCTACTTTTTTGGAAATAAAAAACTTAATATCAAGTGAGTTAAGAATTCTACCCAAAAGGTTTGAAAAGAACAACAGAACAAATCAAAGTAAACAAGAAGGAAAGAAATAATAAACATAGGGACAAGAATCAATGAAGAATGAACAAACAAATACAAACAATAGACAAACTAGACAAACACAACAAAAAACTTGTTTTTCCTTTTGGAAATATAAACAGCAGGAAGTATCTTATTAATATTTCATAGTTAATGAAAATGTGAATCAAAGACTAATCAGCAAAAAGATTAATAAACAAGATACAGATGGAAAAGGGAGAAACAGCTATATGATACAGCTGGTAAGATAACTAAATTATGAATAACTTCATCTTGCTAAATTTGGAAACCTTATATGAACTGAAAGTATTTAGAGAACACGATTGGTATTGGTCTATATTGGTAAAAGAAAAGCCTATATTGGTAAAAGAAGAAATAGAAAACTTAAATAAACCAGTAGGCACCAGAACATTAAAGTGGTAATCAAAGGCCTCCAATCCAAAAAGGCACCTGGCCCAGACAGTTTTACAGTAAAATTCTAGCCATCTCAAGTTAGAAAATAGAAAAATAACAAAAACTACCATTCTCGTTTTTGAGCTGAACATAACATTTGTTTCACAATTAGATAAGGATAATAATAGAAAATTACTGACCTCTTTTGCTTATGATTCCAGATACAAAAATCCTAAAAAAATTTTTGTAGCTTATTAAATGTTAATATTGAAAGTATTTATTGTCTTTTGGTAAGTTTGTTCAGAAGTAAAAGGATGGTTTAACATAATATAATTCACCACATTAATACACAAAAAGAAAAAATCACATAATTATCTCAGTAAATGTAGAAAATATTTGATAAAGTTAAATGCCTATTTATATTGAAAAACCTAGAACACAAATCATACTTAATGGAGAAAGATGCATTACATTTTAAGACTAGTAGTAAGACAAGGATACCCATTACCCCCCATTGTTGTTAGCACAACACTGGACTTTCTAGACAACTGTAAATGAAGAACAAAAAGGATGGGAATTAGAAGGGAAGGAATGAAACTATCACTATTTGCAGATAATGTGATAATCTACATAGTAAAAATGGCAGATCCTACCATTAGAGTTAAGCAAGGTTGCCAGATGCAAGATCAGCTTATGCATTGCAATAGAATTTCTCAATACCAGCAAAAAATGATTAGAAAATATAATTTAAAAATAATATTCATGAAAGCAACAAAAACTATTACATATTTAGGAAATAAACAAGATCTCTATAGGTAAAATATTAAAACTTTTAAAAGCTATAAAAAGAAGCATGAATAAATGGAGTAATTTTTACATATTTTAGTCAATATAAAGTTGACAATATAAAGTTGTGTTAATTCTCCCTCAATTTTTTGATTTTTGAGACAGAGTCTAGCTCTGTTGCTCAGGCTGGAGTCCAGTGGCATGATCTTGGCTCACTGCAACCTCCTCCTCCTGGGTTCAAACGATTCTTGTGCCTCAGCCTCCTGAGTAGCTGGGATTACAGATGTGCACTACCACACCTGGCTAATTTTTCTATTTTTAGCAGAGATGGAGTATCACCATATTGGCCAAGCTGGTCTCAAACTTCTGACCTCAAGTGATCTGCCTGCCTTGGCCTCCCAAAGTGCTGGGATTACAGGTGTGAACCACTGTGTCCGGCCACAATTCTCCCCAAATTAACCTATAAAATCAAGGCAATCTCAACAAAATTTCAGTAGGATATTTTTAAGGAGCTTGATGATGTATTTTAGAAGTTGTATGGAAGATTAAGAGCTTCATGAATAACAACTTTGAGAAAGGAGAACACAGGGAGGAATGTTGCTCTATCAGATATTAAGATATATTGTATCAAGATATTAAGACATAGCCTTATTGTGGCAAAATAGAACAGAGTAACAGAGTAGAGCACTCAGTTGACAGACCCATGTGTGTAAGGAATTTAATGAATGATAAAGATGACCTACCAAGGGAATTGGATCCTGTGGCAGATTCCATTCCCAAAGAGGATTGCAGCGTTATCTCCCTCCCATGTGTGCTTCTTTACAAAGTGACTTTGAGCCTCTTCCTGTTAGAGGTGAAATGTATGTTTCCTCACTGTGATTCTGGGCAGGTTTGTGATGACAGTGGAAGTCATGCTAAATGATTTCTGAAGTTATATATAAAGCTAATATAGCCTGAGCAAGTGATGTTAAGGTTTTATAAAGTCATACAGCTTTTGAATTTTTCTTTGTCTTGGAACTCAGCCATCATAATGTGAAGAAACCCAAGCAGCCTGTGCAGAGGCGCTAGTGGAGAGGAACTCAGGTGCTCCTGCCCTCAGTCTTAACTGAACTCTCAGCTGACAGCCATCACCAACTTGCCAGCCACAGGAGTGAGCCAACTTGAGGGTGGATCTTTCAGTCCCAGTGGAGCCATTTCAGCTGACACTCCATGGTAAAAAGATGAACCATCCTTGCTGATCCTTGCCAGTGCTGCAGACACATGAGCAAAAGAAATGTTTTTGTTGTTTTAAGCCACTACATTTTGGAGTGTTTTGTTATACTGCTGTGTTAAACAGGTCTCTGTGTCATACCATATACATATATTGGTTCTAAATGTTAAAGATAATACAGTTTGTGGAATATTATATAATAGACTATCTTTGTAACATAGGAGTGGGGAAGGATTTCTTAAGCAAAATCCTAAATACACAAATCATGTGCCCAAAATGGATGACTTTGATTAAATAGGAGGTAAGCAATTTTGCCCAATGAGAAATTGATAAAATGAACAGAAAGATAATTGTTTGGGTGACTCTAGTTGTAAATATCAGCAGTCTAATATTTGGAATTTATAAGGAACTGTTGCAAATCAAGAAAAAAAAAAGCAGCCCCTATGAAAAAGCAATCAAAGACTGAAAACTTTCAGTTTACAAGGAAGCTCATATGACTAAAAAGCATATGAAGTATGCAAACTCACAAATGAGTAGAAAAAAAAAATCAAGATTTTATGTTACACCTAGCTGAGTGGCAGAACTTGGAGAGTAGAGGTTATTAGTTTCTTAGGGTTGCCATAGCAAAGTACCAAACACTCGGTGGCTTAAATAACAGGAACTTATTTGCTTATAGTTTCTAGAAGTTCAAAATCGAGGTGTCAGCAGGGTAGGGTTCTTTTAAGAGGTGTGGGAAAGAATCAGTTCCAGGTTTCTCTCCTAGCTTACAGTGGTTTGCTGACAATCTTTGGCCTTCCTTGGCTTGTAGATGCCTCATCCCAATCTCTGCCTTCATCTTCACATTATGTTCTCCTGTGTCTGTCCATATGGTCTTCCCTCTATACATGACTGCCTTTGCATCCAAATATTTTCCTTTCTACAAAGACACCAGTCATGTTGGATTGGGACCCTTCCTAATGACCTCAACTTGACTGCATTTTAAAACGTGGTCACATTCTGAGCTACTGGGAGTTATGACTTTAACATATCTTTCTTGGGGGACATATTTCAATCCATAACACTGAGTATTGTGCAACGTTGGTGGGGATGTGAGCCTTCGAAACCCTCAGGCTGTGCTGGTGGGAGGGAGAATGGGAGCAGCCTAGCAGTACTCAGTGAAGCCAAGTATACTCACACCATGTGACGCAGCTTTCCTAATCCCAGGAATACATGCTGGAGAATTTCCCATATAGATTTTTTTGTGTGTATTTTTAGTAGAGATGGGGTTCACCATGTTGTCTAGGCTGGTCTCAAACTCCTGAGCTCAAGTGATCAGCCTGCCTTGGCCTCCCAAAGTGCTGGGATTACAGCTGTGAGTATACCGCTCCCATCATAGCCTCCCATACAGATTCATAAGTACATATACGGGAAGATAATCACAGCATTGTTCGTGGTAGTGAGGAGTTGGAAACATTCTAGTTATCCATCCTTGTGGGGCTGGATATGTTAAATCTGGTGGGTACAGATTATGGAACAGTATGCAGCATCTAGGAGAAATGACTAGATGCATGCATGGCAATGTGGATAGATCTCAAAAACATCATGCTAGGTGAAAAAAGGAAGAGACCAGATGATATCTAAAACATGAGAACATAACATTTCTATACATTAAAATATATGCATACAAGACAATAGTCAAAGCACATATACATATAAGCACAATACAATGCTTGTCAATATGGGGAGAGAAACTGGTCTGTGGAATGGAGATGAAAGAGAATTAGTAAAAAGTGGGGCATGCAGGGTTGTGTGTTGACCTCAAACAGTAATGTCTCATGAACAGAAGAATTTGTTCAAATCAACCCTGAATCCTGAAACACACAAACACTTTCCCATGAAATACTCCACTTCCATTGATTGACTGATTGATTGATTGATTGAGATGGAGTCTCACTCTGTCACTCAGGCTGGAGTGCAGTGATGTGATCTTGGCTCACTGCCACCTCCACCTCCCAGGTTCAAGTGATTCTCCTACCTCAGCCTCCCAAGTAGCTGGGATTACAGGTGGCTGCCACCATACCTGGCTAATTTTTTTTTTTTTTGTATTTTTAGTAGAGACAGGGTTTCACCATGATGGCCAGGCTGGTCTCAAACTTCTGATTTCAAGTGATCTACCTACCTTGGCTTCTCAAAGTGCTGGGATTACAGGCGTGAGCCACCATGTCCGGCCTGAAAATACTTTTATCCTATGAGAGTTTTAAGATCTTAAGGTTGGTGGAATGGGACATCAATTTTGCAGCATTAAGAATTAAAAAAACAAAAAAGGAAAAAATATCTTAAGGTTGGAAGAGACCTTCCTTTCAACAGTCCTGTCTTGCCCTGCACTGCTTGTTGAGGGAGATACAAGAGAAGCAAGATGCACTTCCCGTCCTCAGGATGATTCATCTTGATGGGGAGAAAACATGCTCAAGAAACAATTCTGTGATGATGCAAGTCAGCATGCAGCTCAGCAAAGGGAGAGGGACTGGGGAAGAGCAGGATGTCTGTTCAAAACAAAAATAGGTAGATGGAATGTATTGACTTCAGAAGAATTTGCAAAGGACTCCCCAGGCCCTCAGCTTGCTGCCCACTGCCAGAAGCCACAAATTTCACCTGTTCTACCAGGAAGCTCACCTGTGACCTGCTGATGGTGAAGAGGCTTTGCGGGAGGGTGGGCTCACCTCCCGGCTTCAGTCAGATTACTTTTATACCTAGGGCTCTAGATTAAGATTTTCCTTGACCAGGTGTGGTAGCTCATGCTTGTAATCATAGCACTTTGGGAGGCTGAGGGAGGTGGATCCCTGAGCGAAGGAATTCAAGACCAGCCTGGGCAACAGGGTGAAACCTCATCTCTACAAAAAATACAAAAATTAGTCAGGTGTGGTGGTGTGCGCCTATAGTGCCAGCTAGTTGGGAAGCTGGGGTGGGAGGATCACTTGAGGCTGGGAGGTCAAGGGTGTGGTGAGCCATGATTGAGAACCACAGGTCTACAGGACAAAGTCCTAGTGCCACAGCGGGGTCTTCTGGGCCCTCTCCTCCTCCCAATCTGGCTCTTGCTGACCTCTTGAACTTCCTTGGATCCCAGGCACTGCCATTTTATGAATACCTCCTCACTCTCTTGTGCCTCTGTCTGTTGAGTGAATTCCTCATCTCCCTCAAGCTTTATCTCCAGCATCTTTTCCTCTTTGGACTCTCTCCTCACCCATCACCTTCCCCTACCTAGAGCTGATCCCTGGCTCCTTTATTAAAGCATTCACCACACCCTGTGCTGCAACTTTCTTGCCAGCCAGCAGTGAGCATCCCAGAGACCAGCCACACCCTTCTCCATCTTTGTCACCTCAGCAACCAACATGGCGCCTGGCACTTAATAAGTGATAAGTGAACATTTGTGAAGGCAACATGTGAATTGCTACATGTTTGTTTTTCTGAGTTCCTGTATTTGCTTGCATAAAAACATATGACATTTATTTATTCATTTTTATTTTTTTACAAAAGTTTATTTTTTATTTTATTTTATTTTATTTTTTGGGATGGAGTCTTGCTCTGTTGCCCAGGCTGGAGTACAGTGGTGCGGATCTCCGCTCACTGCAACCTCCACCTCCCAGGTTCAAGCAATTCTCCTGCCTCAGCCTCCCAAGTAGCTGGGACTACAGGTGCATGCCACCATGCCCAGCTAACTTTTTGTATTTGTAGTAGAGACAGGGTTTCACTGTGTTAGCCAGAATGGTCTTGAGCTCCTGACCTTGTGATCCACCCGCCTCAGCCTCCCAAAGTGCTGGGATTACAGGCATGAGCCACCATGCCCAGCCAAGTTTATTCTTAAATGTGCAAAAGGCCCCAAGACAACTGTTTATTCTAGTTATAGGTGGTAAAAGATATTATGGCAGAGAATCCAGATGTTTAAATAGAAATGGAATTGACGGTCATCATCATCTCAGGCACAAGGAGTAGCTTATTTTTTGCCAGATTTCTTTTTTTTTCCCCCATTATAATACTTCTAAAAAAACTGGCACATTGTACATATTTATGGGAACAGTTTGGTGTTTATATACATGTATATGTCATATAATGATTAAACTAGGGCATTTGGCATATTCATCACCTCATATATTTGTAATTTCTTTTTTTTTTTTTTTTTGAGATGGAGTTTTGCTCTTGTTGCCCAAGCTGGAGTACAATGGTGCCATCTTGGATCACTGCAACCTCTGCCTCCTGGGTTCAAGCAATCCTCCTGCCTCAGCCTCCCAAGTAGCTGGGATTACAGGTGCATGCCACCACGCCCGGCTAATTTTTTGTATTTTTAGTAGAAACGGGGTTTCACCATGTTAGCCAGGCTGGTCTTGAACTCCTGACCTCAGATGATCCACTGGCCTTGCCCTCCCAAAGAGCTGAGATTACAGGCGTGAGTCACTACGCCTGGCTACATTTGTAATTTCTTTGTGGTGAGAACTTTTAAAATCCTTGCTTCTAGCTATTTTCTTTTCTCCTTCCTTCCTTCCTTCCTTCCTTCCTTCCTTCCTTCCTTCCTTCCTTCCTTCCTTCCTTCCTTCCTTCTTTCCTTTCTTTCCTTTCTTTCTTTCTTTCTTTCTTTCGAGACAGGGTCTCGTTCTGTGGCTCAGGCTGGAGTCCAGTGGCACAATCAAGGCTCACTGCAGTCTCTACCTCTTAGGCTCAAGTGATCCTCCTACCTTAACCTCCCAGGCAGCTGGGACCACAGGTGTGCACCACCACATCTGGCTAATTCTGAAATCTTTTTGTAGAGTTAGAGTCTCTCTGTGTTTCCCAGGCTGGTCTCAAACTCTTGGGCTTAAGTGATCTCCTGACTTGGGCTCCAAAGTGCTGGGATTATAGGCGTGAGTTGCTGTGACCAGCCTTCTAGCTATTTTCTAATATGTAATACCTTACTGTTAACCATGGTCACCCTAGTGTACAATAGAGCAACATAACTTATTCCATCTTTCTAATTGTAACTTTGTACCCATTGACCAACCTCTCCCCATCCTCCCTTCTTCCCTCCTCTTCCCAGTGATAACCACTGTTCTGTTCTCTGCTTCTATGATATCAACTATTTTTTTTTAGAGCCCACATATGAGTGAGATAATGCCGTGTTTGCCTTTCTGTGCCTGGCTTATTTCACTTAACATGATGTCTTCCATTTCAACATTCTGTTGAAAATGACAGGATTTCAGTTTTTTCTATGGCTGAATAATATTCCAGTGTGTATATACGCCACAGTTTCCTTGTCCCTTCGTCCGCTGATGGATAATTGGTTGATTTTATGTGTTGGCTATTGTGAGAAGTGCTGCAATAAAAATGAGAGTGCAGGTATCTCTCCGACATACTGATTTCATTCCCTTTGGATACATTCCCAGTAGTGGAATTGCTTGTTCATACGGTAGTCCTAGTTTTATTTTTTTGAGGAACCTCCATACTGTTTTCTACAGTGGGTGTACTAATTTTTTTTTTGGCAGATTTCTTAACTCCACCTGTGTCCAGGGCCCCTTCAGCTTCTGTTTGTTTCTGCTTGAAAGCCACATCTTCCTTGTCCATCTCCTTGGCCTGTTCCTTGTGCTGTTTCGGGGGCTGCTTTTTGCCACCTTTGTGTCCAGACATGGCACCTGCTGCCTCTTTAAAAACATATGGCATTTAAAATGGGGCTCTCTCTCTCCATCTAGCATGGGGGTTAGCAAACTATGGCCTGTGGACCAAATCCAGTCTGTGATCTGTTTTAGCCCACAGGTTAATAATGGTTTTTACATTTTTAAAGACATAAAAAATGAAAACTAAGAAAATTATGTGACAGAGAACTGTATGTGGCTTGCAAAGCCTAAAATACTTATCTGACCCTTTACAGAAAAAAATTGCCAGCCCAGGGGACACTATCAGAGGCCACTATGAAAAGTCATGGGATTCCATAGGCTGTGAGGAGTGGATTTGCACTAGTTAACACTAGCTGACACTGAGCTAACATAATCAATTTTTTTTTTTTATGTGCCAGCTACTGTTCTAAGGACTTTACATATGTTAACTCATTCAATTCTCCTCCAAACCCTGAAAGACAGGCATTATTGTTAGTCTCATTTTATAAATGAGGACACTGAGATACAGAACTTTTGATGTGGTTAAGGTCCCACAGTGGGTTTTGTTCTGATTGACCTGAGACTCAGCCGAGCATGGTGGTTGGGAACAATGGGCTCTTGTGCCACTCTGCCTGGTTTCGGTTCTGGCTCCATGATTTAAATGAGTCTCTACTTAAAGTGCTTAGCTTAGTACCTGGTATAGCATGGGAACTAGGTAAGTGTTCCCTAGTATTATTGGGGTCTGGAAAGTCACATTCACAAATAGCTTCTGTTACTATAATGGAATAGAGAAGATCACTCACTAGAACTAGAGAAAAACAGTCAGATTGGGAGAACTGTGTTTCCTAGCGCACTGTGCATGATGAGGGCAGTCATGGATAGAGAGTGTGGTGTTGACATAAAAGTGTGTGGGTTGAATGAGGGAGCAGAATGATGATGTAGGATGTGTGTGTGTGTGTGTGTGTGTGCATGTGTGCATGTGTATATAAACGTGGGGGGACCATGAGAGAGGGAATGTGGGAGAAACTGTGTGTATGTTTAGCTGTTAACATAAGTATAAAACTTTGGAGACAGAATGAGAATGTCTAAGGAGGGTTGTTGATTGGGAAGGTTTTGGGGTAAAACACTTGCATAAAACTTTATAAGAAAACCCCAAGACTGATACTGTTTTTCAAAGCTTCTGGAATGTTACACATGTTTTCTTTGAACACATCTTTGAGACTGGATCACACAGAGGCCAGTATTTGTATAGATTATGTTGTGTATTGACTGAACACGGGAATTAGTATTGGCCTCTCCACCCATGATCCTAGAAAGTGATTTTTAGCCCAAGAAATAGACAGGAATGTCTGAAAACATTCTAGAAACAGATGGCTGAGAGTAAACCATGAGCTCTATGAATTAGAGTGCCTCTAGAACTGTTGCCATAGGTCAAAGGTGCTGGGAACATTTAAAAATCTCTGAGATGAGTCCCAGGCATCTGGTTGTGGTGGTGGAACCGGCTTGTACCACCTTGGAGGAGTCAATTGTCCATAGACATTCCCAACTCCATCATTCAGCAACATCCATTTGGTAGCTTGAAATTGGCCATGATAAAGGTATTTACATTATAGAAATTGACAAATGCTACACATCAGAGTTTTGTTCCCTCACTTGGAGCTGGTTGTTAAATATTTACCAGTGCACCACCACAGACATCAGGCTTACCTCTCTTATCAGTTCCAAAATCCTAAGAATAAAAGGAGCATGGTAACAGGGGCAGAATCACTAGGAGAGGAAACTTATTTTAGTGGTAGCATTTTATTTTTAATAGGATAAATAGAAGTTCTTAGTTTTGAGAGGTTTTTCAATGCCAATTAATCTAATTTTGTCCTATTTTGACATCAGACATTCTAGGAAAACATGGTGGATGTCAAATGATTGGGTTATGTTTAAATGGTATGTGAGTGAGTGTGTGTGTGTGTAAAGCTTTAAAATAATTGGGTTATATTTAAATGGTATGTGTGTGTGAGTGTGTGTGTGAGAGAGAGAGAGGAGAGGGAGGGAGGAAGGATGTTTGTGTGGTGGGTGGGTAAGAGTTTTGAGCAGATGCAAGGCAAAGAACATAGTATATGTTACATGAAATATAACATATTTTAAGATAGTTATATGAAATATGTATATAAACTTTTTGGTCAATTACTTGTTTCATTCAGGTTTATTTTTCTTTGTTTTCTGGTCTTTTTTATAATTGTGCATTGACTTACTGTCTTTCCACTAGGATATTACAGACAGAGAAGTGGATTTTTAAAAGTATATTTATTTAATGCAAGTCATATAAGGAGAATAAAAGATTACTGAGTCATTGTCCATGCAAAGTTGAGTATTTTGTTGAGAATTTGAGTTTTCAACAATAGCTAATTTTCAATGAAGAGATTATGCTGTAAAATTGAAATGGATTTGGAAAGGAGTCAATTAAAGTTTCACACAGTTATGATGTAGAAGTTTGTTATTATCAGTGGTTAGCTCTAATTAACACAAGAATGTGATTTCAGATGACATTGAAGGGGTGTGTAAGTGCCTTTTTTGTGTTTCTCACTGTTTATGGAAGAACCAACTCTTGTGGAAAATGTAGACTTTGCAGCCATTGGAATATAATTATGCGTGTTTTGTTTGTTTTTATAGAACAGATGCAAGACAAAGAACATAGTATGAGATATTGGAATGTAATTTCGAAACATATGTTTCCAAAATTATGGAAACGTTCTGGATGATAAATAAATCCTTTCAGCCTCAGAGGGTACAGGCTGCAAGGCTGAGGGAGAGCCGAGTGTTGGATGGGGAAGAACGTGGTTTAAGTAACAGGCTGAATAGTAAGCACATCAAAGCCATTAAAGCATAAACCCCCAGATTTAAAAACGTGAGAGGCGAAAGATTATGTTGCGTGGTCTGGCGGCTTTATAGAACCCGTTTCAAATGAGGGATAGAACAAAAGAATGTGTGATTGAAGCTCTTGAAGAGATTTATTTCAGGAGAGAGGCAAACATTTTGCTCTGATACCAATTAACCAGGAGAAAGCACCACGTCATAAATGCCAATATTAAAAATGTAAATCCTACACCCGAGGGTGTATTGAAGACAGGTCAAAATTCTTTGAAGATGGAATGCATAAAGAGATAACAGGAAGAGAGCCTTCCAGCTGCTCAGCCTACCTGTTTAGTTTAGTTCTGTGTCCTGTCTGCTGATGAGATTTTCCATGGGGAAGCAGGCTCTTGTTTGGGGTGGTTTGGCTACTTGACCTATTATGCGGGATTTAGATCTCCTTCAAGAGAATTCATTATGGGAACTCTAGAAGATCTTGTTTATTATACTCTTCTATCTGTAATGACTTGGAGATGCGCCAAGGTTTTTCTAGCATAGTTTGGATAGCAGAGTTCACATAATGGATGTGTAAAGGTATTTACAAAATGCAGAGTGAAAACCATCAAGTGCTATGTATAGCACTTTTATGCCTTTTAAAGTATGTTTGCTTCCATTAACTTGGTTGTTCCTCTCCATAATTCTGTGCAAAAGGAAAGGCATACAGAGTCATAGTCTTTAGAGCTTGGGATGAATTTAGGATGATTTAACCCAACCCTTTCATAGTAGAAAACAGGCCCAGGGAAGTTGAGAGATTTCATCCCCATTAGTCTCTTGGGGAAACGAAGCAAGGAGAGATTTGAGCTTCTTGGCCACCAAAAGCATTGCATGTTGAATCCTGGATTTCTGTCATTGGTAATAAGGCAGCCCAGTCTTCTGGGAAAGGAAATACACAAAAAAGTCAAGCAAAAAGTGTTGTCTGCAATAGAGATGTCTGTTGCTACAAAAATATTCAACTCCTCTTCACTGAACCAGGATAATAAATCTCTTTACCTTCTGTATTTTGGTGCATTGATACATTATCTTTTATGATCATAGGTGTTGCTTCATTATTTAAAGCATACTTGTTATTGCAGGAAAGACAAGCTTGCATTTGATTTATAATGGAACCATTGTGCTTTGAGTTAAATGAAAGTTCAAAGGAAAATGAATTCTAAATAAGAATAATTGAAGAGATTCAAGGTTCATTTGAGTTTATATTCATCAAGGCAATTGTCTCCGAAATCCTCTTATTTAAAGCAACAGGACAGATCATAACTTACAAACTTCGCCTTTATGACATCACTTTATTCTATATATCATAATCAGAAATGTTAAGCCTCAGCAGTAATTTATACAAAATGTATTGTTACAGAGTTGTAAATGTCATTAAGTGGTAGACTTATGCCTCAGTGTCATGCAAGTTGAACCTTGGATTTAAAAAAATTACCCATAATGCAAGTATTCTATAAAAATATTCTTAGTACTCTCTCCTCTACTGCAGCCTCATATTAAAAGTTCAGTTCCATTTTCCACCTGTACTCTGCTCTGGAAAGTGCAACCTTTATTTCTCCTTCATGTTTTTAAAGTCACCTTCTTAATTCTGGTAGAACATAACTCAAACAACTGAAAATGTTAGGAATGGATTTACAGTCCCTCTGGCTACTCTCTATCTGGGATGGAAAAGAAAGTGAAGCTGGAGATAACTTTTCCTGCCATCAAGGGACATCTAGGAGAGGAGAGGCGATTAATTGTAATGTGCCAACTAGTTTTGATTATTCAGGGACTTGTGATGGAATTTGTGGATTATTCAGGTCCCTGGTTTTCTGTTTTGGTTAATTTCACTGCTCAGTGGCACCTCCGGAGGTCAGGGACAACTGTTCCCCTATGGAGTGTCCCCAAAGAGACAGTGGCAAAGGAACCACCTCCTTTTGAGCAACTACTCTGTGTCAGACACAGGGAGAATTTATTATTTTTTTAACATGTGTGTTCTTTCATTAATTTCACAACAAACCTACATTCTATTTTATAGACAGTAAAAGCTCAGTGTAATTCATTCATTTCTCAAATCTCTATCAAGTGTATTCTATGTGCTAGTCCCTGGGGTAAAACAGTGAATGAAGGAGATGGGTCCCGGCTTTCTCTGAGCTTAGGATGCAGGAAGGAAAAAAAATAAAGTAGACAAATCATCAAATATATAAAATTACAAACAGTGATATATGTAATGAATGAAAATTTAAAGGGATCACAAGATTTGTAAACAGGGGATCTGATCCAGTTTGTGGAGTCAGAGATGGCCTCCCTGAGGGCATAAGCCTTTGCCCTGATGATTGAAGAATGGAGTAGAAGCTGTCAAAACTTGCATGGCGAGCCCGCAGCAGAGCTGGGATTCAAACTCACGTCTGCCTGATACCAGACTCTCTCCATATTGCACTACTACAGACAGTTGAAACTATGCCCCGACACGGAGACCTTTGACTCCCAGCCCCTAGCCATGCTCCATCAGCTGCCCCAGAGATGCCGTGTCCGTGGGAGTTGGTGATGGTGGATTGGAAGCTGAAGAGCTCCTGTGGTTTCTCAGCAAGTTTAACTGGCAATATGAAGGAACCCTCACTCTCCGTGCATTCTTTCCATTTTCTTCATGGTTCTGTCTAGATTGGATTTAGGCACTGGCAGGAGGGGTGTCCCTCTGGCATGACTCCTGATGGGGTTGTGTGGCTAATTTCAAACATTGGGAGGGGCTTGATTAATGACCAGCTCAAACCGGAGTTTAGAAACATTGCCTGGAGCCTCTGTAAAACTCCCCAGATCCTGCCTCCTTGTCTACCTCCCTTTACTCAACCCTGCCTCCCCTGATCTAAAGCCATCTTGGAGATTGGCTACCTGCCTGAAAAACTCCCTGACCTGCTGAGGAACTGCAGCAGGGAGTCCTGTTAGCAGCTGTGGGAGGGTTGGAGTCTGACCAGAACATTCCTGGCTCATGTTTCCACCCACTCCGTGTCTGCAGGGTGAAATGCCCCATTGGATGCGGTGGCCACCCCAGAGCTGCACCTTCTAGCTGGATACAGGGATGGGAGTGAAGGCCAGAAGTCTGGGAAATGAACCATTTTCTTAAGTCTTCTGCTGATTTCCACCCCTCTGACTAATTATAGCAGGGGCAATGATTTACCAAAAGGAGGCATTATATGACTTTTTAAAGACACCTTCCCAAAAAACAAGCAAAAATTCTCCTCCAAACAAAACCAACCGCTGCCCCCGCCCCTGCCAAAAAACCTAAAAGCCAAACAACTCAAAAGTCCTTCTCTTTAAGCCTAAGTTTCCACCATTTGTGACTTACTTTTTAAATATTTTTTATTTTTTATTTATTTTTAAAATTTTATTTATTTATTTATTTATTTTTGAGACGGAGTCTCCCTCTGTCGCCAGGCTGAATTGCAGTGGCGCGATCTCGGCTCACTGCAACCTCCACCTCCCAGATTCAAGCGATTCTCCTGCCTCAGCCTCCTGAGTAGCTGGGACTACAGGCGCACAGCACCACGCCCAGCTAATTTTTGTATTTTTAGTAGAGACGGAGTTTCACCATGTTGGCTAGGATGGTCTCGATCTCTTGACCTCGTGATCCGCCCACCTCCACCTCCCAAGGTGCTGGGATCACAGGCGTGAACCACTGCGCCTGGCCTGTGACTTACTTTTTTGAGTTACAGAGCATTACTTTCTTGCTTCAATGTTTTTGTGCAAATGCACACCGTCTGGGGAGAAGCAAAGTTCTTGAAGTTGAAACCACCTAAATGTGAACGAATTTATCATATCCCTTGTTTGTATCTGGTGAACGGGTAGCTAGAGGGCCTGGGGTATCTTGGGGAACAGGTTGCTGAAGTGGGGACAGGATGGGGGCAGCCACTTTAATCGTTGGTCCGAGCTCTCCAGCCTCCGTTTTGCAAAAAGCAAAAATATGTTATCGTCACTAGGGGGCGGAAGTAGGCCAGCAATTGGCCTCTAGTACTTGTTATCAGTTCTGAAAACCAAAGTTGGCAAATTTGCATTATTAGTGTTTTATTTTTGTTAGGAATCCCAAGTCTCTCTGAGATGGTATGAGTGTGAGAGTTAGGCTACTATAGTGTAAAGAAGCCACTCCCCAGTAAAAGCCCTATGTAGGTAAAACAGATACCCAACAGATTCTATCAATGGACTTTGAAATTGTTCACGTTTTTATTACGAAAATTCACTGAAATTTCTCAGATCTAAAATTCAAATACGAATGTTTGAAACCAAACTGGTTTGTCAGACGCATAACAGCGCCCTCGATTTCACAGAAGGATGAAAACTTACATGCAGATGTATTTTTTTTTCTGATTATAAAAAACAAATTCTCTTCAGGAATGGTTAAAAAAAAAAATCCCCCCCCCCCCCCCAGTAAAATTCATACTGTACTGTTACGGGTGGCTCTGTTCTTACTGAATAAATCTTGCTTAGCAGCTTACCTCCAGAGTAAATAATAAATCACTGCTGAAAGCTTCAGGCATTTAGCTCTGTCTGGGCAGTAAAACTTTGTGATGGTCTTGACAGCATTTTGTAAAATCATAATTGCTTAGGGAAAGTGATTCTGGATGTCTTAAAATGTTCAGAATTAAGGAGTAGCTGTTCCTTCGAGGGAAGTTATTCTAATGCCCTGTGTGTGTGTGTGTTATTCTTTATACGAATTCTAGATTATAATTTACACACTCTTATCATTTCTATTAAGAATATGTAAAAATTCGATTAGAAGCACAGCCACACGTATCATACCCAGGTTTTATAAAAAAAAAATCTTGTGACAATTAGGGCCAAGATGCTCAGTTATCTGTGCACAGTATACTATATGCAGGCCTACCTTTATATATATATAGTCATGGATTGAATTGTGAGCCTCCCCAGGATTCATAGGTTGAGGCCCTAACCCTCAGTATCTCAGAATATGACTGTAATTGGATGTAGCGTCTTTAAAGGGGCAAAAGTGAGGCTGGGATTAGAGCCTCTTTAAAGAGGTGAAAATTAGTGGCTTATCCCTGCAATCCCAGCACTTTGGGAGGCCAAGGAGGGAGGACTGCTTGAGCCCTGGAGTTTGAGACCAGCCTGAGTAACATAGCAAGACCCTATCTCTCTAAAAAAAAATTAGCTCAGTGTGGTGGTATGCCTGTAGTCCCAGTTATTTGGGAGCTGAGGTGGGAGGATTGCTTGAGCCCAGAGGTTGATGCTATGGTAAGCTGTGATTGCACCACTGCACTCCAGCCTGGGCGACAGGGTGAGACTCCATCTCAAATACATAAATTAAAAAAAATTTTTTTTTGCTTAAAAAGTGGCTGACTGGGCACGGTGGCTTATGCCTGTAATCCCAGCACTTTGGGAGGCCAAGGTGGGTGGATCATGACGTCAGAGATTGAGATCATCCTGGCTAACATGGTGAAACCCCGTCTCTACTAAAAAATACAACAACAACCAAAAAATTAGCTGGGCGTGGTGGCAGGCACCTGTAGTCCCAGCTACTCGGGAGGCTGAGACAGGAGAATGGTGTGAACCTGGGAGGTGCAGCTTGCAGTGAGCCGAGTTTGTGCCATTGCACCCCAGCCTGGGCGACAGAGCAAGACTCCATCTCAGGAAAAAAAAAAAAAAAAAAAAAAAAAAAGATGGTAAAATGAGGTCATTAGGGTGGGCCCTAATCCAGTGTGACTGGTGTCCTCCTGAAAGGAAATGATGCCCCAGACATACACAGAGGGAAGACCATATGGAGATACAGGGACCAGGCAGCCTTATACAATTACAAGCCCAAAAACAAAGCCTCAGAAGGAACCAACCCTGCTGACATCGTGGACTTCCAGCCTCCAGAGCTGTTTGATGTGAAATTGTTTTCAGAATAACAAATACAACATTGTTTTCAAAACTCAATGTGTGAAAATGATATATTGGCATGTTTGAAATAGAGCTTGTGATTTGGTTGTAACAATTTTAATATCAATTTTTTTTTTTTTTTTGAGACAGGGTCTCATTCTGTCACCCACGCTGGAGCGCAGTGGTGCCATCCTGGCTCACTTCAACCTCTACCTCCCGGGTTCGAGTGATTCTTGTGCCTCAGCCTCATGAGTAGCTGGGACTACAGTCACGTGCTACCGCACCCAGCTAATTTTTTGTATTTTTAGGGCGTCACCATATTGGCCAGGCTGGTCTCAAACTCCTGGCCTCAAGTGATCCACCCACCTCGGCCTCCTAAAGTGCTGGGATTACAGGCATGAGCCACTGCGCCTGGCCTAATATCAGTAATTTTTAAGTAGAATTGTTGAAAATGAAATAAAATATTGTTTGTTTATTTATTTATTTATTTTTTATTATACTTGAAGTTCTAGGGTACATGTGCACAACGTGCAGGTTTGTTATATATGTATACATGTGCCATGTTGGTGTGCTGCACCCATTAACTTGTCATTTACATTAGGTATATCTCCTAATGCTATCCCTCCCCCCTTCCACTGCCCCAAGACAGGCCCCAGTGTGTGATGTTCCCCTTCCTGTGTCCAAGTGTCCTCATTGTTCAATTCCCACCTATGAGTGAGAACATGTGGTGTTTGGTTTTCTGTTCTTGCGACAGTTTGCTGAGAATGATGGTTTCCAGCTGCATCCATGTCCCTACAAAGGACATTAACTCATCCTTTTTTATGACTGCATTTTCTTAATCCAGTCTGTCATTGATGGCCATTTGAGTTGGTTCCAAGTCTTTGCTATTGTGAATAGTGCCACAATAAACATAATGTGCATGTGTCTTTATAGCAGCATGATTTATAATCCTTTGGGTATATACCCAGTAATGGGATGGCTGGATCAAATGATATTTCTAGTTCTAGATCTTTGAGGAATTGCCACACTGTTTTCCACAATGGTTGAACAGTTTACAGTCCTGCCAACAGTGTAAAAGTGTTCCTGTTTCTCCACATCCTCTCTAGCACCTGTTGTTTCCTGATTCTTTAATGATCACCATTCTAACTGGTGTGAGCTGGTATCTCATTGTGCTTTTGATTTGCATTTCTCTGTTGGCGAGTGATGATGAGCATTTTTTCATGTGTCTGTTGGCTGCATAAATGTCTTCTTTTGAGAATTGTCTGTTCATATCCTTTGCCCACTTTTTGATGGGGTTGTTTGTTTTCTTCTTGTAAATTTGTTTGAGTTTTTTATGGGTTCTGGATATTAGCCCTTTGTCAGATGAGTAGATTGCAAAAATTTTCTCCCATTCTGTAGGTTGCCTGTTCACTCTGATGGTAGTTTCTTTTGCTGTGCAGAAGCTCTTTAGTTTAATTAGATCCCATTTGTCTATTTTGGCTTTTGTTGCCATTGCTTTTGGTGTTTTAGACATGAAGTCCTTGCCCATGCCTATGTCCTGAATGGTATTGCCTAGCTTTTCTTCTAGGGTTTTTATGGTTTTAGGTCTAACATTTAAGCCTCTAATCCATCTTGAATAAATTTTTGTATAAGGTGTAAGGAAGTCTTCCAGTTTAAGCTTTCTACTTATGGCTAGCCAGTTTTCCCAGCACCATTTATTAAATAGGGAATCCTTTCCCCATTTCTTGTTTTTGTCAGGTTTGTCAAAGATCAGATGGTTGTAGATGTGTGATATTATTTCTGAGGGCTCTGTTCTGTTCCATTGGTCTATCTCTCTGTTTTGGTACCAGTACCATGCTGCTTTGGTTACTGTAGCCTTGTAGTATAGTTTGAAGTCAGGTAGTGTGATGCCTCCAGCTTTGTTCTTTTGGCTTAGGATTGTCTTGGCAATGTGGGCTCTTTTTGGTGCCATATGAACTTTAAAGTAGTTTTTTCCAATTCTGTGAAGAAAGTCATTGGTAGCTTAGTGGGGATGGCATTGAATCTATAAATTACCTTGGGCAGTATGGCCATTTTCATGATATTGATTCTTCCTATCCATGAGCATGGAATGTTCTTCCATTTGTTTGTGTCCTCTTTTATTTCGTTGAGCATGGTTTGTTGTTCTCCTTGAAGAGGTCCTTCGCATCCCTTGTAAATTGGATTCCTCGGTATTTTATTCCATTTGAAGCAATTGTGAATGGGAGTTCACTCATGATTTGGCTCTCTGTTTGTCTGTTATTGGTGTATAAGAATGCTTGTGATTTTTGCACATTGATTTTGTATCCGGAGACTTTGCTGAAGTTGCTTATCAGCTGAAGGAGATTTTGGGCTGAGATGATGGGGTTTTCTAAATATACAATCATGTCATCTGCAAACAGGGACAATTTGACTTCCTCTTTTCTTAATTGAATACCCTTTATTTCTTTCTCTTGCCTGATTGCCCTGGCCAGAACTTCCAACACTATGTTGAATAGGAGTGGTGAGAGAGGGCATCCCTGTCTTGCGCCAGTTTTCAAAGGGAATGCTTCCAGTTTTTGCCCATTCAGTATGATATTGGCTGTGGGTTTGTCATAATAGCTCTTATTATTTTGAGATACGTTCCATCAATACCGAATTTATTGAGAGTTTTTAGCATGAAGGACTGTTGAATTTTGTCAAAAAGGCCTTTTCTGTATCTATTGAGATAATCATGTGGTTTTTGTCTTTGGTTCTGTTTATATGCTGGATTGCGTTTATTGATTTGCATGTGTCGAACCAGCCTTGCATCCCAGGAATGAAGCCCACTTGATCATGGTGGATAAGCTTTTTGATGTGCTGCTGGATTGGGTTTGCCAGTATTTTATTGAGGACTTTTACATTGATGTTCATGAGGGATATTGGTCTAAAATTCTCTTTTTTTGTTGTGTCTCTGCCAGGCTTTGGTATCAGGATGATGTTGGTCTCATAAAATGATTTAGGGAGGATTCCCTTTTTCTATTGATTGGAATAGTTTCAGAAGGAATGATATCAGCTTCTCCTTGTACTTCTGGTAGAATTCGGCTGTGAATCCATCTGGTCCTGGACTTTTTTGGTTGGCTATTATTATTAATTATTAATTAATTATTACCTCAATTTCAGAGACTGTTATTGGCTATTAATTATTGCCTCAATTTCAGAGCCTGTTATTGGTCTATTCAGGGATTCAACTTATTCCTGGTTTAGTCTTGGGGGAGTGTATGTGTCCAGGAATTTATCCATGTCTTCTAGGTTTTCTAGTTTATTTGCGTAGAAGTGTTTATAGTATTCTCTGATGGTAGTTTGTATTTCTGTGGGGTCAGTGGTGATATCCCCTTAATCATTTTTTATTGTGTCTATTTGATTCTTCTCTCTTTTCTTCTTTATTAGTCTTGCTAGTAGTCTGTCAATTTTGTTGATCTTTTCAAAAAACCAGCTCCTGGATTCATTGATTTTTTGAAGGGTTTTTTGTGTCTCTATCTCCTTCAGTTCTGCTCTGATCTTAGTTACTTCTCACCTTCTGCTAGCTTTTGAATGTGTTTGCTCTTGCTGCTCTAATTCTTTTAACTGTGATGTTAGGGTGTCAATTTTAGATCTTTCCTGCTTTCTCTTGTGGGCATTTAATGCTATAAATTTCCCTCTACTCACTGCTTTAAATGTGTCCCAGAGATTCTGGTATGTTGTATCTTTGTTCTCATTGGTTTCAAAGAACATCTTTATTTCTGCCTTCATTTTGTTATGTACCCAGTAGTTATTCAGGAACAGGTTGTTCAGTTTCCATGTAGTTGAGTGGTTTTGAGTGAGTTTCTTAATCCTGAGTTCTAGTTTGATTGCACTGTGGTCTGAGAGACAGTTTGTTATAATTTCTGTTCTTTTACATTTGCTGAGGAGTGCTTTACTTCCAACTATGTGGTCAATTTTGGAATAAGTGCGATGTGGTGCTGAGAAGAATGTATATTCTGTTGATTTGGGGTGGAGAGTTCTGTAGATGTCTATTAGGTCTGCTTGCTGCAGAGCTGAGTTCAGTTCCTGGATATCCTTGTTAACTTTCTGTCTCGTTGATCTGTCTAATGTTGACAATGGAGTGTTAGAGTCTCCCATGATTATTGTGTAGGAGTCTAAGTCTCTTTTTAAGTCTCTAAGGACTTGCTTTATGAATCTGGGTGCTCCTGTATTGGGTGCATATATATTTAGGATAGTTAGCTCTTCTTGTTGAATTGATCCCTTTACCATTATATAATGGCCTTCTTTGTCTCTTTTGATCTTTGTTGGTTTAAAATCTGTTTTATCAGAGACCAGGATTGCAACCCCTGCCTTTTTTTTGTTTTCCATTGCTTGGTAGATCTTCCTCTATCCCCTTTTTTTTGAGGCTATGTGTGTCTCTGAACGTGAGATGGGTCTCCTGAATACAGCACACTGATGGATCTTGACTCTTTATCCAATTTGCCAGTCTGTGTCTTTTAATTGGAGCATTTAGCCCATTTACATTTAAGGTTAATATTGTTTTGTGTGAATTTGATCCTGTCATTATGATGTTAGCTGGTTATTTTGCTTGTTAGTTGATGCAGTTTCTTCCTAGTATCGATGGTCTTTACAATTTGGCATGTTTTTGCAGTGGCTGGTACCAGTTGTTCCTTTCCATGTTTAGTGCTTCCTTCATGAGCTCTTGTAGGGCAGGCCTGGTGGTGACAAAATCTCTCAGCATTTGCTTGTCTGTAAAGGATTTTATTTCTCCTTCACTTATGAAACTTAGTTTGGCTGGATATGAAATTCTGGGTTGAAAATTCTTTTCTTTAAGAATGTTGAATATTGGCCCCCACTCTCTTCTGGCTTGTAGAGTTTCTGCTGAGAGATCCGCTGAGAAACCACCATGGTTTTCAGCTCCATCAGGTCATTTAAGGACTTCTCTACATTGGTTATTCTAGTTAGCCATTCGTCTAATCTTTTTTTTCAAGATTTTTAGCTTCCTTGTGATGGGTTCGAAAGATCTGATGGGCTTTCCTTTGTGGGTAATCTGACCTTTCTCTCTGGATGGCCTTAACATTTTTTGCTTCATTTCAACTTTAGTGAATCTGACAATTATATGTCTTGGAGATGCTCTTCTTGAGGCGTACCTTTGTGGCATTCTCTGTATTTCCTGAATTTTAATGTTGGCCTTCCTTGCTAGGTTGGGGAAGTTCTCCTGGATAATATCCTGCAGAGTGTTTTCCAACTTGGTTCCATTCTCCCCATCACTTTCAGGTACACAAGTAAGACATAGATTTGGTCTTTTCACATAAGTCCCATATTTCTTGGAGGCTTCGTACATTTCTTTTTACTCTTTTTTCTCTAAACTTCTCTTCTCACTTCATTTCATTCATTTGGTCTTCAATCACTGATATTCTTTCTTCCAGTTGATCGAATTGGTTACTAAGGCTTGTGCATGCGTCAAGTAGTTCTTGTGTCATGGTTTTCAGCTCCACTGGGTCATTTAAGGACTTCTCTACACTGTTTATTCTAGTTAACCATTTGTCTAATCTTTTTTCAAGGTTTTTAGCTTCTTTGTGATGGGTTCAAACTTCCTCCTTTAGCTCGGAGAAGTTCGATCATCTGAAGCCTTCTTCTCTCAACTTGTCAAAGTCATTCTCTATCCAGCTTTGTTCCATTGCTGGCAAGGAGCTGTGTTCCTTTGGAGAAGGGGGAGGTGCTCTGATTTTTAGAATTTTCAGCTTTTCTTCTGTTTTTTCCCCATCTTTGTGGTTTTATCTACCTTTGGTCTTTGATGATGGTGATGTACAGATGGGGTTTTGGTGTGGATGTCCTTTCTGTTTGTTAGTTTTCCTTCTAACAGTCAGGACCCTCAGCTGCAGGTCTGTTGGAGTTTTCTTGAGGTCCACTCCATAACCTTTTTGCCTGGGTATCAGCAGCGGAGGCTGCAGAGGAGTGAATATTGCTGAACAGCAAATGCTGCTGCCTGATCGTTCCTCTGGAAGCTTCATCTCAGAGGGGTACCCAGCTGTGTGAGGTGTCAGTCTGCCCCTACTGGGGGGTGCCTCCCAGTTAGGCTACTCAGGGGTCAGTGACCCACTTGAGGAGGCAGTCTGTCCGTTCTCAGATCTCAAACTCTGTGCTGGGAGAACCACTACTCTCTTCAAAGCTGTCAGACACGGACATTTAAATCTGCAGAGGTTTCTGCTGCCTTTTGTTTGGCTGTGCCCTGTCCCCAGAGGTGGAGTCTACAGCGGCAGGCGGGCCTCTTTGAGCTGCGGTGGGCTCCACCCAGTTTGAGCTTCCCAGCTGCTTTGTTTACCTACTCAAGCCTCAGCAATGGCGGGCGCCCCTCCCCCAGCCTCATTGCTGCCTTGCAGTTAGATCTCAGACTGCTGTGCTAGCAATGAGGGAGGCTCCGTGGGCATGGGACCCTCTGAGCCAGGTGCGGGATATAATCTCCTGGTGTGCTGTTTGCTAAGACCCTTGGAAAAGCGCAATATTAGGGTGGGAGTGACCCGATTTTCCAGGTGCTGTGTGTCAGGGTTTCCCTTGGCTAGGAAAGGGAATTCCCTCACCCCTTGTGCTTCCTGGGTGACGTGATGCCTCTCCCTGCTTTGGCTCTCCCTCGGTGGGCTGCACCCACTGTCCTGCACCCACTGTCCTGCACCCACTGTCCAACAAGACCCAGTGAGATGAACCTGGTACCTCAGTTGGAAATGCAGAAATCACCCTTCTTCTGTGCCGCTCATGCTGGGAGCTGTAACCTGGAGCTGTTCCTATTTGGCCATCTTGGAACCGCCCCAAAATAAAACATTTAAAGAGACTCATATGATTGAACTGATCACCCCCCTGTAAGTTGCCAGTGAACTTAGTGTGTGTGTCTGGATTCAACACAATTACATGGCTGTTTCAATTTCTCATCCTTTGGAAGTAGGAAGGCACCTTTTTAGATGTTGTTCTTTTCTATCATTCCCCAAAATTGTCACAGGACATTTAACCCCAAGTCTTGCATAGTAAGTGAAGTCTCTTTGTTTGTCTTATTTTACCCAACAAAACAACAGTTTGTTGTTTCCAGGCTCACCTCTGGAGTGGCACGTGACCAGGGAGGCTCAGGTCTAGCCCAGACAGAGTCATGGTAACCTTCTGGAATCTCAGCATCTTCCCGTAACGTGTAGGCACCTCTCTGAGTTTCCTTATAGCACTAACTTTCTCTATAGTAACTAAGTTTTTGAGGCCAGTGAGTAAGTGCAGGGCTGGAAATAGTGCTGTACTTGACAAAACTGCAGAGTTCAACATTCCCACCCTGGCCCATGGCCTGATAACTCCTTTCCAAGGCTGTTTCTGCATCTAGGAGACCCACTAACTTCACCTGTAGGTATTGTAGGCTGATACTCTGGTTTGCTCTTCTTTTCCATCTCTCTCCTCTATCAAAACTGGTCCTCCAGAGAGTGTTGGATAGGAGTCATTTACAATGTAGTGCAAATTCCTTAATAGGTTCCCTGGCCCCATGGCAAGGACACTTAAAATCACATGTCTTATCTTCAGGACTTCCTCCTTCTGAGAGCAGTTCCAAACATTTAGGAGCAGGTGGAGAGGCGTCTGTCAGGGGCAGGAGATTTTTCCTATGCATCACATCTGGAAGGCAGTTCCCTTCTTTGCTGGTGGAAAAAGCCAGGTGTGAATAAAAGAGCCATGTTAAGTAGTTGCTCTGAACTCACAGTGAACAAACACACATTTGTGACCAGGATTAGCAGCCCGGGTCTGGCTGACCTCTTTCGTCTTTGTCCTCTTAGGAGGGGGTATGTATTTGGATGTATGTTGCTCACTCTGGGCATGGGAGAAGCACCTGGTGTTATACTCTGGCTGCCTGAGTCCTGTGGGTAGTGAGACAGGACAAGCATGGCAAACCTCTGAAAGATGCTTTCTACACCACGTCTGCCTGATGTAGTTTGGGCAATAGAGCCTGGTATACACAAGGAGATCAATAAAAATTTTTTTTGGATGGGTCAATGAATGGATGGATAGATGAATGAATGAATGAATGAGTTCTAGGAGCTCACAGGTAAGACCCCACTTTGGATCTTCCCTTTTTCTTTCTTGCTGTCCACGCTAGTTAGCCATCAGTATGATGTCTTGGTACCATCACTGCCATGCTGCTAGGCTCCATACTGGACCTCCTACACTATGTAGTATGTTATACTGTGGAGTATATATTACAAATATACATACAAATGCTGTAACCACCATGAGATCTATACAAAAAATTAGAACATTTAAAAGAATGAGAAAATTAAGTGTAAACAAGTTCTAATATTTTTTCCCACACCCCAATGGATATAAATGCACACCTGGGTGCGAGTTGGGCATTACTTTGGAAAGCACTTGCTGAGGGCAGTGGTTTTATATCTGGCTAGAATCTACATTACATCTGCTAGATGGAGAGAAAGCAGGATTCAATTGAAATATTCACTGAGGGCCTGCCTGGTGGTGGATAGTCTGCTAAATGCTGAGGGTGATAGTGATACCATGCTCTGGATTATTCTAGGCAGATCTGATTTAAAATACTCTCTCTCACTTTCCCGCAAATACACTCATACTGGCTGGTTGCATGCCCAGATTTTTAGTATAGAAAGTGCTGGCCAGGCACGGTGCCTCATGCCTGTAATCTCAGCACTTTGGGAGGCCAAGGCAGGCAGATCACATGAAGTCAGGAGTTTGAGACCAGCCTGGTCAACATGGTGAAACCCTGTCTCTACTGAAAAAACAAAAATTAGCTGGGTGTGGTGGCTCATGCCTGTAATCCCAGCTACTCAGGAGGCTGAGGCAGGAGAATTTCTTGAACCTGGGAGGAGGAGGTTGCAGTGAGCCGAGATCATGCCACTGCACTCCAGCCTGGGTGACAGAGTGAGACTCTGTCTCTTCCAAAAAAAAAAAAGTGTTGTGACAAGAGCTTTGGAAGAAACAAAAGATGTAGAAGACTGCTCTTGTTTCTCAGGTCTTATTTTAGGTTATGTTGTTAGGAGAGGCCCCCAAGAAGGGGCACACAGGAGCCTCAAATATCTTGGTAACGCCTGTTTCTGAACCCAAAAGGAAGGTGCTCAGGTTTTCTTTTATTCTTTATTTTTATTTTTTGAGACAGGGTCTTGCTCTGTCACCCAGGCTGGAATTCAGTGGTATGATCTCAGCTCACTGCAGCCTTGACTTCTTGAGTTCAAGTGATCCTCCTGCCTCAGCCTCCCGAGTAGCTGGGATTATAGGTGTGTGTCACCACACCCAGCTATTTTTTTTTTTTTTTTTGTATTTTTTGTAGAGATGGGGTTTTGCTAGTTGCTCAGGCTGGTATCAAACTCCTAGGCTTAAGCGATGGTCCCGCCTCAGCCTCTCGAGGTGCTGGGATTACAGGGGTGAGCCACTGCACCTGGCTTCCTTTTATTATTCATATCTAATTTACACATATATGCCATAGGTACACTTCTGAAAGATGAAGTATTTTATGAAAAGCAAAAGGAAATAAAAAAGGCATTTAAAAGCATGGGGCCCTCTGGGACCAAGTGCAAATAGAATGAAGCAGACAGTACATTACACAGATCAATGGAGCTGGGATGGTCTGGGGAAGCTTTGCCAATGTGGTTGTCAACTGCGGAGCCGAGCAGCACAGTGAAACGTGGGCAGGCAGAGAGGCACTGGGGACACTTGGGTGACTTGAACAGTGACAGTTAAGCATGGAGGTGGAGCCTGGCCTGGAAGGTAACATCAGCAGGAGGGCAGCAGCCAGGTGGTCACGTTGGGTTACAGTGGGGATCCAGTAGAGAGATGGGCTAAAACTGGTTGGAGCATGTTTTGAAAACCATATTAAAAGCTTTCAAAATTGTATTGAGGGCACTGAAGAGCCCTTAACCAAAGTGAATGAACTTTTGGGAAGGCAAATTTGAAGCTATGGGGAAAGGACACCCGTTGATGGCGTCTACTTGATACCTCCTGATTCCATTTACTTATCTGTTTGTACTGCAACAATAGCCTCCTTACTGGCCTCTTTCTCTCCCATCTTAATTGCTGCTCATCTATTTCCTATACTTTTGGCTGACCGAGCTTTAAAAAATGCTGCCTGAATATAATATATCAGTTCCCAGCTCAAAAGTCTTTTGATGGTCCCTGCTGTCTTTTGAATGAATCTAAATGCCATCACAGGACATACAAAGCCCTGTGTGCCTTTGTCCTTGTCCTCCTCCCCAGCATTGCCCACAACTTCCCACTCTAACCAATGGAAGCACCGTGCTTCCCTGAACTCTCTACATACTCCCCTTTGTACCTGGGTAAGGAGGCTGCTCCCCAACCCCAACTTCCTCTTACCCTGACTTCTAGTCATCCTTCAAGAGTCAGCTCAGGTATCACGTCCTCTAAGACCTTTCCTACTCGAAGGGTGGCCTGTGTATCAGCAGCATCTTAGCATCTCCTGGAAGCTTGTTGGATGTGCAGAATTCCAGGCCTACCTCAGACTTACTGAGCCAGGAATCTTCATTTAACAAGAACTCCAGGAGATTTAGATGATAATCCGGAAGCCCTGCTGTGGGCAGCCTGGTCTATCCCTCTGCACCACCCACAAGGTCAGATAGTTGAGCCCATGTACTCTCTTGAAACCTTAGTGGAAGGCATTGTTATCTTCTGTTTACTTCCCTGTCTTCCTTACTAGGTCCTGAATTCTGAGGGCTGTGACCACATTTTATTCATCTTTGATGACTCAGTGACTATTCTAGTGCTAGCATACAGTAGGTGCTCAATAAATGCCTGTTGCCCATGTGAACAATCAGTAACTGACTTTGGTGACCCAGTGACTATACTAGTTAGCATACAGTAGGTGCTCAATAAATGCCTGTTGCCCATGTGAACAATCAGTAACTGAACTTTGGTGACCCAGTGACTAGTCTATTGTTAGCATACAGGAGGTGCTCAATAAATGCTTCTTGTCCATGTGAACAATCAGAATAACAGTGACTTTGGTGACCCAGTGCACTATACTATGATTAGCATACAGTAGGATGCTGCAATAAATGCCTGTTGTTGAGACTTGGTTTAACTTCCTCTTTTCAAGCATCTTTTTACTTCTAAGTGAGCTGCAAGGCCAGTCAGGCCCTTGGTACCTGCCAGAGCCCCGAACTAGTACTGGTGATGCTGATGCTTAAGACCAAGAGACTCTCATGTCTGGGAATGCTTTAAAATGGGGCATGCACCAACTAACTGTGCCTGAAAAGCAGCTTTTTCAATTAAACATTTTCCTTCTGATCAGAGATCCACTTTGAAGACTTTTAAATTTGGCTTAAAGTGAGGATTAAGGGACTAAGTGGCATGGGGCACCACCTTTGCCTCTGTACTGTGGAGAGCCCTCATCAGGACCCTTGACTCTGTGAGAAGAATGGGGAAGCCACTCCAGCCCCAGAACTGTTTTTTTTTTTTTTTTTCCTTTTATCTGGGAAAGGGAGATGAGTGACCCTCATGCCAGAACTTCAGCAGAGAGAAACCTTCCATTCAGCTTTGGATTTGAAGGGACATATTCATGGTCCAGTTAAAAGAGCCTAAAGCACCATCCCAAATGGAGGCAGGGAAGAGAGGACTTGAAGGTGGAGGCTTGGCTCAGACATCCTTGGAAGGCTTCTTTACTCTCTGCAGTAGAACAGATTTTTGATTCCTTTCCTTCCTGCCCTACCCTTATGGATTTCCTATCATATTTGGACTCAGGAAAGTGTACTGTATTTGTGACAAAACTAATGCTAAGGACTTAACTCTTTAATGCTAAGGACTTAACTTAACTAATGCTAAGGACTTAACATTGCTAAGGACTTAACTCTTCAATGTGCTTCCCGATCTTTGATTTCACTTGCCTGTCATGAGAGGTGGCAGGACAGTTCTGCTGACCTCGTTGTAGACACATAGGAATGATGACACAAGGAGGGGAAGAGACGAACATAAAGTCATCCCGGTAGCTGGGGACAGAGCTCAGGCTGGGATTCAGGCTTCTGACTCTTGGTCCAGAGATTTTTGCAGCCTGTTTCAGATTTTATAACGTGGGTTCCTGCACATACACACCATGTGCCAGGCTTTAAATACATACTCTCTAATTCTCACTTCTTGGAGAGAGAGGTGCTCTATCTTTCCTACTCGACAGACAAGGGAGTCAAGTAGACATCCCTGTCTTAATCAGGCGAACTTTCTCTCCTGCAAGACCAAGCTCAAATGTGACTCCTTAAGATTCTCTCTCCTGATTTTCCCCACAGTGATGGCAGCTCCTCCTTCATTCTTCTTTTGAACGTCTTTGTCTCTCCTCAATTGCATGCATCCTATGGGATCGTAATTGTTTGGCCTATGAGTGGTTTCAGGGTATCATTTCTTTTTGTGACAGGATTCAACACTGAGTAATAATATTCTTTCTCTTTCCTTCGCAATTTCATCTAAAGTTTTGTTTCCTTGGGGTCCTCTGGAGTAAAAGAAAGCATATTATACATCAGGGCACATTTGACAGATGTAAGTGATTATACTAATAATGGGATTATTTCCCAATGTGTCTAATGTATTCAGACTTATTTCAAATGAATTGAGTTTAAAACCCATCCCTAAAAATGAAATGAGATCTTTAAGTTGTTCCTACCTACCTACTTCTTTTATCTGGATTTTAAAACCTTTTTGTTTTTAATATGAAAATGTTGTATTGCCTGTAATTTACTTTAAAATACTTTGCCACAGACAGCCTGATATATATATAGAGTATATTTTTATATGCATATATATTATATGCATATATATACGCACATATATTTTTTATATATATACACACACACATACACAATTCTGTGCATGTACAAATGCAACTCATGTTGGCATATGTGATGTGTGTGTGTTTGTGTGTAGATTTATTTTGCTGTATATCCTAGGGGAAGTCTGTTGCCCTGAAAGGGAACATACACTTTTGGGGTAGGTATTTAGTGTTTTGAAAGCTTCTAATCAGAAACTCACACTCCAGAGACAGACTTTAGCTATCTTTATATCTAACCAATACCAGAGGCTTTGTTATTTTTCACAGGTGAAAAAAGTGATGTTCAAATCTATTGATTGGCCAGAAATATTGCAGAGGTCCTCTACCCTTGTATATATGGGCCATAGAAATCTAGTCTAGTAGTCTATACCTTTCAGGTATGGTGCCTGAGGCTTCATTCTGAAATGACCTTATGCCCAGTTATTGATCAGATAATTTTGGTCTCCTAAATCTAATTGTAAGGTCAGTTGAAACCTGCTGCTAGATGATTGTTATGTTTGCCTTTGGTGAACTTCAGACTTCCTACAAGGGCAGAAAGCTGGAACTTCTTCAAACTTGCAGACTAGATTGTATGATTGTTTGGGGGCCTGCTTGCTAAATGAATAAATGTGTATGTGGCAGAATTAAGCCTTGACTTAATTACATTGTTATCAAATGGTGAGGGGAGGGATCTGTAGACTCCAACCACTTTTAACTCTTAGATGCCATCCATGTTTACTAGGAAGAACATAATAATTGCTAACAGTTATTATGCACCAAATTGGCTTAGGTACAATCACAACTGAAGATTATGGAGTAACTGAGTTCCCTCTTTTAGAGTGGGCTTTGACCCGTTAGATTACTTTAGTTCCATTTTTATGATATTCAAGGATCAGTCGTCTCAATTTTGCAATGGGGGCTAATAAAGTATCTTCTAAGCAAACAACAATAAGAGCATAATACCTTTAATAATGTCTTCGCTTACTCTTATCATACCTCCTAAATTTAGTTTTTAAAATGCAGTAGGGCCACAGACAAAATGGATGTCCATGTGACAAGCACCTTTCTTTCCAGAGAGGCGGGATCACCAGGCAGTGTGCAAAAAGACGGTAACCATGGCGGCGCTACTATCAATCCAGGACCACGGGGGAGACGCTTCAACTTTTTAAAATTTTTTAATTTTTAATTTTAGCACATTTTGCCACATGGGGCCTGTTAGGATCGAGGGGAAAATGATTGCTACAGATATTGTGGGACTCATGAGAATTCATGGAGGCTCAGGATGGGACGGTCAATTGAGCAAATCCTACCTTGCCAAGATGGGGTTTTCTCTCATTTCTGGTATTGGAAGACACAGTTTTAAAAACACAGTACAATAACAACTTGACAAAAAGAGCTTATACATAGAAGGGAACTCTGGAATGAAATACCCTAACTGTTAATTGTGTTCATCTTTGGATGATGGAAATACGGACCATATTTTTCACTCAATTTTTGTTTTTTTCCCAAATCATTTTAGTGTCTGATGCTATTATTTTGGGACATTCAGTATAGAGTTCTTCACCTTTGAGTGGGTTCAGAGTCCTCTATCTGAGCTCTGATCTGACCACAGGATGAGAGCAACCCAGGCTGACCCCTTGGGTATTGGAGGGCCTTCTATAGGAAGAAAGAGCCCAGAGAAAGAAGAAATAGATTTTCTCAGAGAGATGGAGGCTTGAATCATCTTAATTTCCTATTGGAAGTGATGTGACCTTATTTTATATCTGAAGCTTCTAAAACAGGTCATGTTGGTCACGGAGGCATTTTTCCATGTCATTATACACTTTTCATGAAAAAAATACATATATACACACACACAAACATATATATGTTAAAGTTCCATTGTGTAAACACAATCACTAAAGTTAAATGTTACATACTGTGTCATTTAATGGCTATGTTATTGTTTAATTAATTATACTCCTGTAGCTGAAAACTGAAATCCCTTTGTTTTTTATTATATATTATGATAAAGATGATTATTACTACAGTTTTTTTGTCTTTGATAATGATAATGTTGGCTAGTACTTATAGAGACCTTTCCATATGTTGGGTTTTGTGCTAAGCATTTTGCATTCTTTTATTTAATCCTTACCACCACTCTATGATTAGATACAATTATTCTAGCCATTGTACAGATGAGAAAATAAAAACTTACCCCAGGGTTGTAGCCAGCCTTCTTACACTGTAGGCAGCACTACATGGCCACTTATCCAGTCTGCTGACACTGGTTGTTGTCCATGTTTTTGCTTTTTGCCTTTTACCAACTATTTTCCCATCTCAACTAGCAGAAGTCCACAAAAGTATTTCTAATGGAAACACACTATTGTAAAATGTGGTCAACCACTCTCTCATCAGATGTTTAGATCATTTCAACAGTTTGTCATTTAGTCCTTCACAAAACTTAGTTTTATTACTATTTTTCCTCAGTTGCTTTTAGGGAAGCAGCATCAGTGTCAACTCCCACCAGCAGTCTAGGAGAACGCAGCTTCTCTGCAATTACAATTTTTAAGAATTGACTGCCAATATGATAGGTGGAAAATGAGATTTCATAATTTAAACAGCATTTCTTTGAGCATCAGAAAAGCAACATGTTTTTCACAGTGTATTGACCTCGTGTACTTCTTTGTGAATTGCCTCCATGAAGTTTGTTCTTTTGCTATTAGTGTGATCATCTTTTTCTTATTGACACATAAGAACTTTTTATATATGAAGAACACATACTTAATTTTAAATAAGTTTATATTTAAAAGGAAACATGATTAACATGCAAAGAAAGTACAAACAACAGTGTCTTGGCTGGTCTCTAGTCTTGTTCTTCTCTAACTCCCTGTCTGTGTGGAAGAAAAAAATGCAAGTCTGATTAAGCCATTCTCCCTTTAATAGCTCCCAGTTGCATTTAGGAGCAACTCCCAAAAGGAGAGTATGGAGCTTTTATGATGATCCTGCTTGACTCTTCAGACTCGGTTTTCTAATCCCCTGTATCTAATTCTAAGAGCCATTCATACTGAATTACTTTTAGCTTTCAGGAAGTGCCAAGCTCTCTCTTTGGGGACTTTAGCATGTGCTGTATCCTCTGCCTGGAACTCTCTTCCAATTCTTCGTTCTTATAATGACTACTCATAATTCAGGTCTGGATTGGATACCACTTCCTTTAAACCAGTGGTTCTCAACCAGGGATGATTTTTGTTCCCAGGGGGCATTTGGCAATGTCTAGAGACATTTTTGGTCATCATGCTGGAGGGGAGTTATGCTACCAACAGCTGGTAGAGGCCAGGGATGGTGGTGGCTGTTCCTCAGCCCCCAGGACAGCCCTCCACAACAAAGAGTTATCTGGCCCCAAATGTCAAGAGTGTGAGTTTGAAGGACCCTGGTCTAGATCTTAATGGTCTTTACCAACCCTTCCATCCACTCCCCACTATGTATACACACACATACTACGTATACTATAACCATATAGATCCGTATGCTATTCTAAGACTGGTTGGGTGTCTCTCCTGGGGCCTCCCAGGACTATCCTGTGCTTACTGCTTTCACAGCTCTACCACACTGTGTTATAACTGTCTTCTAGGCTAGAAGCTTCCTGAGAGAAGGAGCATGTTTTGTAACACCAGAGCCCAGATTAGGGTCAGAATATATGATTGTCAGAAGCAGTGTAGCATAGTATGGACTAGGGAGACAGAGGGCTGAGATTTGAATCCCAGACTCTGCTACTTACTAGCTATGTGACCTTGGACAAATTACTAACCTCTCTGTGCCTCCTTTTCCTCTTCTGTAAAATGAGGATATTAATAGTACCTACGACATAGCATTATTAGGAAGAATACATGGGCTAATATTCATAAGCTGCTTAGAGAACTAAGCTCTATGTGAGAGTTAAATAAAAGAATGATAATGGAAAAAGCATTTAATCCATGCTTGTTGATAAATGACAGGTGTAGGCCTCACTCTGCGTTCAGCCCTGTCTCACTCAGCATGTGGCAATTTTTGCCAACCATTTAAAAAGTTTCTTCGTAGTTCTTAATTTTCCTTGGCTCACGTTGTATCTTTAACTATCTCCGTAGTCACGAGCTGCTAATTTTCCTAAAAATATGTCCCTGTTTCTATTGTGTAAAGAGACAAATGAGAGTGAGCCACCCATCCGATCACAAACACACACCCCCCACCTTGGAAACAACTTTCTTTTCAATAGAATGCACCTCTGGTTCCTAGTTTTGTGGGTGGCGTATACCATGGAGACACTTGTACAAATGAATGTCTTTAGAAAGAGAGAGATTTATGCCAGGTACGTGGAACACAGTCTGAGCAGCACTGCATACCGTATCAAATCAGTGTGTGCTGTTACGTATTTGAAGTTAATTTGACGTTGGAGCAAACAAAGCGTGTCTATAGAATAGTTAGGCCTTATTCTCAATGCTGTGGCTAAAAAGTTTTATCACAACTACTGATCAGTGGTTTTCTTGTTTTTGAAATTCCATAGCAACACACAAAAATAAAGCTGTTGTGAATATACCAGTACTTATGTAATTCCAGTATCTTGTAGGAAGAGTACCTGGGGGCGAAGTCAACAAATTCTTAGTGGAATCTTCTCATTTCTTAGAATGTAATGTGGTTGGATGTTTGGAAATTGGTACGAAAGGGGAGAATCTTTTGTAAGCGTGGTCCAGTCTTCCAAAATAGCTGTAAAATGTATGCTCCTGCTCATCCTTTGCGTGTACGTGCATCTGCCTTATATGGTGTGGCTTTGTTTCTTTGCCATGGGGGGGAATTGGTTCAAGGTCTTGTGAAATGAATGCTTCCATCCGGATCAGCAACAGGAAACTTGACGTGAGAAAACACACTGTGGGCATGCCATACTTAGTCAATTTTTTTTTTTTTTTTTTTTTTTTAGACGGAGTCTGGCTCTGTCACCCAGGCTGCAGTGCAGTGGCCCGATCTCAGCTCACTGCAAGCTCCGCTTCCCAGGCTTACACCATTCTCCTGCCTCAGCCTCCCGAGTAGCTGGGACTACAGGCGCCCGCCACGTTGCCTGGCTAGTTTTTTGTATTTTTTTTAGTAGAGACGGGGTTTCAACGTGTTAGCCAGGATGGTCTCGATCTCCTGACCTTGTGATCCACCCGCCTCAGCCTCCCAAAGTGCTGGGATTACAGGTTTGAGCCACTGCGCCTGGCACTTAGTCAATTTTTTAAAAGAATTTTGTTTTCTTTCAAGGAAGCTCATTAAGCTCCCTAAAATAGTGTACTTCATCATATATATAATAGAGGGGCCCTTTCATGGGGGTGCCACTCAATGCCTGGAAGATATGTCTAGGAGAGGGGGTCTTCAAGAGGCTGAAGGTATGCTGCAGGGGTAGACATGGAGACCCCCTCTGAGCAAATCTCCCTCAGGTCATTCCCATCCACTGGACAGGCCTTTTTCTTTTTCTTTTTTGAAATTTAACTTTCATTTTGGAAACCACAAAAGTAATTACATCGTGCTCTTTTGAAGTTCATGAGCATACATGTTGGATCTTTCTCTTGCAGCTTGCATGTCGTTCCTCCTCCTCCTTATCAAGGCAAAACCTCCCAGCTGTGGTGGTGCAGACCTAGGACCCCATTCTTAACACCTGCCGTGCTATTAACACAGGTGGGGGCAGAGCAGATGGGTGCCAGGATGTCAGAGTCAAAGTGAGGACAAAGGGAGAAGAGCATCGCTGTCGAAGGGATGGAGCAGGATTGGGGTTGGGTACGGGGAGGCAGTGCAGCAGACACCAGGTGTCAGTGCTGGTGTCAGGTGTTGCTCTTGTAGGAAGCCAGACTGTGCCTGATTCTCCAAGGCAGGAGCCAGTGCAGGGCCTGGGCAACTCAGAGCATACAGGGGAGAGTAGCCAAGTGGCTACCCAGAAGAGTTAGGAGGGCAGGGCCACGACCTGCCAGCCCATAGTGTTCCCACTGAAGAGGTCTTAAGGCTAATCTAACTCTTCTCCTGGAACCCCGTCTCCTCAGTTACTTTCTTAGGATATTCTGGTGTTTTTGCTGGGTGCTTCTACAAAGAACTTGTGTCCCTCCTTGTCTCCTTTAGAGTGAGGTGTGGATCACAGTCCTCAATTCTTAGAATTAGTGTCAGTTTCGTCTCTCCTCCAACTAATCCCAATCCCCCTTGACCTTGGCATAGAGCATCCTGTTTCCCTGTGGTGTCTTGGTATCCTGAACCTCTCACTACTCATTTGATAACCTTGGGTGATTGTGGGCTCTGTGTGGCTGTCAAACTCTGGTGTCTGCTGCTAAGTATTATTTTAATTTATCTTCATCTAAATTCCTCGTAGTGCAGCTTTTGAAACATAAGATTGTCTTATTAAGAGGTACTTATTGTAAAGTAGAGTGAGCTGCACCTTTGATGAAGACAGAAGAGGCCAAGTTTGATGGGTTGGACATCGCTAGACAAAGACAGTAATTAATGACTTAATTGCCTCTTCACCCTTTCCTTAAAAAAAAAAAAAAAAAAAAAAAAAAGGTTTTCTTCTTTTCCTTTAAAACTCACCAGGCTGAAAACTAGAATTCCCAATGCTATCTTATAGTTTTTTTTTTTTTTTTTAAAGACAAATGAAAAATAAATCAGAACACAATTTTTCTATTACATTTTCCTGTAACATCTTCCTCACTTTCTAGAATCATTTTCTATTGATTTTACCTTTAGTGGCTTTGGAAGTTGCAGCTATCTGTTTGCGGAGAGTTCAGTACCTCGTATAGATTTCCTTGTGTTAGTTTAAATGCTGATAAGATACGTGGCAAATTAATGAAATAAAAATAGCTTTGTCAATAAACAGAAGCGAAACCACTTTCAACATTTGTTCAGTACTCATTGCTTTTCTGGGCCTAGACAAAATTAGTGGGTAGGATTAAAGAATATATTCGTCTTTTATCCCATGTTTGAGTACTTGATCACAGAGGCATGGTTTAATCCAAACATCAATAGCACCTTGTCAATTCTGTCAGAGACAGCTGTCAAAGTGGACTTTGGGTTTGTTAGAGCTTTGTGTTTTATCCTTTTTTAAGGTCATGGAGTATTTTCTTTGATTTTTGATGCTGAAATCTTTCTTAATCTTCTAAACTTGGGAAACATCTGTTAAGATTTAATGGGATGGCTTTTGTCTTAAAATTAGAGCCCATCTTGCAAATCTCTCCACCTCCCTTCTCTTCCCAGCCCCCAATTAGGAAAATGGGGAGTGGGGGCAGAGGAAATGAAGCCCAGGTTCTTCATCGGACGGAAGTTCTCCGGTCAGCGTGTGAGTGTTAGAATGAATCTCAGGCCAGGAATGACGCTTTTGAGGGCTGAATGCTGTAAACCCAGTGTTCAGTTTTATTTTGTTTCCTAGTGACATTAGCAATTTCCCTGTAGCATGTCACTTAGTCTGGGATCTGAGTGGCAGATTTATGGGTCCTATTGAATAATGAAACAAAAATGATGTAAGGAAGAGAAACGGCTGGAAATAGGAATTTTAACCTTTCCCCGTAAACCTCCTTGTTACTGGATTGCATGGTGTCAACAAAATTTAGTAGTTAAAATAGCTGGAGATACAGTAACAGCCTCTAAAAATACATGCCTCCAAATATGTACAGACAGCTGTCATGTCTGTTGACAGAATATATTAGTCATTATCCTCATCAGTAGATACAAAATCATTGCCGTTTTCCTAATGTAGGTGCTTCGTACCACATAATTGCTAGTGATTTTGGAGGTCCTTGGATAAAGTCACCGCCATTGTAATCATGGTGTTTTCATTTAGCTTGATTTTTATATTCTTAACCTGGATGTTAACACCTCAGCCAGAGCTCTTCACAGGGAAGTATTAAAGTATTCCCACTTATTGCTTCAGACACATTCCCACCTACCGTTGGCATGAAAGTCTGCACTAGAAACTTCTGTTCTGAATAAAGAAGGTGATCAAGGCCAGGCATGGTGGTTCAACCCTGTAATCCCAGCACTTTGGGAGGCTGAGGTGGGTGGATCACCTGAGGTGAGAAGTTCGAAACCAGCCTGACCAATATGATGAAACCCTGTCTCTACTAAAAATACAAAAATTAGCTGGGCTGTGCTGGTGCGTGCCTGTAATCCCAGCTACTGGGGAGGCTGAGGTAGGAGAATCACTTGAACCCAGGAGACGGAGGTTGCAGTGGGCCCACTCCAGCCTGGGCAACAGAGGGAGACCCTGTCTCAAAAAAAAAAAAAAAAAAAAAAAAAAAAAAGGTGATCAAGACCTTTCACACCAGAGGTGCCCATATTCCAATCTGAACCTTCTGTAAATGTAGTATTAGAAAAACATGTCTAATTCCTGAAAACTGGATAAATGCCACCATCTGAGGATTTCTTGCACCTTTTAAAAGGCAGGAAGGAGCCCCCATTGCACAGCATGTGGGAGGTGGAGCCTGGATAGGGGTTTTGGGATTCAAAGCCAATTCAGTGCCACATTTAGGAGCCAAGCATTTTCTGAGCCTCAAATTTTTAGTGGAAAATAGGAGTGATCATAACTACCTTATAGCATTGTGCAGACATGTCATGAAAGCACTGAAAATGTGCCTGTTATACAATAGATGATTGAAAAACCTTGGCTGATTCATTGCTTTCCTTCCCCTATTCTCTTTGTATTCTTCCCTCCACTGAAGTCTTACCACCCTCCTCTCCCCACCTTCACACAAACATGCATCCTTATCTGTTTTCATTTAAAGGCTTCCAGATTTAGTTACGGTACCAGGTAAATCTGGTACCAGATTTACTTATGAAATGGAAATAGAATGACAACCTCAGCTCCCTCTCCCCAGCTGTTCTCCAATTTGGTAAGATCAAGAATTCTCATTGTTATAAACAAGAATAAAACATTAAAAGTTATGAATACTGTATCAGGCACTGTATGAAGTGTTTATATGTATAATTGCATTTAATCCTCACAGTGACCCTCTGAAATAGGTACAATTCTCATCCACATTTCATAGGGGAAGAAACTGAGGCTCAGAAAGGTTGAGTCGCTTGCCCAAGATCACACAGCTGAGAGTAGTGGAGCCAGGCCTTGACCCAGGCAGCCTGTCCCCAGAAGCAGCAGGAACAGCATGCTCAGAGAGCAAGGCAGCCCCAGGGTCAGGCAGGGGCTGGAGGCCCCTTAGCTGCATCCTTTCCGATGTGGTAGGCAGCGTCTACCACAGACTCAGTCCTCCAGCCCGGGAGGAAGGCCTCCCATGCAGCCGAGGTGGAGCAGGGACCGCCCTTCTGGGAGGGCGTGCTGCTGTTCATAATATGAGAGTGGGGTCCTGTCAAGGGTTGTTGTTTTTCCCCCTCTGCCTCTTCCTCCCACTTCTGACAAGGTTTTCAATTAGCAGCTTGTAGAGGCCCAGCCTGTGGTCCCCATTTCAAGCTATATGCATAACTGAATTCCCCAAGAGGGGATTAAAGGGCAGAGGAAGGTAGGGGGTGGAGGCTGAGGCCCCTTGAACGGGAGGACCGAAATGTGCTGTGGGTATGGGCTGAAAGTAACACCTCGCCTCGTTTAAACTTGAGTGGGGCCAAGGGTCACCTGGGAGGTGACTCTCACGGAGATGAAAGGGGAGATGACTGGCGGCAGGATACGGGGCCCCTGGGCTGGTGGTTGGGCCTCCCTGCCTCGTGTCTGGTTTCTGGTGGGATGGATACAGAAACTGGTGCAGGGAACTGCTCAAGCTTGTTGGTGCTTAGGAGGAAGGAACTTGCTCTCCGTTTTGGGAGGTGAATGAAGCTCCCAGCTTCCTGGTGGCTCTGCCCCATGGGAGGCCTTGGTTATCTTGAGCCTAGGCTGTGTGTTTAATGCCTGGGCTACTTTGAGCCAGTGCCCTCCTCTCTGTCCAGGGCAGAGAGGACACCACTGTTCTGCAGGTGTTTCTGATGGCTGCTTCCTCTTCACTGCCAGGCTAGGTCTACACTTCATCCGGTAGCCACATTGACTTTCTTTTTATCTTTTGAAAGCAGGATCATTGTTTTAAGGAAGGAAAAAGTCAAGATGCACATGCTTCCCAACACACATAATATGCATTTGCCACCTCCAGCACAGAGCTTGTGATCCACCTGAAAACGAGGGCTTGTCCTGTGGAATGCCAGCAACGTGCTGTGGTCCACGCTGAAAGGAATGTCTCATTGGAACTTATATGGGGCCAACAGTCATCTGAAAAATATGATGGATCAAAGCCAAATGCTGTGTTCTATCATAGAGGGGTAAAGAGGATTTCTAAAAGAGGTTGTGAGTGGCCTTTAAATTCCCAGTGTGGGGTCAATGTCCCTTTCTTGTGATCCCCAGACAGTTTGCTCTTGAAGAGGAATGAGGGCCTGGGATATGTCATTGATGGTCCTGAAAGGGATCTGCGTTTGAGTAGGTCAGAGAAGATGTTCTGAAAGTCTGGAGGCTGGGACACACTGCCTTCTCTACAGGCTCGAGAGGGCTCTAAGGAGCAGTTCGAGATGTGTAATGAGGATCCAGGCTCCGGACCTGCTCTGTGGGGAAAAAAAGTGAGGAAAGTAAGTTTCTGGATAAATCATGGTGATCCTTGAATTTGAAGTTGTCCCCAAAGTTTATCCTCCTCATCAGAGCATATGGTCGTAGCTTCTGTTTTTTCTGTATTTTCCTTTTCTTCCCCTGCCTTTTTTCCCTCCCAGCTCACCACCCACCCCCTCTACAGCCTCCCCCCCACCCCCCAGCAAACACATTCTTTTCCCCAGCCAACTGCTTGTTGAGGGCTGTGTGGGGGAACTAGTTCCCCACAAGACAGAGGAACATGTGAAAACAGGCCCTTGATGAAGCTGGACTCAGGGCCACCCACTGCCAACATTTTCTAGGTGAACAAGAATGAATTACAAACGCAGGCTGGACCTCGGTGCTCGGAGCCAAGCCAGCAAGAATTGCCTGTGTTGAGGACAGCGAGGGGGACACAGAAACACACACATACACACATACACACACACACACACACACACACACACACACACACACACAGAGAAACCTGCCTCCCAGGGAAGACTGTGAATCTCAATGGTGTTTCCCTACACATGGTTTCAGCATTTAAAACATCCTGCAAATGAGGCTTTTCCTGTTCTGCACGAGTAGGCTCTCCCCTTCTCCTGCATCTGACATCCCTGCCACCACCCACTGATTGGGCGGAATGATATGATGGGGCATTCATCAGGAGGTTTGGGTGTCCCCGACGAGTAAATCCACTTGCTGGTATGAGTCCCATACATAAAAGGGAAAGTATCACATTTTCCTCTGAATTCTTGAGGAAATTGCTCTCATATACAACACCAACCTTTGGCTGCGCGACAGAGACGGAGTGTCGTTTGCATGCCATTACCAGGCTGTAAAGTCTAGTCAGGGCTGCCTTTTCGGAGTTTCCAATCTTTTGGGATCCTGGGAGGGTCACCCTGCGGGTCAGGTTTGTTTAGTCTGGTCCGTAATGGTGTAAAGTGGCCTTGACTGTTGAGCCTCCCTAAATAATGCCCTATCTGTTTGATACTTCAGCAGTCCCTCGGAGTTGTATATATGTTTCACTTTCTAATATTCGAGGCTGAATTGGATTTCATTGTTAATAGAAGGGAAATTGTTTCTAAAAACAACCTCATCTTGCTTTGAAAGTTAGCCAGAGTTCAGAGGGCCCCTGCATTTTAAGGGGTGATCTACGTTTTCTCTGGGAAAATCATAGCACACTTCTGTGTTTTTGTATGCGTGTTACTCACTCTTTGCAGCTTTTTAAAGGGATTCATCTGAACATATGTCACTTTAAAAAGCTTTGTATTAAAGTATAATGTGCATAGATAAGACAGCACATGTAATAAACATACAGTGAGTTTTAACAAACCCAATACATTGTAGCAACTGGCCCCAGATTAAGAAACAGAACATCATCAGCACCCCAAAAGCCCCCTCATGCCTCTCCATGGGAACATATACTATTCTAAATTTCTCTTATTTATAATTTATTCAAGGTTTTCTATATTACACCTTATTCTGTTTTTCTCAATGGTGTAACATTCCCTGAATCATCATATACAAATAAGGGAAAAGAACTTGTCTGATCTGCTGGGTCATAATAAACAGCACCTATCTAGAATCCTTGAATATGGCATTGTAAAGTCCTATGGAGCTTTGTAAATGCATCCATACCTTGCCAAAGTGGGGTTCATTTTTATAGGAATCCTTTTAGATGCTCAGAGCTTGCTTCTTTATCTGTTGTACACAAGAAAAGCCTGGTTTCACAGATGAGTCTAAATAGCATTGGTCTATCTAGCTCACATCCTAGTTTTGTGAAATACTATCTTTATTTAATTTATTTTATTTTATTTTTTTGAGACAGGGTCTTACTCTGTCACCCAGGCTGGAGTGCAGTGGTGCAATCTTGGCTCACTGCAGGCTCCACCTCCCGGTTTTAAGCAATTCTTATGCCTCAGCTTCCTGAATATCTGGGACTACAGGCGTGCACCACCACGCCTGGCTAATTTTTGTATTTTTAGTGAATTCGGGGTTTGGCCAGGTTGGCCAGGCTGGTTTCAAATTCCTGACCTCAAGTGATCTGCCTGCTTTGGCCTCCCAAAGTGCTGGGATTACAGGCATGGGCCACTGTGCCCAGCCCTTGTTTTGTGAAATACTATCAAACCCACTTTATGAATGTTAAGTAATTAAGTCCTTCGGGGTAGAGAGAATAGTGGTGGAAGAAACTTATTCATTGCAAACATTTTTGCTTGGAGGCTTTTAGAAGTAAATAGGTTCTCCTCCCCAATCCCACTATATTTCAAAAGGAATCTTGTTCGAAGCCCTGTAAATGGACTTCTCCCCTCCTTTTTAAAAGTAGTTCAATTTCTTTCTTCCCAAGCTCCTCAGCTCCCAGAGCAGCTTTCATTACGGCAACATAAATAAAAAGTGACATAAAATTATACAGCCCTGTGTAAAGTAGTTTAAGGAAAATGTCTTTTATGGCAGCTTTTATGGTTTCACCAATTAGTTATTAGATTTTCTCCATTTTTAATTCGCTGTCCTGCATGTGTGTTCTGAAAGGTTTCTTCCCCCCTTTCATCTCTTAGTAGTAACAGGGCTGGGGGGCGTTGAGCCCCTGTTTAGCTGACTTTCTTGTTTCATGAAGGCTTGCATGACAGCCTGTTGCTAGATGTGGGCAGAGCAAGTCCCTTGGGAGGGAAGCCAGTGTTGAGCCATTCTGTGAAGTGAGCAGAGTTTCACCCCCCCTTCCTGTATGAACACTCAGTGTCCTGTCTCCCGCTGAGGGTAGCAGCAGGCCGGCTACAGGATCCCATCACAGCAGGTGGACCTTAAGCTGATAAATCCTGAATTTTTAGTAACTTTCCAAACATTCCTGGGGAGTGAGAATAACAGAGATTTACTCCTGCCAAAATTTAATCATGCAGAAAAAGCAAAATTTAGATCAGCATATAGATTATTTTTTAATGCGACCGCTCGACAGCGGAGAACAAGGAAGTTGAATACTCAGCGCAGCCGAGTCTAGACCGCTGCAATTTGATTCATTTAGGGGAATTGTATTAGGCTTTCGCTTTGGCTTGGGCTGGGCTGTATCTGTTGGGAAGTGCATGATGTCATCGTGTCAAGCGTGTCACAGCCAAAGCATTCTGGTATTTATGTTGACTTCAGATCTAGCCCAGAGTACATGGCAGGCTCAATTTATTGCTACTTTAACTTTGTTTAGTCATGGAGAGGCTTTATTTATGTTGGTAAATTTCAAACAGTGGCCAAAAGTAACCGCACAATGAAAAGGCCTGCCAGATTCATCATCGATAAATCACCTTGTTGCTGAGTTTCTTTAATTAAGGAAAAACTCCGTCTGTGGATCCCTGTGGTTGCGGGAAGGAAAGGAGGGTGGGGAGTACTTTGATTAATCCATCTATCAGCCTGGCTTTGGAAAGTGAGTCTCCTGTTTCTGATTGTAGCTGGGCAAAGACCTAAATAAAAATTTATCTTGTCAAAACCTATGGGCTAACTGAAAGCAAATAAAGAAGTTTTATGGCATCCACATAAAGTTAAATAAATAACGAGAAAGTGCAGTACGTCCTACGGACATTTTTCAGTACAGTACGTGGCTCTGTTCTTTGGGGAGAACTCATTAACTTAAAAAAAATTACCTTTAATGGGCCACTCGTTATCGTCATCATCAAATGCTTCGCTTATCTAACGTTCCAGTGTTTAATACCTGATTAAAACCAAAGACAGGGGCTCATGGCTTGGTGCTGTTGGAACTACCCAGGATAGAACGCACGGCAGGTGGGGCTTCTAAAGGGTAAAATATGGACGTTGCAGACAGCACTGCAAGTATCAGGGGGAGCTTTTAAAACGGATCCCTCTAGAAGTTAACTGACTTTCCTGAGGATGACATAGTGTTGCAGGGGGAGGGCAACAGGGTGAAGCTTTTTGTGTCTGAATGAACAAGGGACTTCATCTCTGGTTGAACTTACCTTTCATGTGGGGGCTTCTCTCTGCTAGAAAAAGTCTAGAAAAATATGTTGGGATTAGAAGCCTCTTTTCACCAAATGCAGTTTAAGCAGACTTCTGTCTGGGTTTGGGCTCATGGTGGAGTCCATTTTATTTCTAGGTAAAAAAAAGTCCTTGAATCAGACAAAAGACAGCAGGTAGTGATGGAGAAGGCCAGTTCTCATACTAGCACATACTTCAAAGTATTTGCTTTTCCTTTTTAGGTTATGGAAAGGAGGCTGTCTTGACACCAAGCTTCAGGATCCACCCACAGGAAAAGGTGATTTCTCAAGTGTCGAGTCTTGGCGCACGATGCATTAGGCAATCAGCCCCTGTCTGTTTGATGGAGTTGTACAATAAACATGAGCTTGGGGGAATCAGGAACATTTCGAGAAGCATCTCTGGTGGAATCCTGATGCTGGAGGCCTCTACTTTGGGATGTGACATTTTTGGGTTGGCTGACTAAAGCTATTCCTGGAGGTCAGCTGGTGGTTTTTCAAGTTTTTGGCTTTTTCCTGCATTCTGTCATTATGCCTTGACTGTTTTAGTGGGGCAGGATTCCCCATGACTGAGGATGGTGGTCGTGGTGATGGTGTGAACAGTAAGACTGTCCTCTGCATCAGGTTAGGAGATGTGGGAATGAGACAGAGATGGAGGGGTAAGCTCTGACTTAATCAACCGGATCAGCTTCACTAAACCGGGTAGGTTTCAAGCATTCCCAGACACTAAGCCTACTCCTTAAATCTGCAATGCAATGTTGGTGATTTTAGCCTTCTGGAAGACCTTTCCTTATGTTAGTGCGACAACAATTTGCTTAAATGGGGGACAATGTAAGGTTCTCTTGGAGTCACCTTAGTTTGCCTTTAGTGCATCAGAAAGGACACTTTGATTTATCCCAGCATGGAGGTCAGAGATTAACAACAGGACAACAAGCATATACTAAACTCTTGCCATGAATGTAGCAAGTCCATAGAATCCTGTCATGGCCTTTGCCGTGAAGAGGCTTCTGATTTTGAAGAAGTAGGATTTATATAACTGTTAGATTGAAAGTGAGGACTCCTGCAGATGCAGTTGTAAAATGTTGTCATCCTTTCCGTCTAAGCCTGGACTGTGGGGTTAGCTCTCCATTCCTTGGGTCAGATCTAGAGAAAGTTCCATCACTTTTCTGGCTACTCCAGGATCTTTTGTTTGCAAAAATGTTCTTAATTCAATATTATCACAGTGGTTTTCAACCCGGCCCATCAGAATTGCCCGGGCAGCTCTTAAGAAATATTGATGCCCAGGCTACTCCCAAGACTAGTGAAATAAGAATCTTCGGTGATGAAAAAAAAAAAAAAAGAATCTTTGAGGATGAAGCCCAGACATCAGTATTTTTTTTTTTTTTTTGAGATGGAGTCTTGCTCTGTCACCCAGGCTGGAGTGCTGTGGCCGGATCTCAGCTCACTGCAAGCTCCGCCTCCCGGGTTTACGCCATTCTCCTGCCTCAGCCTCCTGAGTAGCTGGGACTACAGGTGCCCACCACCTCGCCCGGCTAGTTTTTTGTATTTTTTTAGTAGAGACGGGGTTTCACTGTGTGAGCCAGGATGGTCTCGATCTCCTGACCTCGTGATCCGCCCATCTCGGCCTCCCAAAGTGCTGGGATTACAGGCTTGAGCCACCGCGCCCGGCAGTATTTTTAAACCTTCCCAGGAATTCCAGATGGATAGCCAGGGTTGAGAACCACAGAAATGAAATGTGCAATTCTAGATAAATCATGAAAAATTCCAATTTTATTTAAAATGAAAAGCTCTCCTGGTCTCTTTCTCTGGCCTACAATTCTGAGTTAGGGAGGAAGGCTTGAGAAGCCTTGACTTCTCACCTGACCTTATGAGTGTTTTCCTCCTAGCCAGCTTGCTCACCGATGTTGCTGACTGCTCTGAGGTTGGGGTGGGCGGGAGGGGAGGACAGCTAATGGCTGGGAGAGTCTTATGTGACTGGCATCAGTGCCACCTGACAGGGCTTATTCTGGCTGTGGGAGAAGTTTGAAGTTGATTTGCTTTGGGGACAGAAGCAAAAATTTGTGTATTCTTCGGAGATTGCCTTTCCTCTCTGGGAGTCTCTTCTCTGCAGTTTCTTTGGTTTTCCAGTGATCTGACAACTCACACAGGGAGACTCTGCTGTGTCCCAGTGGCCCCCAGGAGGCCATCTTAGACAAAGTCCCTTAAGAGGGTGCCAGGCCAGCTCTCCCTCAGTCATGCAGGCCCTCCTCTCCTCTCTCTGCTTTCAGCCCTGGTACCCACCCTTTCCCTTTAGACTCATTCATCCAGCGTTCTGGCACCACCCTCTGGTACCCCACAGACTTCAGGGGACCTTGAACAAGCTTGATTTTGTCTCCCAGAAGCTCATTCCACCAGGTTTGAGGTGAGGGAAAATACCACTTTGGCAGAAAACACTAGTTGTCCCCCAATTTTTTTTCCATTTGTTTTCCTACAATGATAGAGTGAGTTTCATCTGCAAACATGGCTTTTCAGAATAAAGACAACATTTCTCAGTTTCCCTAGCAGCTAACCACCATGGGACTAAACTCTGATCAATGGCGTGTGGAGTCCCATTGTCATGGTACTAAATTCTGATCAATGGCATATTGGGTACATGCAGTGTAGGCAACTTCCAGGAAATATCTTCAAAAGGAGATGGCATGGCCTTCTCCTCAACCCGCTTTTCCACTGGATGGAAGGCAGTTGGCTGAGATCTTGCTTGCAGAAGTGGGAGCAGCATGTTGAGGAGGTCGGGCAGTAGGCAGGAAGCAGCCTGGGCCCCTGATGAGTCATACACACACTGACTACTGAAACGTGCATGTGTGAGAGAAAAAAACTTCCATCTTTTAAAACCCACTGTTCATCATTGGTAAAGCCTGAGTCCTGTCCCCTCTCTCTCTCCCCCCACCGGACAGCATGAGCTTCACCACTCGCTCCACCTTCTCCACCAACTACTGGTCCCTGGGCTCTGTCCAGGCACCCAGCTAAGACACCCGGCCCGTCAGCAGCGTGGCCAACATCTATGCAGGTGTTGGGGGCTCTGGTTCCCAGATCTCTGTGTCCCCCTCCACCAGTTTCCAGGGTGGCATGGGGTCTGGGGCCCTGGCTGTGGGGATGGCCGGGGGTCTGGCAGGATGGGAGACATCCAGAACAAGAAGGAGACCATGCAAAGCCTGAATAACTGCCTGGCCTCCTACCTAGACAGAGTGAGGAGCCTGGAGACCAAGAATAAGAAGCTGGAGAGCAAAATCTGGGAGCACCTGGAGAAGAAGGGAGACCAGGCCATGCGCCAGTCTGTGGAGAGCAACATCCATGGGCTCTGCAAGGTCATTGATGACACCAGTGTCACTCGGCTACAGCTGGAGACAGAGATCGAGGCTCTCAAGGAGGAGCTGCTCTTCATGAAGAAGAACCAAGAAGGGGAAATAAAAGGCCTACAAGCCCAGATTGCCAACTCTGGGTTGACTGTGGAGGTAGATGTCCCCAAATCTCAGGACCTCGCCAAGATCATGGCAGACATCCAGGCCCAATATGGGGAGCTGGCTCAGAAGAGCCAAGAGGAGCTGGACAAGTACTGGTCTCAGCAGATTGAGGAGAGCATCACAGTAGTCACCATGCAGTCCACCAAAGTTGGAGCTTCTGAGATGACACTCACGGAGCTGCTTGGAGATCAACCTGGTCTCCATGAGAAATCTGAAGGCCAGCTTGGAGAACGGCCTGAGGAAGGTGGAGGCCTGCTACTCCCTGCAGATGGAGCAGTTCAACAGGATCCTGCTGCACCTGGAGTTAGAGCTGGCACAGACCTGGGCCGGGGCAACAGTGCCACGCCTAGAAGTACGAGGCCCTGCTGAGCATCAAGGTCAAGCTGGAGGCTGTGATTGCCATCTACCACCACCTGCTGGAAGATGGCAAGGACTTCAATCTTGGTGATGCCCTGGACAGCAGCAACTCCATGCAAACCATCCAAAAGACCACCACCTGCTGGATAGTGGATGGCAAAGTGGGGTCTGAGACCAACAACACCAAAGTTCTGAGACATTAAGTCAGCAGAACCAGGGGACCCTTTGGGCAGCAGGAGGCCAATGAAAAGTTCAGAGGTAAAAAAAAAAAAAAAAAGCCAGGTACAGTGGCTGATGCCTGTAATCCCAGCACTTTGGGAGGCTGAGGCGGGTGGATCATGAGGTCAGGGGATCGAGACCATCCTGGCTAACACAGTGAAACCCCGTCTCTACTAAAAATACAAAAAAATTAGGTGGGTGTGGCAGCATAGTGCGCCTGTAGTCCCAGCTACTTGGGAGGCTGAGGCAGGAGAATCGCTTGAACCCGGGAGGCAGAGGTTGCAGTGAGCTGGGATTGCACCACTGCACTCCAGCCTGGGCCACAGACCGAGACTCCATCTCAAAACAAACAAACAAATAAACAAACAAACAACCCACAAGCAAATCCACTATTGTTATGGGTTGTCTGACACAACTGAACCTAATACTAAGTAATTCAGAATTTTGTCTTGAAATGGAGTGCTAAGCATTAGCTTGGGAAGGTGATAGGCTGCAGAAACATAGATGTTGCAGAATAGGAAGAAGGTCATCCCCATTAGATGGTAGCAAAAAACATTGGGTAAAATTGCATCTGCTACACCTCAAAAGGCAGACCATGTGTTAGTGAAAATGGTAGAAAAAGCCTAGAATATTGGTGGTCAGGCAGCTTTTTGCTGCTTTTAGGAAAGTCCTACAGGAGAGAGTTGAATTCAGCTGAGAGCTAGTCTACAAGTGGATGTGGAAGGAAATGTCACTTTGCTAAGGGAGGCACTCTGGGATGCAGCCTGCACTCTAACTTGACTGGGAGTCTAGCAATTTGGAGGTGTTTGAAGTGTTAATTAAGCTGACTGTGTCTGTACCCCAACTTGAACCTGCCCCAAGAGGTGGCTGCAAAATGACAGCCTCGCCAACATGTAGCACTGTGGCCCCAAACCCTCTTCAAGCAACTTACTTTACGAGTTCTCTGCCATCATGGGAATCAGCTTAGCTGGTTGCAAAAATCAAATCTTACCAAACCTTTTGTTTCAGTAGCTACTATGTTAAGAGAGAGAGACAGGTGTGGCCAAACACTGGCCAGTAAGTAAAAAGCCTGAGACTTTAGGCTTAAAAGCTGTGTCTAGATGACATTGTTATCTGTGGTTTTTCACACATGGAAACAGATAAACTGGAAGCCTACTAAAATTTTGAGGGAATCATATTGGAAACAGAAAAACCTGTGAGCAGCATTCTGTAGAGTAATGCCTGTGTTCCAGAGACTGCATTAGCAGGAAGAGTGTGTGAAAGGAGATTGTGTGTGCCCTCCAAGGCCCATTTCAGATGTGGTCAAGAGGATGATGGATAAAGGAGAAACTTCCAGAAGGAAAAGCCAGGGCCAGTGGACAAGGGAATTATTCTCAGAAAGGAGAGTGAGAAGCTGCCAGAGTGTCCAACCAAGGAAATGACTTCACTATGAAGGGCAGGAGCCTTTGCTATTCCTGCCCAGTGGGTTATGATAATAGTTATGGGCCAGTGACTTCTGGGCATTTCCCCTTCTCCCCATTTCCAAATGGGAGTCTTTAGAAATTGTTGTTATCTTGTTTCTTCTCTATCATTTTAAATTTAGGTATGTGATGGGAAGATAACTCACTATTAGCATATAGATCACCTGACCACTGAGAGCTGCATCTGGGCCTGATGGAGAGGACTGGGCACCAGTCATACACTCTGGATTTAAGCTGAATGCAGTTACTGATTGGGTTATTGCCTTCTTTTATGGAAAGGATGGGTATGTTCTATGTATTTCAAGATGGGTGCACATGGGCGTTTTTAGGGTTAAAGAGGTGGATTGTGGGGCTAGGCACAGTGGCTCATATCTGTAATCTCAGAACTTTGGGAGGCCAAGGAGAGAGGATTGCTTGAGTCCAGGAGTTTGAGACCAGCTTGGGCAACATAGTGAGATCCCCTCTCTACAAAAAATTAAAAAATTAGCCGAGCATGGTGATGTGCACCTGTAGTTCCAGCTACCTGGGAGTCTGAGGTGGGAGGATTGTTTGAGTCTGAGAGGTTGAGGCTGAGGTGAGCAATGATTGTGCCACTGCACTTCAGCCTGGGTAACAGAGCGAGATCTTATCTCAAGGAAAACAAAAAAAAAAGAGGTGGATTATGGAAGAAACACCTAGTTTCCTCACTGTGTCTTCCGCAGTGATGTAGCCTTAGACTTTTGACTGGGCATAGGGCTTTTCAGAATGAAGATTACATTTCCCAGTCTTCCTTGTAACTAGGGTTAGTTATGTCACTCAGTTCTGGCCAATGGGCTATAAAGACTGTGTGTGGGCCGGGCGCGGTGGCTCAAGCCTGTAATCCCAGCACTTTGGGAGGCCGAGACGGGCGAATCACGAGGTCAGGAGATCGAGACCATCCTGGCTAACACAGTGAAACCCCGTCTCTACTAAAAAATACAAAAAAACTAGCCGGGCGATGTGGTGGGCGCCTGTAGTCCCAGCTACTCGGGAGGCTGAGGCAGGAGAATGGCATAAACCCGGGAGGCAGAGCTTGCAGTGAGCTGAGATCCGGCCACTGCACTCCAGCCTGGGCGACAGAGCGAGACTCCGTCTCAAAAAAAAAAAAAAAAAAGACTGTGTGTGTGCTGTGTTCAGGAAGTCTCCTTAAAAGGACTTAGACCTTTCTCCTTTCTTACTGGTGGGAATGTGGATAGATTCACCATATCAGCCTTGAGCCATTACTTTAGTATTTACATGAGAGAGGAATACAGTTCTTTCTTTTAGAAGTCATTTGCTTTGTGTTTTCTTTCACTTGCAGTTGAATCCAATCCTGTAACGGGACGTTAAGACAGAAAGCACACTAATAGGAGAATGAAAACGTCTACTTCCCAGGTTGCTCAATTTCAACATTTTATACCATTAAGGACAATGGTCACAAAACTGTTTCTCAGACCATTTTTTCCCCCATTTTTAAAAAGTTTTATTTTGTTTTTAATTGACACAATAATTGTACATATTTATGGGACACAGTGTGATGTTTTGATACATGTATACATTGTGTAATGATCAAATCAGGAGAATTACCCTATCCATCACCTCAAACATGTCATTTCTTTGTGGTGAGAACATTCAAAATTGTGAGACCTTTTCCTTGGAATTCTTGCATAGATGGTTTGACATGTTGCTTTGGAAAGTGAGGATAGCTGACACCTATTTTCTAGGTGCTCTAGAGGAGTCAGAAAGAGTTCCATTTTAACATCCTGTTATAATCATGTATAAAAACTAATAGTTCCAGAAAATGCACACTATAGTTAAATGACAGAGTGTGTTATAGACTACAAATGCTCAAGGAATACAGAGAATGGATAAATTATTGTAGGCTGGATTCATTAGAGAAGTTTCTGAAGTGTGACAGACTTGAAATGGAGGGAATGAAGGTCTGTGATAAAAGACAAGAGAGTGTGCCAGGTAGGTGTGTGTGTGTGTAGGGGTGAGGCAGTTCAGACCGCACAGGTAAAAGCACTGAAGTAGGAATGTGCATAGTTCGCATGGGGTCCTTTGTTTGGATCTTTATAGTTCTTGGTGAAACTTGATCTCTATCCACTTCCTTAATTTTTCTTTTCCTTTGTCTTCCAGGGTTGATTTATGACTGCAGGATGGTGTCTTGACCACCTACTACCTTTATTGACGGAAAGTAACGCCCCTCAAAGAACCTTCCATATATTTATGGGTGTTTTCAGGAATGGAAGACACCACTGTCTGCTTTTCCCAAATTCATTCTCCCATCCAACCCCAATACCAGTACATGTCCCCAGTCCAGGTATTTCCCTGCTCACAGACCACAGTTTTGTTCGGGAATCAGGCAGCTGCATTGTTAAGGAAGCTTAGACCCCACTCACATAAAGAGAGATCATCTTATTCCTGTAAGCCAAGCAAGGGAATCTTGTTCCCCTGTTCCGTGATTGGTAGAGGAACTTGGCATGTAGTGCAATTCTGGCTCTTGAGTTGCAAGGAGGACTGGAGAAAGAGGGTGCTGCTTCTGGGAAAGTTATCTTTGCCAGGGATACAAGGAAGGGGTGTTCTGTCTTACGTGTTGTGTGACCTTGTGATGCCTAAACCATCCACAGTCATCTGGCCACCATGAAGGGACAGCCTGAGACAAAAGCCAACATGCCTGGGAGGGCAGAGCAGAAAGACAGAAAGTCCCTGGGTCTTTAATGGTGTCGTTGGATTGAGAACCACCCAACCCTGAAATTGCTTGACTTCCAGACTCTTTGTTACATGAGAAAATAACCCCTTTTTGTTGCTCAGGCCATTTTAGCTTGGTTCATTTTTATTTGGTGGATATGCCAGAGTGCTACTCCCTGTTCAGAAACGGCCTCAGTTCTTCTCCCATCAAGGGTGCTATTTGGCAGCTTCTGCTCCTCATACCACCTGGACAGAGGCTACCAGGGCTCCTCCTGCTGGGGAGCCCTTTGCAACCACTGCATTGACCTCAGGGGAAACAGACCCAGCTGTTACTGTTGACACTTCATCATAAGCATGGGATCAGTCTTTCCAGGAATTATCACTTGTAATTCCTGACAATGCAGCAGGGCCTGGGATATAACTTTTAACAAGACTTCACAGAAGGTTTGAGGTTGATGGAGGGGGAGTGCATATGCACAGTAGCTCGCAACTGAGGCATGCATGGCTCAGGCCATCTTCAGAGTGTCTTGGTAGCCCAGCTCCCGGTCTTATTCCTGCTTTGTCTGGGGCAACTTAGCTAACACCTCGCCCCCTGCTCCCTGTATTCTGCTTCTGCCCCCAGAGAGAGTAGAAAGATTTCCCTCACACTAGTCCTTGGGCTGTGCAAAGTGTGGTCCAAGGACTGGCAGTATCAGCATCACCTAGAAAGTTATGAGAAATGCAGAATCATAGGCCCTGCCCTAGACCCACTGAAATATAATCTGTATTTTAATAAGGCTTCTAGGCAATTTGTAAGAACATTAAAGTTTAATAAGTTATTCTAGTCTAAGACTTGCCTCTTGCACCTTCATTTCCTATTCCAGATTTGAACTCTACCTGGGAGGACTGACTATGGGGACTTTTTTTTTTTTTCGGGGAAAACTCCACCCTCATAGTGCTTGTGGACTTTTGGGCTCGACAAGACACTGACACAACCCCAACACCACTACATAGTCTCAAATCCAGGCTGGTCAGTTTAGAAAAATGGTCACTATGTGGCATAAAAAGCCCAATCCAGGTAGGGGTTAAGCCTGTTCCTTTTTTTTTTTCAATTTTTTTAAAATTATAAAAGTAACATTAAAATATTAACATTTAAGACAAAAGTGAATTTTATATAAGTTGGTATTACCTTCTCATCCTTCTCTACATACATATATATTTAATTTTTACATATTTGATTTAATATTTAATGATTCAATTTTATATTCTACATTTGTCTTCAATATTACACTGAGATAGGCTTCCATTCTGTTATTCTTTTTTTCTTCCCCATAGCCTGTATTTGCTCATTCTTACATCACTGAGATAATTAATGTTAAAAACTTGATTCACATTTTTGCATACCTTTCTCCATCCTCATGCAAATATATGCACACATGTATATGCCATTTTTTTGGGGTCAGTTTCTCTTTTCTTACAAAATAAATTATATTAAGCATTTGTATCAGGTTGGTTTTTTTCCCCCTTAACCATTATGGTAGTCTCTCCAGGTCAGTAGGCACAGAGATAACTCCTAATAGCTGCATAATATTCCTTAGTATGGATGTATTATAACTGATGCAACTCTTTTACTAATGAACATTCAGGTTGCTCTGGTCATATGTTTCCTTACACAAAGGGTCTTATGTATTCCATAATTTTGCCTCTAAAGACAGATGCCTGCAAGTAATATTGTTGGGTCAAAGGATATATAGGTTACAGTAAGCTAACTGCTGTAACAAATAGACCCTAGAATATATCATCTTTCAAACATAATAAAAGTAAAATAGTCCACATTAGTTCCAGGTACTCAGAGGTCTCTGCTACACATAATCACTCTGGGGTTCAGGCCACAGGAGCTTGCTACCTTTGACAAGTGAATGTAGTGTCATAACTGAGCTAGGACTCAGTTGTCTCCTACAGAAGAATCTGGAAAATGTAGTGTAGGTGTGCCCAGAACAAGAGGAAACAATTTTTTTGAATAGTTAGTTTCTGCTACAAAGGGTCAATGAATATTTAATTTAAATATCTATTACCAAGTTGCTTTTGCAAATGGTGGTAACAGTTTACATTCCCACTAGCAATATGTGAAAGAGTCTGTAATCTGGAATCCTTGCCAGTGCTGGATGGTATCATTCTTTAAATCTTTCCAAATCTATTGGATGAATAATTGTATTGCTTTAATTTGCATTTTCTTGATTATTACTGGTTGTCTTTTCATAAGTTTAACAGTCATCTGGTTAATTCATTTCTTTCCTACCTGTTCTATGTTCCCTTTTGTCTCCTTTCTTGCCTTCTTTTGGATGATGATGATGATGATGATTGTTATTTTTGAGACAGAGTCTCTGTTCTGTTGCCCAGGCTGGAGTGCAGTGGAATGATCTCAGCTCAGTGAAACCTTGTCTTCTCAGATTTAAGCAATTCTTGTGCCTTGGCCTCCCAAGTAGCTGGAATTACAGGCATGTACCACCCATGCCTTGCTAATTTTTATATTTTTAGTAGAGACGGGGTTTTGCCATGTTGGCCAGGCTGGTCTTGAACTCCTGGCCTCAAGTGATCCACCCACCTCAGTCTCCCAAAGTGCTGGGATTACAGGCGTGAACCACCACACCCAGCCTGGATTATTTTTTATTATTCGATTTTCCCCTCTTTTAGTTTGCTAATCTTACATTTTGTTTTTGTATTCTTTTAGAGGTTATCCTAGAATTTAAACATAGCTCCTAGACTTTTGAAAGTCGAAGGTAATGTTTCAGGTTGGGTCTCCCAGGAGACAGACTTTGAGGTGTAGTTATTGTTCAGAAGGTTTACTGGGGAAATGTTCTTGGCTTAACACCAGTGGAAGGGAAGGAAAGGAAGCAGGTTTGTTAAAGGGAGAAGTTGGGTTTTGCTGCAATTAGAATGAAAGACTAAAGTGCTCTCCAGGGAACCTTGGAAGTGGGGATGGCTTTTCAGCATTGTCTTGAGTTTGGGTGAGGGGCCAGGCTTTTATATCCACACATTAAGCAGTTATTGGATGTAGGCTGCCTCGGGAAGGAGGCATGTCACTGGGCAAGGTGGCCCTTTTCAGCTGATGGCAACTCATAAGGAGAGGTGACAGCTGAGGGAATAAGTCCCTAAGTCTTGAAGGGGAGGTCTGACTGGCACGGGTTAGATTACGCTACATGTAAAACAGTACTTTTACCCAAGCAATTCAAAGACCTTAGAACACTTTAACTTCATTTGACTTCTGATTTGTATTACTATTGTCATTTATATTTTTTCTGTGTATATTTTAACTCCCTTGACATGATTATTATAGTTTTTACATTATAAATTCTTTTATGTTTACCCACATACCTTTTCTGTGGCTCTTAATTCTTTCTGCATTTCTAAGCTCCATTTGAGATCCTTTTCATCTTCTCAAAGAACCCGCTTTAGAATTTCCTTTGGTACAGATCTACTGGCAATACATTATTTCAATGTTTCTTTATCTTAAAACATCTTTATTTCACTCTTTAGTGATATTTTCACCAGTATAGACTTCCAGGCTGGCAATTATTTCCTTTCCTCTGAAAATGACATTATATTGCCTTGATTCTTGAAGTTTATTTTCTCTGGATGTAGAATTTTTGGTTGATAGCTTTGTATTCCAGCACTTTCAGTGTTTTACCAATGTCTCTGGTATCTTAGTTTCAAGTGAGAAGTTCGTGATATTTTGAATCATTGTTTAGCCGTGCGTTTTGTATTCTTTTCTCTGGTTGTTATCAAGATTTTCTCTTTATCTTTGGTATTCAGCAGTTTGAGTCCGATGATATTGATGTCATTTTATGTGTGTATGTTCTGCTCATGAATCACTGAGTTTTTTGAGTCTGTAAATTTATGTGTGTCACTAAATTTGGAAAAAATTGGAAATTATTTCTTCATTTTTTATGTCCTATTGTCTCTTCTTCTTCTTCTGGGATCCAGTTATATGTATGTTGGACATTTTGATATCGTCCCACAGGTATTCAAAGCTCATATTCTTAGCTAGAATCTGCCTTGTGGTTTTGTGCTTTGGGTGTTAGCCAGAGATTTGGGCTGTTTAAACACAGAAATTGTGGTCATTCTTTCTGACTGTATCCTTTCTGAGACTTCCCTCTCCCTTCCAGTGGCTGATTATCGTGAACTCTGTCTTCTGCTTTTTTCAAGCCAGTGCGGTAGAGGTTTGCTGTTGGAGTTCTATCAGAACCACAGTGTACAGCACTGACTTTGGCCTACACTCAGGCAAAATGCTGTAAAAATGGGCAACTCACCCCGTGCTGTTCCTTTTTTCCAAGTGTCTACTTTCTTTCACAATTTACCTGTGTTTGTTCACTTTCCAATGTCATCAGGCTTTTATTTTTTTCTAATTTTGTCCAGAGTTTATAGTTGTGATATGTGGGAAATATGGGTATGGTAGCAGCTACTTTACCATATTAGAAGTGGAAGCTCAGCTGTTCTTTTTTTCAGCAGTTTGCAAGCATCATTCCATTGTCTCCTGGCTTTGTGAAGCATGTTCACTATGTACTGGTTTCAATCTCAAGGAAGGACTCTAAACACTGCACTAGTTGCAATTCACTTGCATGAGTCTGGTAACACAAGAAATTAAGTGAAGCAACTTTTTAACTCATAGATAGGCAGCAGAGGACAATAGAAACCTAGGATTCATGATGAGCTGGTTCCCTAAGGCTCAGGAAATCTGCCCAGGGAGGATGGATTTATCCCACTTTTCACCACAGCTGAGGGTCCCTGAAAATGTGTTCCACTTTGGGTTTTATACCAGAGGAAACTGGACTCACTGTGCTACAGTGTTGCAGGAGATCTTGTTCCAGGAGGGACTGGAACAGAGCCCAGGCTGTTCTGGCTAGTTCCTCCTTATCTCAGGCCATTGCATTCCCAGCATATTCTATAGTTATTCTAGAGAATTGTAAGCGAAAAAAGAAAGTAAGAATTGGTCACCGATGTCATCTGGGGACATGTCCAGCAAGCTTCAGTTATTTCTGTTGGGAATTCAGCTGTCAGTCTTATTGTCACTCTATTAAAGGTAATGTGTCCCTCCACCGCTGTCCCATCTGCTTTTAGGATTTTCTCTTTTTCTTTGACCTTCAAAATTTTACTGTGTTTATTAAGATTTGGATTTCCCACAGCCTGGCTATTTTCTTCTGGCCTATCTTCCATATAACCATTATCTTTTTAACTGCTGCTAAGCCCCACTCTTGAATTTTTAATTCCAATTGTTGTATTTTTCTGTTCTAGCATTTATACTTGATCCTTTTTAAAAAGTTTACAGTTTGATATTTTCCATTTCATCATATAATATCTTGAACAAATTAATCTCAATTACTTTATAATCTGTGAAACTCAAATGTCTTGATTTTGTGTTAGTCTGTTTCTACTGTCTATTCTTTTCTGTTGGTTTTTGGTTATTTGATCTCATCTCCTAGCATGCTTAGACATGCATATAAGAACTGTAGAGCTAATTTGAAGTTACGTATGATGTTACATTTTTCCAGAGGACCTGTTTTGTGTCTGGCATGAAGTTAACCCAGGGACAGATCACCTTGATCAGACCTGGGATTGAGATGATTTGAAGGTAGGCTTCAGATTTTGTGAGGTTGGATTAATTTTTGTTCAACATTATGCCTAGGGTATAGCCAGTGGGAGTCCCAACTGAAAGCATAATGTGGTTACCAGGGCACCTTCTCTTTGGTGATCTCGGAACTCCAATTTTTGCTTCCCTCCCCACCTGAGACTGTCAATGCTCTGTCTAGTCTTTCAGCTGCCACTTTCTGCTCAGGCTTTCAACCTTTTAGCTATTGCTTTGAAACCTGTGAACACCAACAGGGCAAAAGCAGTGATGAATATTGGACTCAATTCTCTGCAGTTTTCTCTCCAGGAATGTGGCTCCTCAGGTCTTCCTCAGCTTGGTAGGTCTCTGAAGCCAACAAATACATTTTAAAAAGTATCTAGTCCAGGTGTTCTAGTTGTTTTCAGTGGGAAGGTGAGCATTTAACAAGCATTGCCACCATTGCCAGAAGTGGAGATCATCAGTTTTTTTGTTTTTTTTTTTCTCATGAAGGGGTTTAGTGTCATGAAGGGAATTTTATTTTCTCATGAGGGATTTTTACATGAGAAAAAAAATTTGTTAATTTTCAAAGCTTATTATGAGAACAAAAGAGAATAAAAAGGAGAAGATACAGGATGATTGTTCCTCGGTATCCTTGGGCAATTGGTCCCAGGATCCCTGCAGATACCAAAATCTGTATGTGCTTAACTCCCCAACATAAAATGGCATAGTATTTGCATGTAGCCTATGTACAAACATCTTCCTGTTTACTTTAAATCATCTCTAGGTTATTTAGAATACCTAGTACAATGTAAATGCTGTATATATAGCTATTATACTATATTATTTTACAGTTTATATTTTAAACAATTATTTTTCTTGAATTTTTTTTGAGCCTTGATTGGTTGAATGCACAGATGCAGAACTCATGAATATGGAGGGCTGACTGTATACCTTCAATGTCCATGAATTGCATCAACATTTTATTTTATGAAAATATACCTCTGCTTTATATTATTTCTCTGTCAGCAAGGTATTGCTGTTTTTATGTGATCCTTTATAGCATAGGGGAAGGCTCTAGAATCTTACTATTGTATATAAAAGGGGAACAGTTCTCACTGCAGGGTTCTGTGTGGGAAGAATAAAGTAGCCATCAGGCTAACAGCCTTCCTAGCATGGACTGCCATAACTGCATAACCAGATCTAATCTGTCATAACAACTCAAGTCATAATGCATCTCCTACAATGGATGAGTTGTTTACAGGATTTTAGTTTGAGGTAGCAGAGGTTGTGTTCACGGCAGAGGAAAAGGTCATATGTATTCCCAGCCCAAGTGGCCTAATTCCTTATCACCAGGCATGAGACTCAGTGATCACGGCAGAGCCACCACCTTTGCTGTGACACCCCTGTTATACCCTGTCTGCTCATCCTATCCATCCATAATCCTGGACTCCCCTGCTTTTGGCTTCATCTACCTATTTCTTCACCCTTTCATTCTCCCACCTGTTGCCTTTTGCTGCTAAACCCACATCTTCATCCCCTTAGTTCCACTGCACAGACCCATGCCTATGTCAGGGAGAGAGAAGGGAGCAGGGTCTCAAGAAAAACAGTGTGTGATAATGAGGTACACAGAGCGCTTGTGCCTGTGATGTCTTCATTAGAAGGAACATAGGGGAAGACCTGGGGGCATAACAAATCTTGGGCTTCCTGACTGCAGCCTGCAACTGACATGACAGTGATCTTGTCGATTGCATCAGCAGCCTTTAGGAAAAGTATAAAAATGTTCTCACCAGCAGATTAATAGCTTCTTCAGCTTCTCTATCGCTCCTCCTGTTTAGAGGTTAACTATGAAAAGTTAAGAACCCTTTAGCAGGCTTTTTGGAAAATCCAGACTCTGGGATACTCAGAACAGTTTGGTTTCTTTAACAAATAAGTTGCAAGGGAAAATATTGAGGAAGATCTATAGATGGAAAAAAGACGGAAAAGAAATAAATCAGTTGAAATGTATAGGCATTATTTGGATTCTTATTGAAACAAATACACGGTTAAAGTAGTATGACATTTATTAGACAAATTAGAAATTTAAACATTAGCTAGACATTTGATATTAAAGAATTGATATTAAGCTTTTAAGTGTGATAGTGATATATAGTTAGATCTCACAAATGTGAATCCTTTGAGAAACACATAGAAAATATTGATGGATGAAATGAAATAATTTTGGGGATGGGCTTTGAAATAATAGGATTGGGGAGAGTGGGTGGGGGTCTAGGTGAAACAAAATTGTCCACGAATTCATAGTTGTAGAATCTGAATAAAGAGAACATAGGGGCTTATTATACTATTTTGTCTACTTTTGCGTATCTTTGAAGTTTTTCATAATAAAAAAAATCTCTGTATTTCTGGACAACTTTGCAGAAAGAATCTCCAACAACTAATAATACAATTCAAAACCCTGTCCATCCCATTTGCATAAGAGTCCCCAAATGAGGTCTCTAGCATAAAGAAGCTTCCAGGTCTAAACAACATAGTACATATTGTGGGGTGGATCTTCAATTTTGCAGAAAATGTGTGTTGGCCTGGAACCTATTCTCTCTTAGGTTTAGTGCTTGCAAGAGATCATCCAGATTATTCTATTTGTGTGTGTGTGTGTGTGTCTAATACCTACTTTAGTGCCTTTGAAATGGGGTTTCACCACATGCTACAAGATTATCCCCTTTGTTTTTAGAAGAGTCCTGGTCCTGAATATTCCAGATAGAGCATGAGTGGATGAAATGGAGTTTCATAGGATTTGTCTTCACATAGATAATATTAGCTGAATCCATACTTGGTGTCAGGTGTTAAACTTAGTATTTTACATGCAGTGTTTCCTGAAATGTTCACAATTACTCTATAGAGAATTATACTTTTTTTTTTTTGAGAAAAGAAAATGGAAGCTTAGAGAGTTGACATAACTTCTCCAAGGTCACAAAAATAGAAATTAAGATACAGAACCAGCTGGGGCTTGAAATCTAGGTTGCTTGACCCCTAAGGCTGAACTCTGCCATGAATTTTATGGTACTTCAGTTTATTGCAGATTAAATTAACTGATCCTGGGAAACATAGGCAAAGGTTAAAAAAAAAAGGTTAAAATAAAAACAAATGAAAAGCCAAATGCCAAAGCTCTAAAGACATCTTTAGGTTTGCTAGAATTTAAAGGTATCTTATGGGGATGGGCCAAATGAAGTGATTGCCATTCTGGGAGTGACCTTCCATACAGCTTTCTGGAATCTGCGTCAGAGGGCCTCACAACTGCATGTGATACAAATATTTTCTTCTCTTTCTTGGCCATTGAAGGCACAGGACAGATGGACTTTCCTGAGCCACAGGAGTTTGCAACCCTGGTGATGACCTGAGACCTTGTTTTCCACGGGTGCTGTTACACTGCTATTGGAAGAACACCAGGAGAGGCTCAGCTTCTTGACAGACTCAGTGTAAGGCTTTCTCCTGGGCATGAGACAGTGGCCAAGGTGAGTTTAGGAGGGAAATAGAGCAGCCTTTTGTGAAGGGCTCCAGTGTCTCCTAAGTTAGCTTCATTTTCCAGATGGTTGGGGAAACATAAAGCCTGGGAAAGACAAACTGCCCTCCATGGTGGAGGTGGGAGGAATTTTGTAATGCAAATAAAGCCCCAAGATGGAGAATAATTTAAATACATCCCATCCTAGAAAATTCTCTAAGGCTTATTTCACAGTGTTCCAAGTATGCTCATTATTTTTGAATTATTTCCAAGGGACCTGGTAGAAGACTAAAAGAAGCTTGTAATTATGTGACTATTGCCGTAGGATGTTGGTTTGTCTGTGAACTTGCAGTCCTGGATAGTGATATCATTGAGGGGAACTCTAAAACTGGAGCTAGCCAAGGTCAAAATCACTTGGAAATATGCACCATGCTGGAGTGGCTGCAGAATAGACTTCAGAAGGAGATATCCATTCCAAAGACCTAGTATGTGAAATACCTGCCATAAAGCATATCAGCTGTTTGTTGCTGTCTTGAGGTCACTGGACTAGAGTCAAGCACCGGGGGTAAAGAGAAGGTCATTTTCTAAGAAATGCTCAGATCACTATGAGGAGCAACATTCATCAGCAAATGAAATTCTATTGCCCCATAAACTATTTGTTGGCAGAGGCTCTTCCTCCAAGGGGTGGAACTAGAGACTCAGAACTAATACTCACTCTCTTCCCTGCTCTTGGTATCCAGCTGTTTGGCAGGACACCTGTTCACAGGAACCCCAGTGATTTCTCTAGAGAGCAAACATTAGGAGGGCAATGGGATTTGCTCTTTTTTTTTTCCTACCAGAGAGAGGGAGATGAAAAATCTCCTAGGGATTCTTTCAGGATTATTAAGGCGAAAGTTTTAAGCACTGCCTTTACAAGATGGGACTCTCTACAAAATAATTCTGTTATTAACAGTGATTCTGGGTGCTTCTTGGTTCTCTGACTCAGAGGAGAATTCAGAGAGCATATTTCTTCCTTCTTGCCACGTTTTCGTTTTAGTTCAGTTGCTTATTTTGCCCAATGACTGATACCACAGAAGAATAGTTATTTATTTATTTATTTATTTTTATTAAGATCTTTAAAAAATTTATTATTATACTTTAAGTTCTAGGGTACATGTGCACAACATGCAGGTTTGTTACATATGTGTACATGTGCCATGTTGGTGTGCTGCACCCATTAACTCGTCATTTACATTAGGCATATCTCCTAATGCTATCCCTCCTCCCTCTCCCCACTCCATGACAGGCCCTGGTGTGTGATGTTCCCCACCCTGTGTCCAAGTGTTCTCATTTTTCAGTTCCCACCTATGAGTGAGAATGTGCGGTGTTTGGTTTTCTGTCCTTGCAATAGTTTGTTCAGAATGATGATTTCCAGCTTCATTCTTGTCCCTACAAAGGACATGAACTCATCCTTTTTTATGGCTGCATAGTATTCCATGTGTATATGTACCACATTTTCTTAATCCAGTCTGTCATTGATAGATATTTGGGTTGGTTCCAAGTCTTTGCTATTGTGAATAGTGCCACAATAAACATATGTGTGCATGTGTCTTTATAGCAGCATGATTTATAATCCTTTGGGTAGATGCCCAGTAATGGGATGGCTGGGTCAAATGGTATTTCTAGTTCTAGATCCTTGAGGAATCGCCACACAGTTTTCCACGATGGTTGAACTAGTTTATAGTCCCACCAACAGTGTAAAAGTGTTCCTATTTCTCCACATCCTCTTCAGCACCTGTTGTTTCCTGACTTTTTAATGATCGCCATTCTAACTGATGTGAGATGGTATCTCATTGTGGCTTTGATTTGCAGAAGAATACAGTTTTAATGAAAACAGAGCTTTTAAGAGAAGTTGTGAATTTCTCTGTTCATGTGGACTATCCCATAACTCTGCCTGGGTCTCTTGAATTCATATGCAAATAATTTATTGAGACAGTGCTCTCAGGAGAACAGGTAAGGAAGGGGAAGAACCAGGACAGGGAACAGGAAGAAGCCATTCACATTGCTGTGGCTGTATAACAAATTACCACAAAACTTAATGGCTTAAAACTATGGCATCACTTACTTTGCCTGCAAATCTGCAATTTGGGCAGAAATCCATGTGTACAGCTTGTTTCTGCTCTAGTTGGCATCAGCTGGAGCAGCTCAAGGAATAGGGGTGGGATTGTATAAGAGACTCATGCACTCTTATGTCTGGTGGTGGAGTCTGGCTGTAGGGTGATGCCTCAGCTGGGGCTGTCAGCTGGAACATCTAAATGTGGCCTTTCCACAGAACGTAATATTGAGAGAAAACAAATGTGGTAAAATGATACCATTTTCAATATGATACTGCATATAGAAATTTAATAAACAGCCCACTGTTATTTATTTATAAATCCATGTATAAGTAGTAAAAGTATGAAACTATGACTAGATACACAATAACCTCAAAATAATTATATCTGGGTGATATGGTTTGGGTATGTCCCCACTCAAATCTCATCTTGAATTGTAACTCCCACAATTTCCACGTGTTGTGGGAGGAACCCAATGGGAGGTGATTGAATTATGGGGGTGGGACTTTCCCCTATTATTCTCGTGAGATTGAATATGTCTCACGAGATCTGATGGTTTTATAAAGGGGAGTTCCCCTGAACAAGCTCCTTTCTCTTGTCTGCCATCATGTGAGATGTGCCTTTCACCTTCTGCCATGATTGTGAGGCCTCTCCAGCCATGTGGAACTGTAAGTCCAATAAACCTCTTCTTTTGTGAATTGCCCAGCCGTGGGTATGTCTTTATCAGCAGCATGAAAACAAATACACTGGAGGATTATAGAGGCTTGAACTTCATCTGTGATATTTTATGTGTCTAAGAAAGATCAGAATCAAATATGATAAACTATTAACATCTGTTATGTGTGGATGAAGACTCTTTCTACATACTATTTTTTTCTTGTTTTATTATTTTTTAATATACAGACAGGGTCTTGCTTTGTTACCCAGGCTGGTTTTGAACTCCTGAACTCAAGCGATCCTCCTGCCTCTGCCTCCCAAAATGCTGGGATTACAGGTTTGAGCCACCATGCTTGGATCAAATTTTTCTTCTTATAAAGGAAAAATTGGGGGAAATAAGAACATCTTTTCAATTAGGGATGTTTACATTTGTACCACCTAAAAAAAGGCGGTAGTGTTGATGTAAAAACAAAACAATGTAGAATGAATGAAAAAATATGAAATAATGGAGTGTATGGAAGTTAGAAATGAGTGGGAGGTTAGAAATTTGTAATGAAGTTATGCAGGGTGGTGCACAGATACTACAAAATAAAACTTTTCTTGGATATGGAGGGAAATAAGATAAAGATTAAAACGATGTGGGGTAGGGTAGAGATGGAGGCCAGAGGAATGAGAAGAGCAAACATGACCATTGGTGCTGTTGAGGAAGAGCTCACCCTCCATGTTGCACAAAAGGGGCCGTCAGAGGTGTAGTAAGCAGAAAGTTTCCTGAGGCAAAGAAAGTCTTGAATGTAGATGGAAAGGACTCACAGAGGTCCTGATATGGTCCAAGAAAAGAGGTCTACCCTTAGACTCCTCCTGTGTCTTTTGAATTATGAGGCTAAAGAAAGCTCTTTAAGCATCTGGGTTCAAAATTAGTCTACAAAGGAACAAAAATCAGGCTCGCCTCAGAGTTCCCCCTAGAGAACTAAAGAAGCTGATGCCCACCTACAGAGTTTTGAAGATCAAGAATTGGGTGGCTCAAGCCTGTAATCCCAGCACTTTGGGAGGCCGAGACGGGCGGATCACGAGGTCAGGAGATCGAGACTATCCTGGCTCACACGGTGAAACCCCGTCTCTACTAAAAATACAAAAAAATAAGCCGGGCGAGGTGGCGGGCGCCTGTAGTCCCAGCTGCTCAAGAGGCTGAGGCAGGAGAATTGCGCAAACCCGGGAGGCGGAGCTTGCAGTGGGCGGAGATCTGGCCACTGCACTCAGCCTGGGCGACAGAGTGAGACTCCATCTCAAAAAAAAAAAAAAAAAAAAGAATTGGGGACGTCACAACCCAAGAATTGCGTTAATTTGTGAAGACAATATTAAAAATTCTGCAATATGCCAAGCTGTACACAACTGGAAACATTACTCAAAGTTTTACTCCAGCCAATTGAAGGATTAAGGACTTGGAAACCATGATGTAAAAAGATTTACAAACAGCTTTTTATTCTGTTTAGATTCCATAATAAAAAATCTAATTATATTAGGTATTTTCAAATGGATTTATAACCCAGGGGCAAAAAAAGCTAGGGTCTATAACCCTTCCATTAGTTGTTGTTGTTGGTTTTTGCTATTTTCCATTAGTTGTTATTGTTGGGTTTTGCTATTTTTTCAGAATCAGGAGATACTTTTTTTTGGGTAATATTCCTTACCTCATGGGTCAGATGGAATCACCTTCTACTTAAAACAATACAACCTACTTCTTTTCTAGTACAAAAAAAGGGCCTGCAATATTTAAATGACAGGGTATTGTGTTTACAGAATTACTAAACCCAGAAAGTATTCTTTTTATCCCTCCATTGAAACTGATTTTTATTCAGCAGCACAAAAAAATTGCATTGACAAAGAACTTGAGTAATAATTTTATGCTTCTTAGAACTCATTTTGAATGACCTGAGTATATAGGGTTTTTTGTAATTATGAAAAATGAACAACCTACCAGTGGCAGATATAATCTGTGATTAAAACCTCTTTATAACATCTTCCAACTAGGAATTGTGAATGACTCTTCTTGGGTTAATTGTACTTAAAATCAGAATACGTAATATAATCTTAACCATGTTAAATTATGCATGAAAAAAAGTTTAAAGAAATAAAATAGTAAATGAGGATATCTGAGTCATGAGATTCTGGGTGATTTTAATTTCTTTGTGTATTTGTATATTTATAATAAACTGTATATTTCTTGTCACAAAAATGAACGCTATTATGAAAATCAGCATGTACAATTTTACCTATGCCATATGATAAAATTATGTGAATATTACACATGAGGAGAAGATTGAGGGGGTACACTGTTGTGTTAAATGAACAAGACAAGTCTTTGGATGTTAGAGCTACAAATGATTTATCTTCTTTTTTTTTTTTTTAAAGACTTTATGTGTGGCAAGACTATATATTTCTTTCCAACTGAAAAAGTTCTTTATTTTACAAATATACTAAAATAAAATATATTTTATCCAACATAGCAACACTAAATGGGCATATATAGGAAAGGTATACCATATTTTCTATTTTTAACTCTTTAAAACTCCAGCCAGGCACGGTGGCTCACTCCTGTAATCCCAGCATTTTGGGAGGCTGAGGCGGGTGGATTGCCTGGGGTCAGGAGTTCGAGACCAGCCTGGCCAACATAGTGAAACCCCGTCTCTACTAAAAATGCAAAAATTAGCTGAGTGTGGTGGCAGGCACCTGTAATCTCAGCTACTAGGGAGGCTGAGGCAGGAGAATAGCTTGAGCCCGGGAGGCAGAGGTTGCAGTGAGCCGAGATTGTGCCATTGCACTCCAGCCTGGGCGACAACAGCAAAACTCCGTCTAAAATTACCAAAAAACTGTAGCCCTCTCCTCTTGCCAATAAGTTGCTTTTAAAATCAATGGCAGTCCAAACAGTGGGCTAATACAATAATTTTAACACAAATAATTAAAATAAAGATAATATAAATAAAAGATAATAAAACTCATTTTAATAAACATTATTATTTTAAGTGAAATAACTACAATGAAGTTAGTACTTTTAAATACAAGTATTACAATGAAACAGAAGATCTGAATTTTGGACTTGAAATTCTAAACCACAGGATTTTAGAGAAGAAAAGACTTCTGAGTTGATGTTGTATTTAACTTCCTTATTTGATGGATAAGGAAACTGAGTGGGGAGAGGCGAAATGAGTAGCTCTGAGTTTCACATTAATTTGCACTGGAACTCAGTTCCAGATTCCCTGCACAGTAATTTCTCTTCCCATAGCCATACTCCTAGTGAGGACTGCCTTTGAGTGTGGATACAGAGGAGAGTGACATATGCAAAGGTGAACAGAGACTGTTCACCTGCCCATCTTCCTATGCAAAATAAAATGTGGAGTATTTTTGTGTTTGCAATTATGTGAGGCACCATTTGATTCTCATGTCATAGCTCCATGGCTAAAGCTGCTTGGTGACCATCTTGAAAGGAGGCAGAAAGTCTCCAATGCTGTCCTTGCTCAGAATATCACTACAGAATTTCACTGGAGGAAAATCTATGAATATTCTGCTGAAAGTTAAGTAGCTTCCAGTATTAAACTATCAACATGTATTTAGCTTTCCTTAACTACTTTCTAGATTAAAATCAGTGCAAAATTTACTTCAAAAGATATTTCAGGTTTTATGGAACCCACTAGACTTGCAAAATGATTTTTAAAAATTGACCAAAGAACCCATCTCTGGATTCTAGGGTCTGGAAGACAAGAAAGAGAAGAGTGATGAAGAAAATGATCTTACGGGCATGGCAGTGGTGGCCTGGTGCTAATAATGATTTCATTTGCAGTGGGCAGGCATCCAAGGGTATTCTGGGCAAGTCTTATTTCCCAAGGCAATGTATTCTAGTCTTATGAAAGCACTGTAGCAATTTTTTTTGAGATACGTTTGAGATTGGACTCTGGCACAAAGTTTTTCTCAATATGAAGCAACGTAATGACATATTATCTGGAATTTGAGGCTCTCCTTTGATGCAGAAGTGATCAGATTTACCATTTCCACTAGATGGCATTAGAAACTTCTGAAGCCATGAACTAATTACTAGTCACCTTTGTTAGGCTGTAAATTACACCTGCAGGTTTTAAGAGGTAATTGGCAATCGACTATCTGGTGTGTTTTAACTTTGATGCCAGGTACATGGTTAAGACGTTGGTATCAGATCTCACCCTTGACATAAATAGCTTCTGGGATTATCGGAATGTCATTCCACATCTCACGTTCCAAGCAAGAGTTTTGAAAGCAACATATACCCTCCCTCACTGTAAATCAAAACCAAGTGATACCAGCTCCTCTTATCCTAGCTAGGCAATCAGTTTAGGGCAAACATATTAGGTAGAAAGGGCAAACGAAAATTTGTTTTCCCAGCATGCAGAGAATTTTTTTTTGTTGGTTTCTTTTGCCATATTTCAAACATGAGGGAGCAAAAACAACAACAGAAGCTGAAGATTTATCAGCTTCTCTTAGTGGTGGTTTTAAGAAAACTGGGTAGGTTTTTAAATTATACATGAAAACGTCCGGGATCTAGAATGGATACACGTCCCAGTGTTTCTGAAAAGTCTTTGCCCCTTCAGATGCTCTGTGTACCTAAACCAGGAAATGGTAGGTTCGATGTGTGCATGTGCGTATCTTTTTCTTTTCTCAGTGGTGTGTTTCCGCGCCTGCCGTTGTCACCACTACCACCATTGCCTGCTCCCTAACCTGGCTTTCATCATTTCTTCCTGTTGATTGGTGTCACCTCACATGCTTAGAATGTCTGCCTGTCTGTTCAGAGTGTGAACACATTCCTCAGAATGCTGATCTGTTCGTTTCACACCAGTGTCAAAATGACTTATTAAATTCGGCACCTCCTGATACTCAGTGGCTGATGTGTTGCTGTCCAAACAGTAAATGACAATAAGCATATGCAGCTGGTGGGCCTAGCAAACTCATTTAATTTGATAAAAATGTCACTGCAACATGCTTTAAATCGCTGTCCTTTTCATCATTGCTAATTGCTAGCTATAGACCTTTTTTCCTATGCTTAATACAAGTGTTAGAATACTACTCCTTCCAGCCTGATTAAGAATTAAAAAAAATGTAGAATTCCTTTTCAGTGGCAGCATTATTTCATCAAGAGATGGATTTTGCTCTTAATTAGCCAACATGCCACTAGGGAAGCTTCAGAGTCATGGGTGTGAAACAGCCTCAAGCAGGAGATCAATCTAAAGGAAAAAAATGGTGGCTGGGGAATAATTGGCAGCTCCGGTGAACGTGGGCTGGTTATAACAGTGACAATATGTTCCAGTGGAATATCACAAACCTCTCTCTCGTATTTCCAACTTGGCACATTTCAAGCTCAACAAAAGCTGAACAATATATCCCATGGTTATTTATCTATTGCTTTATATTTTTTTCTTGCTGCTTCACTGAGGTTTTTTCATGTGTTGGCCTGACAATCTGGACATTTCTCCGGAAAGGATTAGGGGATTAAGAAGGAATACAAATTCAAAAAATAATAATCCTTCAGTAGCTTAGTGCTTAAAAACAGATCTGGAACTGATCCATACACCAGAATCAGGCAAACCTGCATTAATTTGCTAAACCCAAAGTTGATTTAACACCCCCACCACCCGCCACCCACATACCCATACATTGAACTCAAACTTTTTAAAAGGATATGCACCAGATTGAACAGGGACTGTTTTATTACACAGGCAAAATGGAAAAAAATTGCAACATAATCCCCCTCCCCTCCAAGCGAACTGATACTTAAGTTGGTTAAAACCTACATTTTTTTTCTTTTAAAATAAGCTTTGTGGGTGGAGTCTGACTTCTGGAGCAGGTAAGCTAGTAGCCACACAGGCCATCAGCCTCTCTGCCCACCTATTTGCACCTCCTCCCAGCAAGAGGCTTTATCTGGGATTTGACTTATGCAAAATGGAATGAACAAAGGAGGGGAAATTTGCCTCTCCTCCTGATATTCTTGTATTTCAGAGCTTGACAGCCTTTGCTAGAAATGGAGCATGGATTCTGGATTAATGTCTACTTTATTTATGTGGTTGAATGTATATTTTTCCAGTTGCTCATTGAAGAAAACGTAATCATTTTGGTGCAGATTCCAAGTGATGTCCCCAGTCATCTTCTGTAGTCTTCCTGCTGTGATTGGCCCATCTAAATAAAATAGTTAACCTACATTTAAATACAATTTTGCTTTGACTCCCAGTCTATATCTAAAGTAAGGAGGGACATTTTGAGCACTAGACAATTGCAGGCTGCCAGAGGTCATTTCATTTTCTCCTGCTTGTGTGCTAGTGATACCTTTACCTCTGGTGTATAAAAAAGAAATGTCTTTGTGGTATTTCCAGGAAGGCCCATGGAAGCTCTTTTTGCTTAAATCGAGCAATGCTCCAGAGCTCATCAAAATGAAGAGGGCAATGGGAAGTCTGGATCCTGGCTCTGAACTCTTCCAGATCAACGTGTCTCCACCTGGGCAGTTCCAAGTGAGAAGAACCAGAAGTTCTCTGCCTTGGTCAATATGGGGGCGGGGGAGAGGTACCATCAATCATATTAGTGCTCCCAGTAACTGGTTTGGGGTGTTGATGAGAGTGTGTGTCCCATGCCTGGCAGGTGCATAGTGCATGGCTCACCAAGAGGCCCTGTGATTGACATACTGGGACAGAGGGGACACCCCCAGGCTTTCCTCCCACCCAGGGCTCCCCCAGTCTCAGCTGCAACTCCATTTTTCATATCATGCTTTACAAGGTCCATTTCAAGTAGGTTTTGAGCCCAGCTTAGTAAGGTAGCGTATTTACATCATCCTGAACCCAGGGGTTCTCCAAGTTTTGGCCTCATTGTAACCCCAGCTCTCATTTATTGACTGCGGAGACTTTTCTAGAATTACTGTATTTATTCCTGAAACAAGCTAGATGATGTTTTCACTGACCACATAAAAGTTTTCTTCTCTCTTGCACAAGCAATATATAAATATAGTCTCTTCACTTGCCCTGACCTAGTTTAAACCTGCTTCCAGAAGAGTCCACCCTTGTGCCTTGGCCTGTGTGCCTCAGTCTACAGTTTTGTGTACCCTTACACATACAGCCAGGGGCCTGTAGAAATCATCCAGAGTTGTCAGGGTGGGTTCTTTTTCCCAAATGTGAATGGTATTACCCAGTGTGTCATTCCATGGCTTGCTCTTTTAACTGAATGCTGTGTCTGAGAGCTGGCCATGTTGTTCTATGGAGAGATGGTCATTCCTCTGAAGAACTGCATGGGCTTCCATAAAATAAAAAGAGCAGAGTTTGCTTAGCACTTTCTCTTCATTTCAGAGATGATAAAACAGGGGCCAGGAAGGTTAAGTGACTTATCCAAGGTGTTCTAGCTACTAAGCATTAGAGCGTGGGTGAGACCCCAGGCTGGGCTGACTATCCTGCATGCCTGGCTCCCCCTATATCGTCAGTTTTCCTTGCCATACTGCCTTCTTTCTCCTCTCTGCACTATTTTCTCACCTGCTTTACTCTTGAAGCTACATTGGGCTTGAGGTCCACATTTCTGCCACGAGTGTCCTAATTCCTGGGGCCAGATCTATACTGACCTAGAAAGTACTTGAGGATGAACACTTTGAACAACATTTTACATACAGGCAGGGGTTGTCTTTCAGCATTTTAAATATTTTCTTTCATTTTGCTAACCAGGTAGTTTTCTAAACGCTTGTGCTGTTGTAACCTTGCAAATCTTTTAAAGATTTTTTTCCCCAGCAGGATCTGCTTCCCATATTTAACAGGAAAGCATGTAGGAGGGATGTGGGAAGCAATTGCTTAGGGGAAATATTGCCCTCACAAACATGAATATGGCAGTCACAGTGGTTCCTAAACAAAGGTTTATGGTGGTATCGTGGGTCAACAGGAATTTCTGTTTGTGAAATGGCTGCAACATCAGAATGGGAGGATAGGCTGAGTAACTCAGCTACTTTATAAATGAAAGAGCTTTTATCCTCCCCAAAGCCTTTCATAGTATTTGAGACTCAGTGGCTAGTTCTAAAGAGGACCCGTTCTTGAAAATGGTCCATTTAGCAGCAGTTTGAGAAGTCATCAGCGAGTAATCATGGATGGACTATCTCAGAAAAAAAGAATATTGTTAAAAAAGCCCTGTTTGTAAATTCTGTTTACCCATGGAATGAACTCATTTTTGCATCTCAGTACCAAGATTTGGAACTTCACATAGATGTATTTGAGCATAAAATTTTAAAGCCATTGTTGCCCCAGCTATGTGCTACAGACCCCCCCCCACCGACCACCTGGTTAGTTTTCTGAGAGTTTCTGCGGGAAAGGTTTACAATGGCTGGTTCCTGGTTTGATGTCATATCGATAAATTATGGTGCTTTAAACAGATGTGATCTCACAGCATAGAATTCTTCAGGGTAAAGCTCGTGAAAAGGTTTTTTCCCCCTCTTGGTTTCACTGTAGTTTTGTTGTTTGGAGGTTTTATGTTGTTCATTTAGTTCCCTGGCTATTGGGGTTTTATAGTCGTATTTCCTTTGTTTAATATAATTTCTTTTTCTCTTTTAGCTGTTTTTGTTAGGGTGCCCAGAGGCTTCAGTTATGAGTGGCTGTAAAGTAAAATATATTATGATTATTACAATGATAAAGTATACGCTTTTAAGAGTCTGCTTATATTGACCCATATATTCTCTTTTTTTCTCTCTCCAAGATACATACAGAGGCACATTGGAAACGCAGTAGAAAATGGCTGCAGATTTAAAACCAGAAGTTAAGAAGAGCGAACTCGAATGTATAGCAAGAGAGCTTCAGGCTGGACTGGCTTCCAGCAGAAGTGGGACTGGAAACCTTGGATTCTGTTGCCTCTTCTCTGTGACGTGGGAAAACATGTCAGTATCTGAACTTGAACTTGGTAATTACTGCTAATTTCCCAACCTTTTCCAAGCCACGTAACTCCCCTGAGGCTTAGTTTTCTCATCTGTGAATTGAGAGATGGTATGTTTTTCATCATGAGGTTGCTATAAAGAGATAATGTGTGTGGAAACACCAAGCACGGTCCCTGGCATACAGTAGGTGCTCAGTAAATATTAACTGGAGTACACATGCACTCTGCTCCCTCCTGCCCCCTCATAGTGCCTGGTCTGGCTCTGGGCTCCCTGGGATATGGTAGGTTACCAAAGCGGGCACTAAGGCATGTCTACCTGTGGTACCTTATTACCTAGGTTTCCTATGCTACCTGCTTCATTCTAGTCACAGATTTCAGGCTCCATTCGAACAGAACCTCACTTCTGCTAGCTGTCATGCTCAAAAAGGGACTGATGACCACTCAAGCATGATATGATAGTGATTTATGAATGTCATTCCTCCAGACAGCATTTGGATTATTACAGGTTTTGCTTTTATTTTATTTGGCACTAAAAAGGGCATCGAGAGCCAAAGAGAAGTCTCTTTAATGGTGGGATTTAGGCGCTATAGCACATTTCTTTATGGAAGGGGAGAAAGATTTTCTTCCTGAAACCCTCTATGTCATACCCCATAGGTCGATGCTGAGTCTCTCTACTCATACTGATCTCTTTTAGCACTGGGTTGAAATAGTGTCCTCCCCAAATTCATGCTGGAACCTGTAAATGTGACCTTATTTGGAAATAGGGCTACTGCAGATATAATCAAGTTAAGATGAGATCATATTGGATTAGGGTGAACCTTAACTTCAATATGACTGATATCCTTATAAGAAGAAGGACATTAGGCCACAGACGTAGGCTTAGAAGGAATCAGGCTATTTGGAGACAGCAGCAGCACTAGGAGTGAAGCATCTATAAGCCAAGGAATGACAAAGTTTGCTGGCAACCACTAGAAGCTGGAGGAGGCAAGGGAGGATTCTCCCCTAGAGCCTTCAGAGGAGGCATGGCCCGGGCAACACCTTGAGTTTGAACTTCTAGCCTTTAGGATTTGGAGAGTATACACTTCTGCTATTTTAAGCCACCTAGTTTGTGGTTTGTGGTCTTTTTTTTTTTTTTTTTTTGAGAGAGTCTTGCTCTGTTGCCCAGGCTGGAGTGCAGTGGTGTAGTCTGGGCTCACTGCAACCTCCACCTCCCGGGTTCAAGTGATTCTCCTGCCTCAGCCTTCCGAGTAGCTGGGATTACAGGCGCGTACTACCATGCCCAGCTAATTTTTTGTATTTTTAGTAGAGACAGGTTTTTGCCATGTTGGCCAGGCTGGTCTCAAACTCCTGACTGCAAATGATCTGCCCACTTCAGTCTCCCAAAGTTCTGGGATTACAGGAATGAGACACTGTGCCCGACCTAGTTTGTGGTGCTTTCTTACAGCAGTCCTTGGAAACTAACATACTTGACTGAGCAGGATGCTTGTTGATGGCCTAGTGGGCCCAGTCACAGGGAGGGGTGGGAGGGAGATTTTGGTGGCAGGTAGTTGATGTCGGCTGGGGCTGTGCTTGGTGTGGATAGCAGGAGGAATGCGCTCTTCAGATGGGGCAAAGACGTGTAGGTTGTGTGGTGGACAGTGTTACAGGAGTTTCTGAGAGCCCAGAAAGTGCTGTGGGAAACAAACTGGGTTCAACAGGAGTGTGCCTCATTTTACAAAAGGAATGCACTCCCAAAGTATTTCAGGGGAGCTAAATTTTTCCTGAAGTTCTCTAGGAGAAAGTGAAGTTTGAAGAGACCACTGAAATTTCAAGAAAGTAGAAATCTCCTTGTAAAGTGAAAATCCACCCCTGTCCCAACCTGGGTATTGTTTATTTTGCAAGTTCCATCCCTCTACTTGTGAAAGTGAGGCCTTCCTGAAATGCCAGGTCTCTCCTTCTGAGAGTCCAAGAAGATTTGGGAGAGGGAAGGGAGGCCGACTTTCACTCATTTTCTAGAGACAAGAAAAAAAAAAATACCATACAACTCTTCTAATTTAAGAATTCGAGAATGATCTCTTTAGGTACTTGATAATTAATTTCTGAATGTTAAGGAGTAGAATTTAGCAAGAAGAGGATATTGTGCGTCAAAATAGAGGAGGGCCATGCTTGATCATTTGAAATAGTGGAGAAAACCAGTGCTGTTGAACCATCCATTCAACAAACATTTCCAAGGCATTCAGTTGGGCACCTGGGGAGAAAGATATTAATAAACTTGATCCCTGGCCTCGATGACATGGTTAATGAGATGGTGTGTGGGGCGACAGACAGATTTGTAAATATGTAGTAATAGCAATAGCTAACATGTTTGAACACCTGCAAACTACTAGGCCCCATGCCAAGTTCTATACATGCAAGACAGCATCATTTATCCCTCCATAACCATATGAAGTGGTTCTATTACTCATCCCATTTTGCAGATGAGGGCACTGAAGCTTGGAGAGAATGAATAACTTGCCTAGTGTCATTTCGCCTAAGTAAATGGCAGAGCTGAGATTCACACTCTGGTCTGGGGCCCTGAAGACTCTATTCTTCATCATGACAAGTGGTTAAGATGTATCTGCCGTATGGGTCCAAGAGCCAGACTCTGTATTCAAATATCACATACCTACCTGCTGTTAACTTGCCCTTGAACAGATTATTACTAGGTTTCTCCGATAAGGTTATAGAGATGTTGCGAGAATGAAATGGCCTAATGCAGACCAGGTGCTTAATGCAGCACCTGACACGGCAAAGACAGTCACAAAATAGCAGCTTTTGTTACTATATGGGCTGGGGCTACTGCAGATGATGCCTAGAGAGCTGTGAAGAGTGAGGGGTTCCAGCTGCTCTCAGTTGGGACAGCAGGACACAGTTTACAGATGAGGGTCTGCCCCCTTCTGCATTGTACTTTGGCTCTTCTTTAGGCATGGATCAGGACAAAAAGACATCAAAAGGGAAGTTAAAAGGGAGACTTGTGTGTGTGTGTGCTTCGGAATGGTGGGTGGGGGGTGCGTGGTGAGGTGAGGAAACAAACATCTGTAGGTTGACTTTTATAGAACCCCATTTTAAAAGTGATATTTAATGGCTTCCGTGGGTCTGCTTAAATGTATTCCACCAGATTATTTGGTAGATAGGCCAAATAATGGGATGGGGGATGCAGGTATGCTAGTTAAGTTCCCCTAGCAGAAGTACTTTCAGCCTAGGTGGGTTAAGGGAGTTAAGAACTTGTTGAAAATGAAGTGCTGTATGGTAGCTGCCAAAAGTTGGAAACACTTTACCTAAAATCGTTTGAATACAAGAATACTAAAACAAAGTTAGTTCTTTGAAAACAGCAATGGTTTCTGAAAATGGCAGGTAAATTTACATGATAGGACATTTTGCTTGAGACTGAGAATAGGCTAAAGCTGCTGGTTCTGGTGGCATTTTGAAGTGCAGAGTCTTGAACTTGAAGCCAGTGTTTGGCTAACTCCTAATATAACCTTAAAAATAGGGCTCAAATATCACCTCCTCTAGGAAGCCTTCCCTGATCTTCCCAGAGCCCCCTATCTATGCTCTCAAAGCACAGTCTGAACACCTCTATTGTAGTGTTCACCGTATTTTGTTGGAGTGATCTTTTTAGATTTTTTTCCCCCTAATTTCCACTACCATCTTATTTCTAGCACCATGGACTAAGGACCTAGTAGGTGCCCAAGCTAGTCAAACTGACGTAGATATTACTAGGTTACCAAGAGAAGAGAAGGGGGAATAAAGACAGAAAGGGAGGAATCTAAGACCGCCGACAATAGTCTCTCATTTAATCATCTTATATCAAATAGACCCTGGCTCTACGCATTTGAATTTAAAATTCAATGTATTGTCAATCTGGGCCCCTTTTATAGAATAATTCTTTATTCCCCATCCAGACCTGGAAAAACTGCAAACCTCAGGCAGTTCGTGTTACTTTCTTGGAAGCAAAGCAAGCATGGCTGGCTTGGGTTCAAGAGAAAGGAGGGAAATTGATCCGTCTTTCCTACCCTCCAAGAGAAAAAGGAGATCAGTTCAGCTTAGGCAAAATCCCCTGTCAGGCAGGGACCAACAACTTAGGAAGAGTTTCTACACTGTCCAGGTCAGTGGTGCCACCCTTTGTCTCTGAACCTGCTTCTCCAACATGGTGGGCAATGGGGAAATTTTGCATAAACACTTTCTGATCAGCTGTGTCATCTCGGGGGCAGCTCTACCATCTGTGCCTGAGATGTCAAAAATAATTCTTCTAAGTATCTTCTCAGGCAACTTTGGGATGATTTCAAACTTGAGAAAAGAAGCTGAGGGTAAAAAATTACATACCATTCCAAATCAGAGCAGACAGGCTGTAAAGTTCTAGATTTTGTTTGAAATTTCTCTTCAGTGTAGAACAGCATCTTTGTATTGACAGAAGCAGCCCTTTCCTTAATATAAGCCAAGACACAGCCATAAACCAAGTCGACAGGTATAATGTGTTTGGCATGTATTGTTATTTGTTACCAGGAGGGTTTATAGCCCACAACTCACCCTAAACAGATGAGTTCTAAATGCTTGGATTACAAATGGCTGTAAATTTAAATGTACCCAACTTGTCTTTGTTAGAGTGAACCCAGAGCACATGGCTTTCCACCCGGACTGGTTGGTTACTGCTGCGCTATTCTTTGATGGAGATTAAAAAACAAACAAACAAACATACCTGATTGCAATGGTGCTTTGAAACCCCTAGATCCTGAACTCCTTTGGAGGAACTCTGAGAGTGGGAGCAGGGCCCTCTGCAGCCAATTCAGCCTCCCAAGCTGGCTAACACCTGGTGAGTTTCTTCCCTAAGTTTTGGCGGAGGTGACCACTATGGTGTCAAGACTATGGACTTGGGAACAGATAGACTTGGGTTCAAATTTCAGCTCTACCACTTACTAGTTGAGGGACTTCAGCCCTCATCCAGTTCCCTTTTTCATTATTTATTTTCTCTTCTTGAATGGGGAATACTTTGACATGTTTGAAGACTTAAACAATATAAGGATATGTGTGCTCGGAATCTGTTCTGTCCTGTCCTTATTCATCGTGCTCACCTCTACCCTGACCATTGTCCTTAGATTCTTAGTGTTTCTTCTGGTGCTTTTTATGCAAACAAAAGCAAATTTATTATATATATTATTATTTTTCTTCCTTCCTTACCCAAAAAGCATCCTATTATATATACACTGGCCTGAACATTGTCTTGGTTTTTTTTTTCATTCATAGTGTCAGAACACAAAGATGTTCCTTATCTTTAAACATTTAAAAATTATTATTATTTTTTGAGATAGGGTCTCATTCTGTCACCCATGACAATGAGCGAACATGGCTGTCTGCAGCCACCACCTCCTGGGCTCAAGCGATCCTCCTGCCTCAGCCTCCAGAGTATCTGGGACCACAGGGGTACACCACCATGACTGGCTAATTAAAAAAAAATTTTTTTTTGTAGAGACAAGATCTTGCCATGTTGCCCAGACTGTCTTCTTTATGTTTCATAGATGTATATTATGCTATAGCATGGATATATCATAGTTTATTCAACCAGTACCCCATTGCATGGTTTCTAGTCTTTTGCTATTAGACATAATGCTACAATGAACATCCTGGGTTGTATGTCCTATGTTTACTGGTATGCCTGTAGGAACACCTCTGCTGGGAGAAAGGATAAATGCATCTGTAGTTTAAGTAGAGCTGGAATCATGTGGTTCTAACTTCTTGAAGATTTGTTTTAAGAATGGTGGCTGAAATGATGCTATTATCTCATATTAAAGCATATTGTAACAACAAGTCATCCAAAACTTATTATATTTACTCCCAGGTAGTACCATGCTACTTTATAATGGAGTGAGCATGGACTTGAGTCTGATAATCCTGTGTTTTGAATCTTAGCTCCACCACCTACTAGACATGCTATGTTGGACACACACCACAGGTTTTAAGTCTGTCTGTTTATCTGGAACAGAGTTGACCTCATAGTGGGTGCTTAATAAATATTCCTTGATTGGATACTATAGGGACACTGTTGAAGATGCTGCTGCTTGGTTCATTCCATGTCTTCTTCATGAGGACCCCCAGCTAATCTCTTACTGTCTGTCTCAGGGTTGACTGTTTCTAAACAACTGGGGTTTGATTTTATCCCATGAACACTGTGGATCATGCAATGGATTATGTTTTTTTCTTTTCACTTTGGCTGCTAAGAGGCTCAGAGCCAAGTTTGCTGTTCTCCTCTAGCCGGCATCCAGTCTTTTAGGGCAGACATTTTATAAACCAGTGTTTCCCAAACTTGGCTGTACAGCTTAATCACCTGGGACACTTGGAAAAATCCCAATGGCTAGAACACACCCCATATTAATTAAGTCAGGACCTCTGGGGGTAGGACTTAGGCATCAGTACTTCTTTTTTTTTTTTTTTGAGATGGAGTTTTGCTCTTGTTGCCCAGGCTGGAGTGCAATGGCATGATGTCGGCTCACTGCAACCTCTGCCTCCTGGGTTCAAACGATTCTCCTGTCTCAGCCTCCCAAGTAGCTGGAATTACAGGCACCTGCCACCAAACTTGGCTAATTTTTGTATTTTTAGTAGAGACAGGGTTTCACCATGTTGGCCAGGCTGGTCTCAAACTCCTGACCTCATGTGATCCTCCCACCTTGACCTCCCAAGGTGCTGGGATTACATGTGAGCCATTGTGCCTGGCCGGCGTCAGTACTTTTTAAAGCTCCTCAGGAGATTCTCATGCACAGACAAGGTTGAGAACAGGTATTCTAAGATAAACATACCCCTGCTTTTTCTCAGTTTTCCTGTTCTTATTTTTCTTTCATAGTAATGTATATTAGTTCTCTTATCTCCTGCACTGTTCCCATCATCTTCCATGTAGAAAATAAAACATGGCTTCTTATAAGTCAATGGCAACCAGATGCTTGAGAATAAAGCAAGCAAGGGAACAGGGAAGGAAATCAGGTATGTCACTAGGGGAAAAATCATTTATTCATCTATGCATGCATCATTCATTTATATTCAACAAATATTTATGACATGCTATGGGCTCAGCTGCATGTTATGGGGGGTGGGAATTACCTCTCTGTTGAAAATCATGTCTAGGAGAGATTCTTTCTAGATAATATGTTTTTTAGGTATGTGATAATTTCAGATTGTTTAATAGGAGCGGTGTTTCTGACATTTCTTTTCCCCTCCAGGGAGAACCTTGGCATTTACCCAGAGAAACATCCTAATGTGTACCGCAGCAGGGCGTGGTAAAGAACCTAGAAACATGTCAGTCAGTAGAAGGTGTGTTGGCCCCCAGAAAGCCAAGCATTTGTCTGATGAAGCATAGAGTGGATTCTGGCTTATATCTTTCATCACTCGGCTGGGTCCTTCGTCAGCGGAAAAGGTAGCAGCTGAGAGCATTAGCAGAAACAGTCGATGGGCTAAGCGCTCTGTGAGAGCTGCAGACTCAATCAAGGAGGGCTGGGAGCCAGGTGTGGACTGTCATGAGAAGTCCACTTGCGGCAGTAGCAGTGGCAGTGATCTTCATAAACACAGGCTCACTGTGCTCAGAGCCCCATTTTCCCACTGACACTGGCCAAGATGCATCCTGGCTGTGCGCAGACCCTGGACAGAACTAACCGATAGTGGCAACACTGGCACAATGGCCAGCCAAGGAGGGAAAAGCAAAGCAAAGAGGACTGAGGCAAAGCAAAAAGGACTGAAGATATGAAGACACATATCTCTACTGAGAAGAGCTCTTCATAGAACAAGGACAAATGGCCAGCAAGGTGCCATGCCTGAAAGTATTCAAACACCAAGTCCAGCTTCCTGGTCTCACCTATGTCATCGGAAGTATGTAGATTCTAGGCTAAAGGGCTACTTTTGTTCAATAGGTGGAAACAAACATTCATTAAGCATCCTGAAATTATTGCTGAACTCAGGGATGAGGGCAGCTTCGATTTCTTCTCTGAACATGGAATTGTTTGCTGGATTTTGCAGGCTTGACTCCTTGACTTCAGCAGTGCAGTTGTAGAAACAAGCCAGCAGCAGTGGCCACACCTAAGCTGGGTCGCGCCTTCCAGGCAAGTGTCCCTGCCAAGGTGGGAAAACCTGAGATGCTCCCCAGTGGGTGCAAATATGTGGGAGAAAATTGAATAAAATTTCCCCTGGGGCGCCCCCCAGGAAGCATACTTCCTTCTCCACTCTCCGTTTGGCTCTCATTTTCAGTTCCTCTGTGCCCAGGCAAAACCTTTATGTTGTTAAAAATGAAATTAGAACCGAAAGGAAGCAGGGAGCAGTTGTGGCCAAAGATGACACTGAAAAAAGGTGGAAATTGGTGGCAGCATCAGGTTTTCCCTGCTGGAGTTCGCACCCCTAAAATAAGCAGGCAGAAAGTTGGCAGGAAAGCAGGGCTGCAGGCCACTCAGTCACTGGGTCCCACCACGGGATACCCAGTGCCGTGCTGACCCCAGAGCAGATCCAGACTCTCCTCCCGACTCCCTCACCCCTTCCTCTCCTTCGGGGGCCTCACAGCACCCCCTACCCCCAGCTCTTACCCATGCAATGCACAGGCCCTTCCCCAGTTCTGAAGGGATTTATGCGTTTTGGAGGAGCAGGTTTTAAAGCCAAAAGGGCTTTTTGGTGATGTGCAAGAGCCCAAAGGCTGGCACCACGGCCTGCCGCTGGGTGCAGGCCAGTGAGGCTCATACTCGCTGGCCCCAGGGGTTGGGGGTTGGGCGTGGGGTGGGGGCTTTCCCTGGATCCTAGGTGGACCAAGTCATCTCAGAGGAGTGAGGACTGGAGCGGGATGCTCATGCTTCCGTCTTCAAGGGGCAAGCGCTGCAGGGAGAGGCTCCCGGCTGACACCCTTTAGGAGGCCTGGAATTGGGGCGGCTTTTCCTGACAGAGGGCTGTCTGGCTTGCTGAGCTGGGCTCTGCCAAAAAGCCATCTGAGCCCTGGCTTTCATGCTAACGTAAGGAAGTGATTATGACTGGAAACTTGAACTTGGAATGTGGTCTCTCCAGGCCCAGGGTACTTCTAGTGTGCCTCGTTGGTAAAACAGGCTTTTTCAGCTGCCCGGGCTGCCTTGCCATGGAGCGGGAAGAGCCCGTAGCTGCGCGGTGTAAGCTGTGGGTCTGGCCTGGCCTGTCGCCCTCAGTGTGAGGGGACAGCACCCTCAGCATCTCTGGGCCTCACAGGAGGGTCTCAGCCCCTTTCTACCTCAATAAATTTTATGTAATCAAGTGTGTTATTCATTTGGTGTCTTTCTTTCCTCGTAGTTTGTGTAGAAAGGAAGTGGAGTTGTGGTAAAAAGAAACCCAGCGCAGCCAAAACACACATACACAAACCCCCGGGCATCTCTCGGTTGAGTTTCGCTTGTCAGAAAGTGCTGCGAAAAGACAGCTTGATTTTTCTTTATGCAGCTTGTCTGCAAATGGCACTTGAACTGAAATATTCCCTTTCATCCTTGTGACAGAAATATGATTCAGTAATTCTTTGTGAAAATGTAGATGATACGCTGCCGTAGTTATAGTGAGTTAGGTTTAAGTGGCAAATGCCTACTGATAAAGACTTAATTAAAGACACAATAGCAGTGGGAGGTCATTATAGTAATTACAGTCCCGGCTTTATTGTTGGGGTCCAGTACTGAACTGCAGCAGCACATCACCACCACATAGTGTCTTGGTCTGATGAGACAGTGATCCGGCTCAGTGTACTTAGACTTTCACTTGCCATGAGATCGGGACTTTCTGCAGTTGCCCTGGTTCCACTTTATTTTCGTGTAGACTTTGTGCCTCATTTAAAATACGTGATAAAATAAATCGGTAATCTCCTAAGGGTGCATTCTGTTTCATCTTTTTCTGGATACCTATTAGACTGGCACCAGTGGCATGTGAAGGATTGCTAAGGTACCCTGGAACTTCTTTTACAGCTGCACACCTGTATGCCTGATCTTGGGGAATTCTGAAACCTTGGAGAGAAAAATCTTGTGAGGCCAGCAACTTTCTCATTGCCTGGGATAGGACAATGGGTGGTGTCCTGTGGAGGTCTGCAAGGGATTGACTTTGGTTGATTGTGAAGTACATGAAGCTGTTGTCTCTCATTTCTGAGCAAAGAGGTATAGCTCTCGGCACCTCCTGAGGGCCTCTGCTTCCAGGTCTGTCACATCACTTTGAGGGCACTGCTCTGGGCCAGACCGCAGGCAGAGTGCCTTTGTGGATTTAAGGACAAACCTCATGCTTGCAGGACAGGGGCAGGGCCTTGAACTGGGTTGTCATGAGAACATTGTCAGCATCATTATAGATGATGGAAACAGTAGTCACTGGGGACTCCAAAAGGAGGGAGGGAGAGAGGGGAGGCAAGGGTTAAAAACTACCTATCTACTATGCTCACTACTTGGGTGGCAGGGTCATTCATACCCCAAACCTCAGCATTATCCAAGATACCCATGCAACAAACCTGCATATGTATTCCTTGCATCTAAAATAAAAATTAAAAAAGAATATTGTCAGTATAATTTCAGAGCTATCCCCAATTGAATACCATAAGGTAGGGGTGGGTTAATCATGAAGGTGCATCTAAATGGCGCCTTCTGCCTCTTAGAAATCTGGGATAAGTAGTTTGTGGGTTATTAGACATATTGCTTATCAGTTGAAGTTGTGGAAGTCTTACCGCTTTTTCCTAAAATCACTGCCCCTAGACATCACCTTGCCTAATGACGCTTCAACAGGCATTTCCGCTCCTGACCAGGGCTAATGAGATGTCAGATGAGACTCATTTAGAGTGATTTTAGAATATTCAGAAAATATACCTCAAAAATATCTTCCTCACTGTTTTGTTGCTATGACAGAAATCATCCCAATAGCAATCCTTTGGGTTGTGTTAGAAGTTACAAACACCTTTAAGGTGAATAACAGTATGGCCCAGAAGGTGTTCCTTGACCCTATCATAGGAGTGCTAGGCCATCAAGGATCAGATAAAGTTAAATAACACCCTCACATGTCCTCCCACGTCCTGGATCCTGACACTTCTTGAGCTTCTTGGCTGCTTTCTGACTTCATTGCTGATTGAGACTCTGGCTTTTGGCTACTCTATTTGGCTCTTGGCCTCTCCCAGCCTACTGGTTGGAATTAATTTTGGCTTTGCTTGATTGACTCATCTGCTGTCTCCTGGACTGACTTTGATGTGTGGCTGTGTCTCTTCTGGCACCTACCTTCAGCAAGTCTCAGCCTTGGGTTTTACCACATCTCACCTGTGCTCAGGGCCTTGGTGTAAAGTGCCAATAATCCTTAAGGGAGTGGCTTCCCTACTTAAAACCCTTTAAAGGGGTTGGCTTCCAAAAGGCAAAGTATTAGATCCTTGGGTGGACAGTGGGATTGGGATGATAGATGGGGGAGAGGATATTGAATAGTTGGGGACTTCAACATTTCGCTTTTAGCAGTTGATAGAACTAGTAGACAGAAGATCAGCAAGGATACAGTAGAATTGAAAAATATCGTCAAACAATAGGATCAAACTGACATTTATAGAATACTTCACCCAAGAGGAGTAGAATCTGTATTCTTTTGAAGTACCCACAAAACAGTCACCAAGACTATATCCTGGATCATAAAACCAGCTAAAATGTTTTAAAGGATTGAAATCGTACAGAACATATTCTTGGAGCATAATGAAATCAAACTAGAAATTGATAGTGGAAAGACAATGGGAATCTGTAGATCAAAGAAGAAACCTTAAAGGAAATAAAACAAAAATACAACCAAATAAAAATGAAAAAAAAACGTAATCAATATTTGTGAGATGCAGTGTTGAGAGGAAAATTTATAACACCAACTACTTATGTAAAAAAGATAAAAGATTTCAAATCAATAACCTAAGTTCTCATCCCAAGAAACTGGAAAAAGAAGAGCAAAACAAGCCCAAAGCAAATCGAAGGAATGAAATAATAAAGAACAGAAGTCAGTAACACTGAAAACTGGAAAACAATACAAAAAGTAATGAAACAAAAAACTAGTTATTCAAAAGAAATTAATGAAATTGATAAATCTCAAGCAAGATTGACAGAGATTAAAAAAGAGAAAATATGCAAATAACCAATATCAGGCATGAAACAGAGGCTATCACAACAGATCCTGTAGCTGTTGAAGGGATAATAGGGGAATATTATGAACAAATTTGTGCTCAGAAATGAGAAACTTAGAAGAAATAGACCAATTCCTTAAAAACCACAAGTTACTGAAACTCAGCCAAGATTAAATGGGTAACATAAATAGTTGTATAACTATTTAAAAATTAAATTTGTAATTAAGTAGCTACTGAAAAAAATTTCCAGGCCTAGATGGAAGGATTTTACTAGAGGATTTTTATCAAATGTTCAAGGAAAAATTAATACTAATTTTATACAGTCTCCCACAGAAAATAGAAGAGGGGGAAATATCATTCAACTAATTTTATGAGGTGAGTATTACTGTTGTTCCAAAACCAGGCAAACACAACAGAAAAAAAGAAAACTATAGACTATTATCTCTCAGAAACTTAAATGCAAAAATATTCAACATAATTTTAGCAAATCAAATCCAGCAATGATTAAAAACAATAATAGACTATGACCAAGTGGGATTTATTTCAGGTATACAAGGCTGATTCAATATTTAAAAATGAATCAACATAATTTACCATTCCAGCATCATTGATAATGTCACTTGGGGCAGAAAACAAATTTAACACAATTTTATTCCTATTTATAACAAAGACTCTCAGTGCATTATGAATAGATGAGAACTTCCTCAAACTCATAAAAAGCTTCTAGAAAAAATGCAGCTAACATTGTATTTAATGGTGAAGAACTAAATGCTTTCCCTGAGACTGGGAACAAAGCAAGAATGTCTGCACTCGCTAGTCTTATTTAACATAGTACTAGTACTTCTAGCCACTGTAACAAGGCAAGAAAAAGAAAGAAAAGGCATTCAGATTGGAAAAGAAGAGAGAAAATTGCCTCTACACACACACAGACACACACACACAGGCACACACACAGACACAATGCAGGTGTAACTGGTGAAATCTGAATAAACTCTATGATTTGTGTTGTGTCAGTTTCCTGGGTTTGATATTGCACTGTAGTACAATAGTTCAGCAAGAAGTTAACATTGGAATGGCGGCGTCGGGGCTAGGTGAAGGGTATCCAAGACCTGCTTGTACATTTCTTCTATTTTCAGATAACATAATTGTGTATATAGAAAAATCCACCCAAATCTAAGAAAAAACTTCTAGAAATAAATGAGTTTAACAACGTTGAAGGATACAAGATCAACACACAAAACTCAATTGCATTGCTATATACTGACAATGAACTAAAATTTAAAAAAGCTATTTACAAATGCTGCAAAAAGAGAAATACTTAGGCACAAAATATGTGTAAGATCTGTATACTGAAAATGACAAAATGCTGATGAAAGAAATGAAAGACCTAAATATTTGCAGAGACATGTCACAGATTAGAAGACTCAACATAGTAAAGATGTCAGTTCTCTCTAAATTGATCTATAGGTATAATGTTATTTCTATTAAAGCCTGCTAAAATTCACATGAAAAAGGAGAAGCACTATTATAGCCAGAATAAATTTGAGAAAAAAGAAGAAAGTGGGAGAAATTATTCTTTTAATGTTAACGTTTATTATATAGTTCTAATAATCAAGGCAGTGTGGTGTTTACAGAAGGCTAAACACATGAATCAATGCCACAGAATAGGGAACTCAAACAAATCCACACAAATATACCCAGTTAATTGTTGACAAAGGAGCCGAAGCAATTCAATGGAGGAGGAATAGTCTTCAGTAAATGGTGCTGGGGCAATTGGATATCCATAGGCAAAAAACCGGATGTCAACCAAAATCTCACACCTTATGCAAAATTAACTCAAAATGGATCATGGACTTAAATGTGAAACACTGAACTATACAATTTCTGGAAAAAAATAAGAGGAAATCCTTGTGAACTTAGAGTAGACAAAAGGTTTATAGACTTGACACCAAAAGCATAGTTCAGAAAATAAAATATTGATAAATTGAACCTCATTGAAATTTAAAACTTTTTGCTTTGCAAAAGACCATATTAAGAGGATAAAAAGGCAAATGACAGACTGGGAAGACATTTGCAAATTGTGTATCTGACAGAGGACTTGTATCTAGAATATATAAAGAACTCTCAAAATTGAACATTAAAAAACTAACAATCCATTTAGAAAATGGGAAAAAAACATGAACAGACATTTTTGAAGAGGATGTACAGATGATAAGCACATGAAAAAATGTTCGTCATCATTAGGCATTAGAGAAATGCAATTTTAAATGACAATGAGTTATACCTCTCAGATGTCTAAAATAAAAAATAGTAATAACTTCAAATGCTGGCAAAGTTTTGGAGAAATTGAATCATTCATATATTGTTAATGGAAATGTAAGACTATACAATCATTCTGGAAAATAGTTTGGCAGTGGCTTAAGAAACTAAACATGCAACTACCATGCAACTCAGCAATTCTTCTCCTTGGGCATTTATCCCAGAGAAAGGAAACTTATGTTCACTCAGAAACTTGTACAGTAATGTTCACAACAGCTTTATTAATAGCCCCAAATGGGAAAACGCACAAATGTCCTTCAATGGGTGGTTGGTAAAACAAACTGTGGTACATTATACCATAGAATTCAACTTAAAAAGGAAAGAGCTATTGACACATGCAACAACTTGGATAAATCTCAAGGAAATTATGCTCAAGGAAAAAAGCCATTTGCAAAAGGATACATACTGCATGATTCCACTTATAAAACATTTATGAAATAACATAATTATAGAGATGGAGTGGTTGCCAAGAATTAGAGATGTAGTAGGGTCAGGGGGGTACAGTAGACATGGATATAAAGGGGTAGCACAAGGGAGTCTTGTGGTGATGCAATAATTCTGTATCTTCATTGCACTGGTGGTTATACAAAGCTACCATGTGATAAAATTGCACAGAGCTACACACACACAGACACAGACACGTACAAACACAGGTATAACTGGTGAAATCTGAATAAGCTCTATGATTTGTGTTGTCAATTTCCTGGTTTTGATATTGTACTGTAGTACAATAGTTCAGCAAGATGTTAACATTGGAATGGAGGCATGGGGGGCTAGGTGAAGGGTGCCCAAGACCTGCTTGTACATTTCTCTACAACTTCCTGTGAATCTATAATTATCTCAAAATAAAAAATAATAAAATCTAATAATCCTTGAAGGAGTGACTTCTAAGCCCTAGATGGGAAAGGACTGATTCTTGGGTGGAGGGTGAGGCTGTCATGGTAGGTAGGGGAGATAATATTGAAAAGGGAGAAGGGAGCAGAAAAATTTCAAAGAAAAATCATATTTCCCATTTATTTGGGGGCCAGGGATTGCCAGGATGTTATACTGAAATAGTTTTGGGGTTAAGGTGGGTGGGAACAGAGCATTGAAATGCATAGGGCATGTTTTAAATTTTTATTTATCTAAAAAATTATTTTTTGAACAACTGAAAAATACAAGAGAGTAAAACGAAGAAAATTAAAGCCTATTTGTATTCTTAGTACCCAGAATTGTCCATTGTTAACAGATGGCATCTTTGTTTCTAGTCTTCTGGTTTTTTTTTTTGTTGTTTTTTTTTTCTGTTTGCATTTTAAAGAAAAATCACTCTTGTTTTTTCCAGGGAAGTTATATTTTATGGTGAGAAGCAAGGAAATGGGCTAGAGAGATGGGAGGAAGTAAAGAGATAACAAAAGCCAAAGAGACTTTTTGCATCATCTTGCTTTGTTTCTTCACGTCGATCTTTTCTTTTCTGCCTGAGCAAGGGAGGCTGAATTACTTGAAGTGTTGAAGGGCTCTTTAACCGCACTCGGTTTTCAAGCGGATGTTTTATGGCACCACGATGATCTGGTTTACTGCTAAGGAGCAGATGCCCATGGCACAAAACTCAGGTAATAACTGAGTTTGGAGGCTCAGGAAGGCAGATAATTTTGAATGAATGTAGTATTTAGAAATGATTAACCACCAGAAAGTGGGGAAATCATTTATTATGAGTATAGTCTGGGAGGTTAATTTTTTTCTGTTTTCTTTCTGGCTCCTTAGATATTTTCCACTTCAGTAATTACTTTTTAATTCCAGTTAAGTGAATTTGGAATTCCAAACATTCCTGGAATTATAAATTTTAGTGTCTGAAAATCAAATAAGAGTGAGTGTTGTACATTCTTTGTGCAACAGACATTCCATCTGCGGCTGGGACATCTCTCTGCTTGGAACAAAGGTTTTAAGATGAAAGTTTGATATCTTAACCTTTTCATCCTTGTCCTTTTGGAAGCAGAGTTGCCATCTATCCTTAAGATACTGTAATTTATAAAGGAAAGAGGTTTAATTGATTCACAGTTCCACATGACTGGGGAGGCCTCACAATCATGGTGGAAGGTAAGTGAGGAGCAAAGTCACGCCTTACGTGGTTGCAGGTGAGAGAGCGTGTGCAGGGGAACTCCCATTTATAAAACCATCAGATTTCATGAGACTTATTCACTATCACGAATCCAGCATGGGAAAGACCCACCCCCATGATTCAATTACCTCCCACTGGGTCCCTTCCACAACACATGGGAATAATGAGAGCTACAATTCAAGATGAGATTTGGGTGGGGACACAGCCAAACCATATCAGATACCAAAAAGTGATCTTGGAAAAAATGAGGGAATTCTGGAAAATAAAATGTGTCTTAATGAGGAATGTTAGGGAGAACTGTGCATATACAGGGAATTTGAAAGACCAAAGGCACAAGGTTGCCAATGTGAGCTTGACCTGGAAGGTCACACAGAGTTCTTTCTTGAAGGGAGAAGTGAATTCTTTCTTGAAGAGGCACATCTCCAGGTCTGTCACTGACTCCTTGTCCACAGGAGAACAAAGGTCACCTGTTAATGCCCAGACATGATGCTGGTTTCAGAAGGTGCTCACTCTATGGGAAGAGGGAGAGAGTAGAATAGACACATTGGATTTGGGAAGTATACTTGTGGTTGTTGGGATTGGCGTATTTTTTGAGTGCATTGTGATAAATCTGACTTCATTCAGATGAATGTCAGAGACTTTGGGGAAATAGAGCATAATGAATGGAGAGCAAATTAGAAATTACAGTACTAGGTGAAACTTGAGTCTTGAGAAAAAGCCAGGCTGTAAAAGACCAGGGGAAGAGTGTTCTAGGAAGAGGGAACAGTGTGTACAAAGCTCTTGAGGCAGGAATGAACTTTGTGTGTTCAAGGAACAGAAAGAATGTCAGTGTGCTGGAGAACAGTGAGCAATGGGGATAATAACATACAATTAGGTCAAAGACTGTAGTTGTTCGTACTATCTGCTCTATGACCTAGCAATTTTACTCGTAGGTATTTATCTAAGAGAGATGAGTGAATGTGCCCACCAAAAGACCTGTACAAAATGTTCACGTAATTTTATTTATAATACCCTCAAGCTGGAAACTACCCAAATGTCCATTAACAATGGAATGAAAAAATTAATGTGGTACATTCATACGATGGATACTATCTAGTACTGAAAAAGACTGAACTCATGCTGTATGCAGTGATATGGATGAATCCCACAGGTACAATACTAAGAAAAAAGAGTCAGACATAAAAGAGTACATACTGTGTAATTTCATTTATACGAAGTCCAAGGACAGGTAAAATACTCTATAGTGATAGAAAGAATCATGGTATCTGTGGGGAGGTATTACCTGGGAGAGGACACCAGAGAGCTTTTTGGCATACTAAAAGTGTTTTATATCTTGATCTGGGTGGTGGTTATATGAGTGTACACATATAGGTAAAAATTCAGCAAGCTGTATACTGAAGACTTGTGCATTTTAAAAATGTATGTTATTCTTCAATTAACAAAAGTAGAAAACATTTAAGTCATTGGTTAGGCAGACCCCAGACTATGTAGGACCTTGTAAACCATGGCAAGAATTTGGGATTTCATTCTAAGTACAATAGGAAGTCACTGGACGGTTTCAGCAGGTAGGAACGTGGCTGGATTGCATTTTTAAAAGATACTCTGCTGCCATGTCAGGAGTGATAGCACGAAGAAAAGTTAGAGACCTTTGTGGAGTTCAGGCAAGAGAGGATGACGTTGTGAACTAGCATCCCAGCACTAGAAATGGAAAGAAATAGATAGATTTGAGATTTAATTTAAAGGTAGAGCTGATAGACCGACTGCTCGATTGTGGGTAGACAGAGGTGCTGAGTCCAGTGCGACACGATGCTGGCAGCAATGGGAGGAGTCTGCTGGTGAGGAGCACAGATTGTTGCTTGGCTCCCAGCATCTGCTGTCCTGGGAAGCACATGGCATCCCTGGTAATGAGGACTGTACAGTATTTCTCAGACTTCCTTACAGCTAGGTACGAGCACGTGACCAAATTCTTGCTTGATCATGCCTTTAAAGGATAAGGACATGGCTGTCCCTTCCTGGTGGCTGGAATGCTGCTCCATGATAATGAGCCTTCTGCAACAAGTGGACAAGGATGACACCTTAGGGATGACGATGCAGCAACATAGAAGGAGCCTGGACCCTTGATGACTTTACAGAGCTGAGCTCCCAAACAAGCTCAGGCTTTTATGTGAGCAAGAAATAAATCTTGGCAAAGCCACTACAATTTTGGGTTTCTTTTACGTGCAGCCAACCGATGGCAGATCATGCATTCTCCCCAGGCCTATAAGACATTGAAGTCTTTCAGCAGCTGGATAGGTGAGTCAGAGCCCAGGAAAGGGGGTGGAGATAGAAATCTGAGAATCATTAGCATGTGGTACCTAAAGTTCACCTACTTATCTACCTGCTTCTACAAACTTGACTTATTGCCTAGCCTTAGCTATTGTTGCCAGCATTTGTATCAAACTCTCTGCTCTCAGGTCTTGGGCCCTTGAGGTCCACTGTAAAAACAGCTTGTGGAGAGCTTCTAGGCCCCCATGTTTCTCTCTCTTGTACTGAATTCCCTGTGCTCTACTGCCAGCTGGTCACACTCATGTTGGCTCTTAACTATGAACAGCTTCAGGTTGCTGTGGAATTGTTCCAAGTACCTATACCTGTCTCCACCTAGCAGAGAACTAGTCCCGAGAGGCAGGGATGCATTTTTTTGCTTTATTGTGTTCCTTCTGCAGACATCACACTATGCCTGTAGGCACAGCTCAAGAAACATCCCTAATTATGAAACAGATCTTAAAAAGTGCTTGCAGATAAATGAAAATATTTCCAAGGAATCTAGACTAGGGAGCATCAAAATGATTTCTCTACTCAACCTACCAACACTAACCTCAGGAGAGGTTAGTAGAAGTGTATTTGCTGGAGTGCAATTAGAGTAAGAGCTATTAAGGGCATAGATGAATACAATAATGGGGTTATGGATTGGCGTGTGGGCAGGCCTGCACATGGGTGTGCACATGGGTGTGCTGGGAAAGAAGGGCAAAACATTAAAATGTGTGGGATGAATGTCAGTTGCTTTCAGAGAGACAAATGCAACCCACCCATTTCTCTTCACTTGGGACACTCACTGATGGGGAGCAAGGATGCATTTAGTTAGGAATCCTAGTGTACGGCATAATTTCATCTTGGAGAAGCTGATTGGGTTGGGGTCTGTACAACCAACCAACAGCGTGCCTAGCATCAGCACCCAAGAAAACCACCTGGGAGGGAAGGAAGTCACTAGACAAATATGTGCTCTCAAAATGTTTCGGATTATAAGTCCAGTTGAAAACATTTCATCTTATTGGTTCTATTGCCCCTGGGTTTCAGCTTGTCTCTTTTCATGTGCCAGGCCCTTTGCTCAGACGCAATAACTCTTGAAATTCTGAGAGAGAGAGAAATTGCTACAAAAGCACTGGATTCCAGTCTGAACTTCCAAATAGAGAACAGAGGGAATAAATTTCAGAACCGGTATATCTCTCTGAGATAGAGACACTTGATTTTCTCCCAGATATTTATGTTTTTTATACTTTCTATGTTTTCTTTCTTTCTTTTTCCTTCCTTCCTTCTTTCCTTCCTTCCTTCGCTCCTTCCCTCCCTCCTTCCTTCTTTCTGTCCCTTCCCCTTCCTTCTTTCCCTTTTCCCTTCACTTCCCTTCCTTTCCCTTCCCTTCCCTTCCCTTCCCTTTTCCCTTCCCTTCCCTTCCCTCTTCCCTTCCCTTCCCTTCCCTCTTCCCTTCCCTCTTCCCTTCCCTTTTCCCTTCCCTCTTCCCTTCCCTTTTCCCTTCCCTCTTCCCTTCCCCCTTCACTTCCCCCTTCCCTTCCCCCTTCCCTTTCCTTCCCTTCCCTTCTTTTCTCTTTTTCAGAGCCTCACCCTGTCACCTAGGCTGGAGTGCAGTGGTGGAGTCTCGGCTCACTGCAACCTCTGCCTCTCAGGTTCAAGCTATTCTTGTGTCTTAGCCTCCCAAGTAGCTGGGATTACAGGTGTGCACCACCATCCTGGCTAATTTTTGTAGTTTTAGTAGAGATGGGGTTTCTCCATATTGGCCACACTGGTCTCAGTGTAGCCTTCCTTGTGTGTGTGATTCACCTTCCTTGACTTTCTATGTTTTCTTGAATAATAGCTTGGCCTCTCTTAACAGGCAAGGAACCAGTGTTTTTGTATAATAGAGCAAACAGGAAATCTGGGGCAATAATATGGGAGGGAGAACTGATGGAACAAGCATGGAGGCTGTGTCCCCATTCTGCATTGTCACAGTTGGCAGTGTGACTTGGGCCAGATAATAACGATGGTGACTATGCTATTTTTCTAGAGCTTCCATAAAAAATTCCAGATGGCTTAAACAGCAGAAATTTATTTTCTCACAGTTTTGGAGGCTGGATGTCCAAGATCAAGGTGTTGGCAGATTTGGTTTCTCCTGAAGCCTCTCTCCTTGGCTCGTCTTTTTGCTGTGTCCTCACATGGCCTTTTCTCTGTGCACCAGCTTCCCTGGTGTCTCCTCCTCTTCTTGCAAGGACACCAGTCATTTTGGATCGGGGCTCTACCCTTATGACCTCACTTAACCTCAATTCCCTCTTTAAAGGCTCCATCTCTAAATACAGTCACGTTCTGAGGTATACTAGGGGTTAGGACTTTTAACATATGAATTTAGGGGGACACAATTCATTTCATAATGGTGATAGTAATAATAATAATATAATATTAATAGAAGGCTGCTGGAAATCCAAAGACATAAAAATGATAATAATAACTAATAACTAGTAATAATAATATAATGATAGAAGGCTTCATTTATTGAGTTCTTACTTAGCCCAGACACTATTACAATTGCTGTCTATGAATTCTCTTACTTATTTCTTAAAGCAACCCTACGAAATAGTTACTATTATTATCTTTCACATGAGCACAAAAGCTGTCCAAAGAAACACATTCAGTGAATTATAGGGTTAGGATTTTGACTCCAGAGTCTCAGGTCTTATCTCCTAAGCTATACTAATTCCAAACATCTGGGGGCTTCATGTTATCTGTGTGTACAAAGGAATAGATATCGCTTAGAATCTTTTTCGATTCTAACATTCAAGGCTTTATTTGACTACATTTTTCTTGTTTATTGAACATGCTACTTTGAAGGAAGGCCCGGTCTTAGGTGTTTTGGAAGATGATGAAGCAGGACTGGTTTTGCTCTAAATTTTCAAGGACTCGCCCGTTGCTTGGTTTCTTGCATTATTGCTTATGATCAAATCACCTGCTTGGATCCTGGTCTGTGTTTGGGTGTGACATTCCCCCTTACCTGAGTTTCGTTTTGTTTCCTCATCTCACCATATTCGATGGTTTCTAAGAGATTTGAGTTCTGTGTTGCTTTCAGCAGCATTTCCAGGAGCGGGGGACCTGCTCTTGCACCCAAGTCCCTAGTCCTAGTGCCAGGGTCTCTGTTGCCACCTGTCTGCCTGTGCCTCTACCATTCACCTGCCTTAGGCCCCAGAACCCCACTTTCTCGGGTAGGGTACTAGTTGGTGACCTGCTTTGCTCCATGAAGCCTATGCAATGCCTGAATCCCATTTCTCCCAGCCTGACCCCTTTTTGGCAGCTGTATTGCCCCTTCCTGGGGCTTGTAAGAAATGAGAAAGAGAAACTTGGTAAGATGGGGGCCAAATACTTGGCTTTAAACCCACAATACCCTGAGTCATGAAAATAATGGTATTACAATCTAACTTTCAGCTTGTTGCAGGATTACATTTCAGGAGGTGTCCCAGTTGCCTGCCAGTTACCATTTTTATGTCTTGGGATTTCTAGCAGCCTTCAAGCACATGCTGGCATTTCAGATTCACTTGGTGCAATTAAAGAAATTGCATGACTGCCAGTTTCTCGTCTTTTTTTTTTCTCCCCTCAGATAAATTGTAGAATTCAACTTGATTAAAACATTTATTAAGTGAGATTTAATAGATTCCAGTAATGCTCTGTGTGTGTGTGTGCCCTCATTATCCATTTCTTCCACGTGTGCCAAGAATGGCCATGTGCATAGAGAATTGTTCATGGAATTCACTTTATTCTGCAATTTACCAGCAATGTCAAATTACGGGGTTTAACGGATTCCTACACAAAAATTCCTAGTGTGGTTGTATTAGCAGCAAGTTTCATTAAAAAGGGCTATTTTTCTCTACCGAGATTTCAGTAAAGAGACAATGTTTATTTTTTCAGTGGAAAATTGATTGTAACTAAGAGGATACTTGGCTTGAAAGTGGGGAATTATCATATCATATGATTAAATGAAAGCTTACCTTGTTATAAGGTAACTAGACATATCCCAGTAGAATTGAGACAATGTTTGATTAAGCCAGATTTTCCTACTTTATATTCAAGGAACAAATTAAAGAATAATTGAGATCCTTTTCAGATCTTTTATAAGCTGCATATATAAAGCTTCAGCTCCAGGTGGCAAAGCAATTAGCTGATGAATAAAATCAACCCCACTGTCATTTGTCAGATGTTTAAATTCTGTAAACCAGATAAATTAATGTGTTCCTTAAGCCAAATAAACGGTCATGCTCTCCATGTTACCACTCAACTCCCTTGGGGAAAGGTTGGACGCATGCTCATGGAGAGGCTAGAATCTACTTAATCAGAAAGGTTGAAATTAAGTTGCCCATTTGATTTTCTGAAATAATGTCCATCTGGCACAAAATGTATTTTCCAGGCAAAGTTGTTAGACATGGTGGTTTGGTTTGTTTAGTAAACTAAGGATAAAGCTGGACTCAGTGCTGCACGCTGCTGGCTTCGTTAAAGATCTTTTCATTTCCTTGTACTTGGCGTTGAAGTTATTTATAAGCAACTGAAAGTGCTCTGGTTTCATTTATTCCTTGCTCCTGCATATTAATACAGAGAATTAGAATTTTTGTTGCCTTTCTGCTTCCAGATTTATTTCTCTGAGGTGAGTTTCCTGAACAAGTACAATATACTGCCATTGCATGTTGACATGAGCTTTTCTGACGTTGACATCTAGATAAGGTAGACTTAAGTTTCAGAGGACATTATTTAATTAGCTGGTGACTAATTTTTGTTGGCTGGTTCTGCCCTGCTATTTCCATTATAAGCATTGCTTTTAGGGGCTGTTGACTGGGCTTTTACTCCTAGTCACCTGCTTTGGTTTGCACGGCTTTGATACTTTGGTCACTGTGAATGGTCTTTTAGAGTCTTGCTACTCAAAGTGTGGTCCTGTGACAAGCAGCATTAGAATCACCTGGGAGCTTATTGGAAATGCAGAATCTCTGCTCCACTCTGATCTATTTGATGATTGCATGCATTTTGTCAGTGATATGGTTTGGCTGTGTGTCCCCATCCAAATCTCACCTTAAACTGTAATTCCCATAATCCCTATGGGTCAAGAGCCAGACCAGGTGGAGGTAATTGAATCATGGGCGTGGTTTCCTCCATGCTGTTCTTGCAATAATGAGTGAGTCTCATGAGATCTGACAGTTTTATAAGCATCTGGCATTTCCCCCGCTTGCACTCATTCTCTCTCCTGCCGCCCTGGGAAGAGGTGCCTTCTGCCATGATTGTAAGTTTCCTGAGGCCTCCTCAGCCATGTGGAACTGTGAGTCAATTAAACCTCTTTTCTTTATAAATTACCCAGTCTCAGGCATTTCTAAATAGCAGCATGAGAACAGACTAATACAGTTACATTCACATAATAGTCAAGTTTGAGAAGCACTGTGTTAGAGGCATTGCCTCTTTGACTGTGGCTAGGGTTGGAGTTATGAAGTAAAAGCATGTAGCCAATGGGAATATCCACTTTGAGGATTTTCTAAACCTCAAAGCATCTTTTCTTTTTCATATTTTATTCCTGTTATCCACTAGCACTTAAAAAAAGGATAACAAAAAAGAAGAGCTAGAACTCATTCATTATAATATTGATTATTGGAGCACAGCATTCTTTAGGAACTGTAACAAAAATTGGCAATTATTTATAGAAATTGAATTTAGATCTTGAAGTCATTACCAAGAAGACTCTAGATGAATTTTCTTGTTGAACTGCCAGCTTGCCATCTATTAAGTGCAAAATATTGGTCCCCCTGTGGCATAGTAGAGAGACAACTGGATTGAATACTGAAGCACCAACTCATCATCTGATTATGGGCAAGCAGTTTCACTTTGAGCTTGATTACCCTGTCTGTAAAATGAGGAATTTGGAAGCAGATGATTCTGGGGTCTCCTCAATATCTGAATGTTTATAATTTGATGTGACTATGTGGAAGTCTGAGCAAGACATTCTGAATACATCAACCCAGAACGATTCCAGTGTCTGGAAACCAACCCCACACAGGTTCTCCTGATGCTGTTTGACTAGTATCTTCCCTAGTATTCATTTCACAGAAGTTTGGAAATTAGCTCATCACATGAGTTCCCAGGGATCAAGAGGCTGATCTTTGGGTGTGATGCAGGCATGTGCATGAGTGCACATTTGTTGCCTATAGTCTAAGTTATTGTTTATGCTACACAGGGACTGGAGAGAATGAAGCAGCAGCATAAATAGATTTTAATGTAAGGAAGAATATGAAACTCATGAATAGCAGAATGAAGCAAAACTCAACACAATCTTTGCTATAAATGAATATTTGAAATTTTTCCAACCCCTGGTGTGTTGTATGCTGTTATTATTTTTTTAAACCACAATCTGTCTTTTATTTCTTTCTTTTTCTTCCTCAGTGCGTTTTATTCTGGTTTTCATTTGAAGGTTCACTTTGGGTTGTATGTGTGTACTGAAAATGTTAAGGTGATTATTTTTTTATGCAAATGGGCATGGTTTCAAGATTTAAAGAAGTGCTACTGAGAGAAGTCAGGCAGTTAAAGAAAAGCCTTTTCTGTTCTCTTATATTTGGAGAGCAATCCTATTCAAGGGCTGTGTGGGGAAGAGATGGCCTGGGAAGCTCCTTCTCATTGGGCAAATGATTTGCTCACTAACTCCTTCAAAGTTTCCTTTCCTCTTTTCTTCTTTCTTAACTCAAAACTGAATTTATTCAGGTTCAAAACTAGAGATACAGAGAGGAAAAAAGACACCATCCCAGCCCTTAAAGGCTCAGATCTAGCCAAGGAATGCATAGTCTATAATTTCTGTCTCTACTGATAGCTCTCACTCCAAATGTTATTGTAATGTGAGCATATAAGAAAAGTCATAATGGTTATTTGAGAGCAATTTTATTTTCAGGTTACACAGTGTTTACTCAAATTCTTGTAGGAATGTGTGTGTGTGTGCAGGAGCATGTGCGTTGAGGGCTTTGAGTAACGGCTTAAGTGATATTAGTAAAGCATATTTCCAGTCTCCAGAGGAAGGCACATTCTCAAGGCAAAGTATGACATATTCTGGTAAGTGAGTTTATGTCTAAAATTGAATACTTTAATATCCAGGGATCTTTTAGGGATCTTCCTGGGAATCTTCTGGCTCTTAAAGTCAATCTTTATAGTTTCTCTGTGTTGTAATTTTGGAGAGGCAAATTTTCTCTTGTCAAATTTTGCAGGCATAAGGCTGTGCTCTGTGGATACAAAAGTGTGCCAGTCCTAAGGAAGTAGTTCTCAAGCCTTGGTGGGAAAAAAGTCTCCCAGGGAGCTTGTTCACAATTCAGATGAGCCCCCTGGCTGCTGCTTCACACCCCAAATTCTGACGTGGTAGGTATGAGATGGGACCCAGGAACCTGCATTTAGAAAAGCGTCCCTCAAGTGTTTCTGATTTAGGAGGGCTGAAGACACACTTTGAGAACACTGGCATGGAATTCCTTCATTTGAATCACAGCTAGGGATAAGCCTGTATACGATATACTTTAAAAAGCATTTTAAAATTCTTGATGGAAAGAATGTTATGCAAATTTATTCATTTCACAATCTGACAAATGAATAGAAGACCCATGAGGCTATCTTACATAATGTTCAAGAATTTAGGCTCTGCTGTCATACATTTTATTTCCCATTCCTGTGCTTGCTGGAAGCATGGCCTTGGGTAAGTCACTTAACCTCTCTAAGCCTCAGGTTCCTCAGCTGTAAAATCGGGATAATAACAACAATCTAGTCAGGCTGTTGTGAGGATTAAATGAAATAATTTATATATGAAATGCTTAGCACAGGACCTGGCACAGAGTAAGTGCTCAATAAACTCTAGCTGACACTGCTATTAGTTTGTAACAGGAATAAAAAATTACAGTAAATAAGAGTGTATCCTTTTATTGCACAACTTTCTTCTTAGGTAACTGTGAGCACTTTGCAGAGTCCCAAGTTAATCAGCACAGAATCCCCAGGAAACAGTCCAGGATTCTGTAGTTACTTTATACTGGCCCCTTTGACCTGCTTATGCCATTTTTGTGTTAAGTCCGGTTGGTAGTGGCTTTGCTTCATGGGTTTGATGTTTAAGCCTCTTCCAAGCCTGAGCACATGGACTGATTTTACTCAGAAATGAGTCCAAGAAAGTGTATCTTCCTCTTCCCAAGAGTGCACACATTTTCTTTTGATGTGATTGTCATTTACTTGATAAACTGTCATTTACTTGATAATCCTCTCCAACAAGATGATCTCTTGCTGGAAAGGATTAACGCAATTGACAGTCATGGTTTGGAGACCATGGCTGGCATGGTCTCAGGTCAATAACTGCAGAGAACACACAATTCTCGGGAGGACCGGTGGTGCCTCCTCCAGAGACTTAGCGTTTCGATTTTGTTTAGGTGTCCATATGCTCATATAATTCTCCGGGAAGTGCATCTAGGTTTCACTTCAACCTAAAGCTTGAGATTTGCCTGATTTAACGTGGTCTGTTTCCCAGTGCTTTGCAAAATCCTAGCACAGTCTGGGCTTTTGGTTTTCTTATTGATTGAAATGCTAAAGTATTATCAGAATCATAAGAGATAAACAGACTCATTGTTACTTCCGTCTCACACTAAGCTCTCCTGCAGTGGCCTGCAGACTGCTGGAAACTGGAATCACCTGGAGAACACTGCTGAAACCCTAAGGTTCTGATTCAATTGGTCCGGGGGTTCACTTTGAGAATGAGACTTTGAAAGGCTCCTCAGGTGATTCTAAAACTCAGCCAAGATTGAGAACTTCTGCTTTACAGGATGATTTCACATACTGTCATCTTTGGCTTTTTTATATACATGTTCTCTGATATGTCAAACTCATCCCTCCAACTTCTCCATAATTTGTGAATTTTCACAAATAGAATTTCAGAATAACCTTTGAGTAATGGTTCTCAACTAGGGGTGATTTTGCCCCTTCAAGGACATTTGGCAGTGTCTGGAGACATTTTTGGTTGCCCCAGCCAGGGGTGTGCTACTGGCATCTAGTGCATAGGGGACAGGGATGCTTCTAAATATCCTACAACATACAGGATAGCTCCTACAACAAGGAAGCATTCTACCCCAAATGTCAATAGCACTTAGGTTGAGAAGCACTGCCTTAGCTTAGCCACTCTCATTTTACAAGTGGGAAAATGTGGTCCAGAGATGATAGCTTGATTTGCCCAAGGATTCATGTGTAATTATCAGCAGAATAAAATTTCTAACAATTGTAACATTATGGTGGAACCCTGCCCTTATTCTCCAACCCTCTCCCTTTTAACCTACTGCCCTAGGGACATTAGTTATTCATCTTGTTTCTTTTCCCTCCTCAAATATCCCTAGGCTCTCAACAGTAGTGATTTGTTTTCTGTATTTTAGTATTTCAAATTTCTTGACTAAAAAACAGAAGCCAAGTCTACTTAAGCTAACTTGCATAGCCTAATAAGCATCACTTTTCTTTGCTCTAGGATGGCATTGTTGCGACTTGTTGCTAGGTCTGGTTTGTTTTGTGCTGATCAGCACCTCTGATTGGAAGTTATATAAATCTTGGTTAATTTAAAAAATGGGCAAATGAGGTAAGTGTTACTTCATAAATCTAGTTTGGCAAGCAAAATGTTTCTAATTTAAGGACCCACAAAATGAAATTATAAAGGGACTTCTTGGTGATGAAAAGAACGTCAGAGTCTCCCCAGACCTTCTGTAGTGCGGGGTGTATGTGTGTGTGTGTGTGTGTGTAATGCAACCTCTCAGCCCCCAGATGCTTGGACAGAGTTTAGGAAGGTGATGGAGATTTTGAGTTAAAGATCTTTGAGTCCACCTTTCTTCATTTACATGTTTCTTGAATACCTCTCATCTTAACCCCAGGAAAGTAATTAACTGGTTATTTCTGGAAGGTAGGATTTGGGATCATGCATAGCTAAAATGTATTTTTTTTTAACTTCTTTATTTTCTGTGTGTGTTTTTTTTCCTGTGAACACATTTTTGTAATAAAAAGAAGCCATTTAATCAAATAATGTAATTTTATTCTCAACATTCTTGGGAGCTTAACAAATCGCTTGAGTACCATCTCCAGAGACTGATTGAGTTGGTTTGGGGGTGTGTTGGGGGCGTGGGAATGAGTAGCATTTAGTGACTTCCCAGCTGATTCTTAGGTGCGGTTAGAATTAAAAACTCCTGTCTCAGAGAGCAGTTCTCAAACTTGTCTGCATGCTGCAATGCCCCGAAGAACTTCAGAACACCTGTGCCTGGGATCACCAGCGAGGTTCTGATTTAATTGGTCTGGGAGTGCAGACTGGGTTTTGGGAGTGTTAAGATTTCCCCAGGTGATTCCGAAATTGGAAGGGCTGGGTAGTATCTCTGAAGATTTTTTTGGGGGCAGTTCTTAATGTTGCTGTCTTACTAAGGAGGTGTACCAACCTGCCCCTGCTTTCTGTTAAATGAGAGTTAATAAGGTGGGATTGCTCTAAACCTTGCGCACAACTGATTATAATGCTAGAAGCAATAGTCCCTCCTCCTCAGGGCGAAATAACAATGTTACAGGAACACCAATTATAAAGATAGGTTGTGTTTTTAATTGTTGAGAAAAGGATGAGCTTGAAGGAGATTTTGCTTATTAAGACTGCTTTACCTTTATAAACGACTGTGAGTAGATTCATCAAGAATTGGGAGCTGCCTTGAGCTACAAACAAGCCTATGCAATAGGTACTAATAATTGTTTTTAGCCTCCAGTTATTTTTGTGTTTTCTTTTTGCCTTTTTAAAAAGAGGGTAGGGGTGAAGAGGGCTCCCTATACTTTTGTCTTAACAGACTCTCACTATGATGATGTCCAAGTTGAATTCTGAATTTTCTTTGGTTAGAATAGCCCTGTAGCTTTTTAGAATTATTTAAAAGGGCTGCCTTCTTTGTTACAACAAAAAGTCTTCTTGGAGGTGTGAGCGGTCGAGCTCCCCCAGTGTGGTGGTGCTAGGAAGGGCCTCTGGGCTGAGGTCTGCAGGTGGGCTCCATAGCAGTGAGACTGCAGCGAGGCAGGACCCTGGGTCTAGAGAGCATTCCAGCTCTAGCCACGTCTGGCTTCCTATTTCTCCACAGAAGCCACTTGGGAGCAGTATGGCCTTGCCTATGAGGGAGGCTCAGGGAACCTTCCTGGAACTGACCGGCACAGCCAGGGAGCCTGGAGCACCCGGCTGATGACAAGTGAAATATTTCACAGAATATAAATCTTTCATCTTGCAAATGCTCCTTTGGTGAGAAATCAGACAGCGGGCAAGAATTGGGCAGAATCCTTGTCCCAGCAAATAAAATGAAAGGATGGAGCCTCCCATCTTTGTTCTGTGATATGATAGTATGAAGTTTGTGGAAAAGATTTCCTGCTTATGATGAGTCCATTGATCATAATGGGATCCTGAATAGGAGACAATAGTATCTCCCTTTATCTCACTGACAATAGAAAGAGGTGCAGGGAGAGGCGGAAGGACAGAGAAACAGAGAGGCTCCCATCAGCCTGATGTGATGATATTTCACCCTGTGACTGTTTCCAGGTTGTAAGCTCTTCTGACAAAAGTCAAACAGAAGAACACATGACTAAGGCCTTTTCAGTCTGGTTCTTGTAAGCAACTGTATGAACTTTGCAATGTTATGCTCGTTCTGGGTCTTTGAATTAGACCCTTTACAACATGCGCACTTCTCACATCCAGGAAGACCATATATAAAGTATTATTTTGCAGTATTACTACGACATGTCTATGACTGTGCGATTAGCATTGTATCCACGTTTTTGGCCCTCTACTTTTTCAGGCTTTTAAGATTTACTTAGAAAGGGAACGAAGAAAGGATATACAGGGAGCTGGGGGTAAAAGTCAAGGGAGCAGTTGGGAAGAGACACAGGAAAGGGAGAAGAATGAGATGACTAGAGGATCCTCTTTCAATTTGCCAAGGTCATAGGGAAGCAGGAGTTGAAGTGTAAGCCTTGTAACTTGATTTTTTGGTAAGCTGTGAACTACCTCTCAGGTAACACCCTTTTCCAGGTATTATCTAATGACAATATTTGCTCAATTCCATTGTAGTCATCAATCCCTTGCTGAGAATAAACCCAACTTTGGGAGGAGAGTAGGAGGAGTTGTCAGATGGGAGAACAAACAGATCCCACTGGGAGCTTCAGCTTCTCCCTAAAAGCAGGAGGAGATAAGGACCCCTCACTGCCATTTTTACTGTCCTGCATCTGGGGTGGATTTCCAGTTTCTGAGATACACCCAGATCCTGGCAATTCGAGGCTCATGGCCAGCTTGGACCCAGCACACAAGCTTGCCTATCTCCTCCTCTGCTGTCCCTCCCTCTGGAGATTAGAACCAGCCAGTGCCAGGTGGGCCAACTGAGATGTGTCCTTCTTGGTGCTCTTGGGAGCTTCCCACACCCCAGGCTAGGGGGGTGCCCCTTTGGTCGTAGGGGTGATCTGGTATCTTTCTTGCTTTTGGGATTCTGAGGGGTCCTGGCCTCTCTGGGGCAAAATGGAGATTTCTAATCATGTGCTATCTGAATTTAACCTAAAAGTCAGTAAGCCACCATGCCAGCTATTTCTTCAGTGAATCCCTAGTGAGACATAGAAGCAAACAAACTTGGGCTCTATAACTTTGGCTAATGAAGGTAAAAAGTCAACTGAAACCAGACTTGCAAGAAAGTGCTTCATCATAGGGGTGAGATTCAGGACTTCCATGTCAAACTTTCAGGGGCTCTACAAAAACCATGAAACAAGAGCTTGTCCTGGGAACACAGGTTATACATAAATGACCTATTATAAATTGTGACACAGAAAATTCTTCAGGTAAACAGACGGAAGCCAGTAGGGTTGGCACAGTGTCTTTGTCCATCGCTTGGTATGGCAGGATTTATAGCGATTCCATCCTTGAGCATGGAGTGATAACGGAGCCCATGATAAACATGCAAGGCACAGTGCTAAGTGCCTTAGGTATATTTTCCCATTTAATCCTCACAACAACCTTATGAAGTAGGTACTATTACATCTCTATTATGCAGAAAACACTTTGCTCAGAGAGGTTAAGTCATATGTGCAGGCTCAGTTGGATGGAAGGTGGAGGAGCTTCCAGAGCTCGTGTTCTTAGTGTTCTCCCCTTTAGAGGTTCTTTGCTACTACTGAGGGGGTGGAGGGGATGTTTCAAGGTGTTGAGCCTCATGGATTTTCCTGCTACAGGTTAATGGATGTGAGAATAAAATCCTCCCTTTCATTTAGATTAACTGTGCCAACCAATTAATTGTGAGAACATGAGGCCGAGAGACTCCAACTCTTCAAATGTGCTAGGTGAAATGAAAAACTCCTTCTTGACTTCATTGTAGTTGCTTTAAATAGCAATGTTGAATCTTCAGGTGGGACTTTCAGTCATGGCTTTGGACCACCTTCCTCTTGAAAGTAAGTTGAGAAATCTACAATTCCTAGGTAGATGAACAAACAAAATATCCCCTGTCCCTGACAAACAATCATTTACAAAACCAACAAAAACTGCAGTAAGATTTTCTCATTTTGTAGGGGATTTTTTTTTTTTTGAAACAGAGTCTCGCTCTTTCACCCAGGCTGGAGTGCAGTGGCTGGATCTCGGCTCACTGCAAGCTCCGCCTCTGTCGGGGAATATTTTAAGGACTGTTTCTCTACTTACCTTGAAAATTATGGGCATCTTCACCTGGGACTTGGGCAACAAGGTCCTTAGTGGCACCGTCGCTGAATGACCAGACTTGATGGCAGGGCAGCTTGAAAGGTCGTGTAGGAAACAGCACAGTGGTGTGGAAAATTTGGCTATCTATCCCATGACTTGAACTAGCCCCCATCACCTTCCCTCAGCTTGCTTCATTGACTTGAGATGGGAAGAACACCTGCCCTCCCCACCTTGCTGGTCATAGGCGTTCCTGGAGAACATGTCAAATAATGAAGGTCCACATGCAACTTGTATGTTGTGTGACTCATTTTGCTCATTGTAAATACTTGACTCACACTTTCTAGATGCCAGGTACTGTGCTTTATTTTAACTCATTTAATTCTTACAACAGTCCCACAAGGAGATTACGTTTATCTGGATTTTGCAGATGAGAAAATGAAGGCACATAGGAAGCAATTTGCTCAGGGTCACTTACAACTAGCACATTGTGTGATATTGTAATATAATGAGAAATATATTTTTAGTCTTTGTCTCCAGTTCCTAGCAGAGAGCTTCTGAAACTCTTGTGCTTTCCTGAGCGGTAGGGGTGAAAGGAGCATCTTTTGTTATTCATCATAAGCCATTTTCAAACATACCTGAGTTATATAATGCTAATAAGGTAACTCTCAGTGAGCCTCAAGATAGTCTCAGAATAGGGGCTGGTTGCTAGAGGAACAAATCACTTGATTAGAGAATTGGAATTTTCAGTCCCTCACCCTGACTTCTGGAGAGGGAGAGGGATGAGATTGAATTCAATCACCAATGGCCAATGCTTTAATCAACTATGCCTATGTAATGGAACATAGGAACCCTAAACAACATAAAAATCCTTAACAGGGTTTGGCGAGCATGTTGAGGTGGTAGAAGGCTAGAGTTCAGGAGATGACATGGGAAGACATGGAAGCTTTGTGTCCCTTCCCATATACTTTGCTCTGTGCATCTCTTCCATTTGGCTTTTCCTGAGTTGTATCCTTTTATAAAAAACCAGTATTAGTCACTAAACTGTTTTCCTGAATCCTATGAGCTGTTCTTTCAATTTATCAAATCTGAGAAGGTTTCATAGAAACCCCCAGCTTATAGCTGGTTGGTCGGAAGTATGGGAAGCTTGGGGCTTGTGATTAGCATCTGATATGGGGGCTGTCTTATGGGACTGCGCCCTTATGGGATCTGATGCTAATCACATAGATAGCATCAGAAAATTGAATTAAATTGTAGGACACCTAGTTGGTGTCTGGAGAGTTGAAAATTAGTCGTTGGTGTGGAAAAATCCACACACTTGGTGTCAGAAGTGTTGTGAGTATAAACAGATTGTAGTAACATGGTATAGCCAGACTAAAACCCAGGCTGTCTGAACACAGTATGTTTCTAATAATTGCTATAGTCCTCTATCTGACTTCCTTCAAAGTATATTTAGTTTTGACATATCTTTTTTCTTCTGGTGGTAGTGAGGGTTCTAATATTTCTGAATAAAGAGGTAGTATGTTTGTGCAGCCTAAAGGAGGCCAGAACTACAGCTTAGCTGTTGTGAGACCCTGTGGCCTTCAGATTTCAGAATCTTGCCTTGTGGAAGATCATGGATCAGTTTGAGGACTCTGATGTTTTTTTTTATTAGGTATTTCAAATGCACTACTGTTTTTTTTCCCCTAAAGAATATAATATTGTGTCTATATTGTATTTTTGTAAATTGTAAAATTACTTCTGTAGTCACATCATTCATTTATATCATTGATATGTGACTTATAGTTGAGTTTGTGCCTCCTTGACAACAGTGATTATCGGTGTGCCTCTCAACATCCAGCAGAATGTGGGAATGTAAGTCACCCAGCAAAAATCTATTGATTTTATTTGTTTGTATTAATTTAAAAAATTACAACAACCTGTATTCAGTGTGGAACAAATAAAATAATGCCAAAATGCCAATGAAAAGAAAGATAAAACCTCCTATAATCACACCACTCTGTGATAGTTATATAAAAGCAATATCTGCAGAGTTTTGTTTATAAAAGGCTGTGATTCAAGAATTTTATACCCAGCCAGGTTGTCTTTTATGTGTGAAAGCGACAGAAATATATTCTCTGTAGACCATGTTTCAAAAAAATTCTATGATAGGCAATTTTCCTGGGCAAGATTTAACATGAGTCTCTGTTGAAAAAAGTGCTTGAAGATAAATTCCAGGTGACCAAGGGTGATAGATGCTAGAGTGAATGATTAAAATAGGAAAGCTAGAGTATAAAAAAGGTTGGGAGCAAACACTGAAGCCAGTTAATGTACATTTATTTATATATCTAGTTCATTGTAAATATTACAGACTATATATAAATGCTTTAATTGTATTTCTCTTTATAAAATAAAAGCAAATATAAAAATATCACCTAGAACATATATAGTACAATGATAATTATGTGGTAATCTGAATCTATACCTCCAACTAGTATCATCAAAATCTAAGATGGAAGCTCTGGGAATCGGTGGGGTGAAGGAATGGGCAGAAACAGTATGAGTGGAAATGGGGGCTGGGGTGGATTTCAAGGCATCTGACTTGGACTACTAATCATTTGAACCTGGGGTTTGTTTATGCCCTGAAAATGAAATGTTATTAGTCAAGTGAGGGTGATTATTATTTTAAGTAATGCTATTCCTTAAAATATTTAGCTAAGTGATTTCATGGCTTTTAGGCAATTACATAATTTCTGCATTTTGTTTGTTTTTGAGCCTTGTTTTCTCTGAGTTCCTGTTTTGCTGCTAATCTTCAGTGTGTGTTTCTGAAAGTAACCATGATGATGGGAAGCATATTTTTCTGTATGCTTATGACTGGTGTCTGACTACCCTACTGGTACTAGAGATTAAGAGACACTTTCCTGTAATTAATATTTTCCCCTGTGTTTCGTCTGAAAGTTGTTAAATTGAAGCTGGAATTATAGATGTGTGTACATCTCTCTTTAAGGAAACACACAAAACAAGTGGGAATTTACCAAATGATATCATTCTCCACTGACTGAATTTATGTATGACACTTCTTGAATGTAGTTTTCTTATAATGTGGGGGCACACTTGCATTGGAAATAGCTTCTTTGAGAAATGTTGGATGTTGCAATTTGATAATATCTTATGTGTGTGTTTGTGTGTAGGGGGGTTGGGAGGGAAGGAAGGGTAAGGAAGGATTCGCAGTGTTCAGAAGAGGACTGATGAGGCTCCCTCCACGAGCAGGCTAGTAGCGCAAAGCCTAATCAACACTTCTGCGAGGAAGTTAGCAGCCTTCCTCCTGACCTGACTGCTTCCACTTCTGGTGGTGGCAATGCTGTCAAGCCTCATTACTGGAAAGTTCATCTTGTTAAATTTCCACTTAGAGCAGGGGATGTGTTAGGAGATAGCTCAGACTCTGTGGCCATTATGACATCAAATTCAGACAGTGACAGTCCAAGTGGTAGTCAAGGAGTTTTGTTTATAGCTTCATTGAAAAATGTGAACATTGGCTGAGCACGGTGGCTCACACCTATAATCCCAGCACTTTGGGAGGCTGAGGTGGGTGGATCATTTGAGGTCAGGAGTTTGAGACCAGCCTGGCCAACATGGTAAAGCCCTGTCTCCGCTAAAAATACCAAAAAAAATTTAGCTGGGCGTGGTGGTACATGCCTGTATCCCAGCTACTTGGGAGACTGAGGCAGGAGAATTGCTGGAACCTGGAAGGTGGAGGTTGCAGTGAGCTGAGATTGCACCACTGTACTCCAGCCTGGGTGATGGAGTAAGACTCCATCTCAAAAAAGTAAAAAAATGTGAACATTAATAAATGACTTAAGAAGTCATCGTATCTGCATACTACTGGATTAGATTTAACAGATTCAATCTTGGCTGAATAATGAAGGGAGTTTGGCATGAGTTCCAGGGTCAAAACAGAAGTAAAAACAAAACCAGTGATGGGCAGAGGCTTGAAATATATTAATACATCCACCAGGTAGTGCTGCATTAATAAATAAAGTCAGAAATCTTAGAGGGTGAAGGCAAAAAAGGCTTATTTCTTGCTTGCATAAAGTCCTATATAGGTTAGGCGATCCTCTGGGCAGCACTCCCTCTGGCTTGTTATGCTGCCATCTCAACAGGTGGCCTCAAGGGTTGCCAAGGCAAAGGACTAGAGGTCACTTCCTTATGCTGTGGACCAGGAGAAACACATATGACTTCTGCATACATTTTACTGGCTATAGAGAGCTGGGGAGTGGAGACTTCCTGAGTGACAGGAGGAGGGAAGGGTATAAGTGAGCACTAGAAGCCTCTACCACACATGGGAAGCGAGTGTGTATGGTCAGCGTGGAATCGGGAATGGCCAGAGTCTGATGTTATGAATATTCAGCATGGGATTAATATATATTGAACCTAATAATATCTTCATAAATTTTAAAATAATCAGCCTCTTTGGATACCTTCCTTGGCCACTGGCATACCTTAGTAGGATTACCTACTATTAACACCTGGTCTGATCCGTCTGCCTAACCTTCTGGTATCCTCCCTGCCTTGCAAGGGTCGTCCCTCACTCTGTGAGACCCATAGCTGCATGACACAGGCAGTAAGGGTGTGGTGAGACCTTACCAGGGCATGCTCTCGACACCTCCAAGTGCTCTCCTGCTGCTGCTGTTCCAGACATGCTGACACAGGCCCTGCATAAGCACTTTCCTGTCTGGTGAACTTCTATTGCTTCTCTGTATAGTGTGGTTGGTTGAAAGAGTGGTTTTAGGATATAGACTGTCTAGGTCCAAATCTCGTCTCTGTCATTAGCGAAGAATGAGACCCTGAGCAAGGGACTTAACTTCACTGTGCCTCAGTTTTCTCATCTGTGGATATAATAATAACACCTTCCTGTTAGAATTGTTGTGATGATTGAGTTAATACACAAAAAGCACTTAGAATAGTGCCTGGCAAGTGGAAAGTGATTAAAAAACATCAGCTATGATCATTCTTCTTCAAGACTCAGTTCAAATGTAACTGAAACTTCCCTGAACTTGCTTCTTTTCTGGGTGCCTTCAGATTCTGCAAATGTCTCTGTTATAACATTTATCATGGTATATAATAATTATTAATTTACCCATTCTTCTCTCCGTTAGACTGTGATTACTCAAGGGCAATGTACTGCTCACCATTTACTCTAGTACTTGACAGAGTGTCTAACATGTAAAATAGATTACCAAGTATTTTCTGAATTGATGGGCAGAGCCAGGGGGGTAGAAATTGCTACAATTCGCCAATATACAGTTGTCCTCTCCTTCCTGTGCGCAAAGCAAAGCTACGTTTCCCAGCTCCCCATGCATCTAGAAGAATCACATAACTGAGTTTTGGAATGTGGGCAGAAATGATGTGTGCCACTTTTCAGGCTTGTCCTAAACTCAGTGCACAATTTTCCATAGCTCCTTCTCTCCCTGTCATTCAATTGGCTGGATATGGTAGCATTTTAAGATAGAACAAGCCCAAATCTCTGACTCACCACTTGGAAGAGAGAGACCTAGACTTTACAGTTGTGTCAAGCTTTTGAAATCTGAACCTGTTTGTTATAGCAGTCAGTGTATTTTACCTAGCTAATAAAACAAGAATCTGGACACAACATTTTTTTTTCTGCAGGTTTCATGGCATGATATGACTCAATCCACAGACAGAGGCTGCTGAGCCCCGGACAGCTTATTGGACCAGCCCATATGAGAAGCACAAATGTACAGAAACAAACTGAACCCAAGGAAAGATTGGTGATACTTTGGGAGGGATGACAGAGGAAGGGGAAACACATTGTCCATCCCTGTCCCAGCAAGGAGCCAGCTCCCATTCAGCAGTCTCTGTGAACATCTAGGTAGCTTCCCCGTTCTTTCTGTCCAGTTGTGAGCAGCCACCAACTATGATTCCCCTCTTCCAGCAGGCTTTGCTTCCACATCACAAAGCATCATCCTGAGAAACAATTCCAGTTCTTTTTAGAGTTCTGTTTCCTTCATAGGTACCTATTGTCCTAATAAATGGAATTCCTTGGAACACAAAAGCATTTATTTCTTCTTTTAGCTAATTTAATTTTTACAGCTCTGGTGAAAAATATTTTATGTTTTTACTCAATGTGATTTTAAGATAATTTATTCTTGGATTCAATTTTGTTTTCATTTTCTAGAAAATCAATTTGATTCACAGAAGGTTCATTCATTTAGTGGCTTTCCTTGCACATGGTTAATGCTTAAGCATTTGATCAAGCATTCCTCTTAGCAATATCTTTACAAGGTTCAACCGGAGAAGGTGTTAGATGGGGGAAATCCTCTACATTTGGGCAAAGCCTCTTTCCTCTGGACTAATTGAAATGGAAATCAGTCTGAATTGGTGAAATTGAATTGCAAACTATTTTTCAAGGAGATTCCTGTGTGATTTCAAGTTGCTCAAACTAAACTTAGTAAAGGGCACACTAACAAAGCTTTTTAGGTCATCTCCATCTAGCTTCCTAATGAAGAGGCTACATTGGGTAAATACCCGGAGTTCGTCATTTCACGCTAAGAAAATTTAGGACAGGGACACACAGGAGTTTAGGAACGGAGATTTAATAGGCAAAAGAAAGGGAAAGGGAAACAGCTCGCTTTCTAGAGTGAGAGAGAGGAGACTTCTGAGAGGAAAAGCCCGGCTGGTGGCAGATGGCACCAGATTTTATAGTCCGGCTTGAGGAGGCGTTATCTAATTTATGTAGGGCTCACACATTGGTTCAATCAGGTGTGACGTATACAAAGCACGTGGGGAAGGCTGGCCACCTTACCCTAATCTTATTATGCAAATGAGCATTCCCTTTGGCTGGGCCTTCATTTTGTCTGCTCCTTACTGTACACGTGGCTGGCAGAGAAGGGAAGAGGCAGTCGCCATTTTCTAGTCGCCATGTCTAGTCCCAGGTAGTAGTTCTTTCCTGCTGGCATTCATCGTGAAAGCTCCCAGCGTGCTTGTCTATGTCTGCAGCTTGACTTCACAGGCTGCTCTTTGTTAGAAAATGATTTGGGGCAGCTTTTCTTTAAAAGATAAACCTTACCGAGGACCTCTGGACTATCTGCCTAAGTAATTTCTCTTAACTCGTGTATCACTAGTAGTTGGAATCTATATCTGTAGCTATATCTATCTTACAAAATTTTCCTGGGTTCTTGAAAACTCTTTGCTCTCAAGTCCTTTAAACATTCCTCTTCTACTTTTGTTTACTAAATTATGAAGAAAGACTATTAGCAAAAGGAAGTCCTTGTCTGTATAATTGTATTTTGTGAATTATAGGCTTTTATATTTAAAGTCAGGTGACAATTCATGCTTGGAAAGAAATTTCTTGACTAATTGATCATGGTTTTTTTGAGACAGGGGCTCACTGTGCTGTCCAGGCTGGAGTGCAGCGGTGCGATATCGGCTCACTGCAGCCTCTGCCTCCGGGATTCAAGCAATTCTCCCACCTCAGCCTCCTGGGTAGCTGGGACTACAGGCTCATGCCAGTATGCCTAAGTTTTGTATTTTTAGTAGAGACAGGGTTTCGCCATGTTGGCCAGGCTGGTATCAAACTCCTGACCTCAAGTGATCCACCAGCCTTAGCCTCCCAAAGTGCTGGGATGACAGGTGTGAGCCACTGCGTCTGGCCTAATTGATCATGTTTTTAGTGTTGTAACTAACGGATTTTTGGATTGAATGATAGGTGTTTTTGATTTGTTGGTGTGGCGTTGGAAAGGAAAACTGGCCCTTCTAAAGATATCAGTTCTTTCCTGGAAAGCAATGTCAGAGATAGCTATAAGGCAAGACTTGTGTTTTTCAGTGTGAGACATTGCTCCTTTCTGTTTAGGGCACTGCTTGTGCTATAGCACAGAGGAGGCATATTCTGGAAGGATGTGTTTCTCTGAAGTGAACTTTAAAGTTCAATGAACAGATTTTACTGACACATAGGAAGATAGATGATGGTCATGTAAAATGGAATATGCCACTCTTGATGTTTCCTTCTTTGTGTTATATTCTGTGCCCTCAGATTGGTCTTCAGTTACCCATGGTGAAACATGTAAGGCTTGAAAAACTTTTTGGTGAGCTCATAGATTATCTATAAGATGGTTTATAGTCATCTATATTATAGGGTAACAACATAAGTTTATCCTCCAAGTTTGGACACTTTTGAGAGTAAAAGGTGGAGTTATTAATATGTCAAGGAAATAAGCAAAAATGGGACTTTTCTAAGCAACCTAGACATATGATCATTCTACTTATGAGAAATGTGTGTCTTTTATAGGTTAGATATCAGGTCCCATAAGAGCGTGTGGCCAAGATGGCCAGCTCCACCAAAGATTCATACTCTCCCTTCCATAGCATGGAGTTGTGCCAGGAAGAAATTTTCCCACCAGGGACAACATCTTCTAGTCCCTTTACATCTAAGTTGTACCATGAGACTGGATCATGCCAAAGAAATGTTTTGGAAGTGAAATGTTTCACTTTGGAACCAAGGAACTGAAAAAAACAAGTATGCCTCCACCTTCCTCACCTTCCTCTCCACCCATCTCTGTCTCCCTCTGCACGCTGAATACAGAAGTCTCCAGGACCCTAGTGGAGGAAAGACCTACAAGATGGAATGATTCTGGGTCCCAAATGACCATGTGAAACACTGCCCGCTGGTCAGAAACATCCATATTGCAGTCTTTAGGGCACACAAAATTAAAATATATTAAGCCTCTTAGGTTGTCACATTTGTTATAGCAGCTAGCATTACCATAGCTAATACTGAATACTTTAATTCAATACATCCAACCACTATTGAGAATCTACTATCTTTCCATTGGAAATACAAAGACATGTAAGATCTGGTCACTGTCCTCAAGAAGCTTAGAGTCTGGGGGAAGTACACATGTATATACGTAATGGTAATTTAAAGTTCTGAATAAAAGGAAATTAATTTAATTTTGAATGCTATTTGAGTTGTCTGCAGCATATTCAAATGGCACTATCTTCTATGTAGATAGAAGGAGCCCAAGCCAAGAAGAGAGGTCTGGTATCAAAGATTTGCTGAATTCACAATTGCAGAGGCTTATGTCAGCCCCTTAGAAAGAATTTGAGGACTCCTTGAAAAGTAAGAGAACTTCCCTCCACATTCCTAAGGATTACTTATTTATTTTTATTTAAAAATGTTTTTTCTTTATTCTTTTTTTAAACTTTTAAGTTTGGGGTACATGTGCAGGTTTGTTACATAGGTAAACCTGTGTCATTGGGTTTGTTGTGCAGATTATTTTATCACTCGGGTATTAAGCCTAGTATCCATTAGTTATTTCTCCCGATCCTCTTTCTTCTCCCACCCTCCACTCTCCAGTAGGCCCCAGTGTGTGTTGTTTCCCTTTGTGTATCCATGTGTTCTCATCATTTAGTTCCCACTTATAAGTGAGAACATGTGGTATTTGGTTTTCTGTTCCTGTGTTAGTTTGCTAAGGATAATCGCCTCCAGCTCCATCCGTGTCCCTGTAAAAACATGATTTCATTCTTTTTAATGGCTGCCTAGTATTCTGTGGTGTATATTTACCACATTTTATTTATCCAGTCTATCATTGATGGGCATTTAGGTTGATTCCATATCTTTGTGATTGTGAATAGTGCTACAGTGAACATGTGGACATGTGTCTTTATGGTAGAATGATTTATATTCCTTTCAGTGTATACCTAGTAATGGGATTGCTGGGTTGAATGGCATTTCTGTCTTTAGGTCTTTGAGGAATCGCCATACTGTCTCCCAAATAGTTTAACTAATTTACACTCCCACTACAGGACATAAGCATTCCTTTTTCTCCACAATCACACCAATATCTTTTTTTTTTTTTTTTGATTATAGCCATTCTGACTGGTGTTAGATGGGATTTCATTGTGGTTTTGATTTGCATTTCTCAAATGATAATTGCTGTTGAGCTTTTTTTCTTATTATTGTTGGCTGCATGTATATCTTCTTTTGAAACATATCTGTTCATGTCCTTTGCCCACTTTTTAAAGGGGTTATTTTTTCTTGTAAATTTGTTTAAGTTCCTTACAGATGCTGGATATTAGACCTTTGTCAGATGCATAGTTTGCAAAAATTTGCTCCCCTTCTGTAGGTTGTCCGTTTACTCTGTTGATAGTTTCTTTTGCTGTGCAGAAGCTCTTTAGTTTAATTAGATCCCATTGATCAATTTTTGCTTTTGTTGCAATTGCTTTTGTTGTCTTTTTCATGAAGTCTTTGCCTGTGCCTATGGCCTGAATGGTATTGCCCAGGTTGTCTTTCAGGGTTTTTATAGTTTTGGGTTTTACATTTAAGTCTTTAATCCATCTTGTGTTAATTTTTGTATATGGTGTAGGGAAGAGGTCCAGTTTTAATCTTCTGCATATGGCTGGCCAGGTAGGTATTCCAGCACCATTTATTGAATAGGGAATCCTTTCTGCATTGCTTGTTTTTGTTAGGTTGTCAAAGATCAGATAGTTGTAGGTGTGAGGTCTTATTTCCAGGTTCTCTATTCTGTTCCATTGGTCTATATGTCTGTTCTTTTATCAGTACCATGCTGTTTTGGTTAGTGTAGCTCTGTAGTATAGTTTGAAATTGGGTAGTGTGATGTCTCTAGTTTTGTTCTTTTTGCTTAGGATAGCCTTGGCTATTTAGACCTTTTTTGGTTCCATGTGAACTCTAAAAATAGTTTTATCTTGTTATGTGAAGAATGTCAATGGTAGTTTAATGGGAATAGCGTTGAATCTATAAATTGCTTTGGGCAGTATGGCCATTTTAACGATACTGATTCTTCCTATCCATGAGCATGGAATGTTTTTCCATTTGTTTGTATGATAAAGATGCTTTAGATGCAGCTGCACCGTACCCTATTAGAGCTCACCCCACCAGTGGGATCTGTGCTCTAAAGATCTCTTGGCCACTGACTTCATATTGAGAAAGAAAAGGAAGCCAGAACTTCCTTGTATCTGTAGATCCTTTTTGTAGTTTACACATTACTTTCATGAACATTACTTAGTTTGAATCTCATATTCACCCTATGGTGTTGGCAGGGGAGTTCCCTTTCCCACTGAATGTCCCCAGGTCTTGCCCACTAGCAAGTAGGGGAGATATTTCCTATGGCCTAATGGCTCAACTCTGAAGGCAGTCAGCCCATTCTTCACCTAACTGTGGGACTTCTTGAACTCTTTTCGGGATTCATCTATTGTTTCTGGGGTCCCCCAAGGATGCCTCACTTGGGCTCAGGAGCCAGGACTCACATATTCTGTCACATTGTGCTGACAAATAGTTTTCCACCCATATTCAGGCTGATGATGGGGCTGCTCCCAGTGAGACTGAAGGAACCTTCTACTCTTCTCTTTCTTCTATCAGACCCATGTTTGCCAACTCCTCCTTTTCTAGCAAAGGAACATCTATCAACACCCGCAAATAGATGTCTGGAGGCATGGGTGTCACTACCACAGTAGATGTGTCAAGCCTCAGTTTTGAAGGTACTAGTTTACCCTTGAATGTACACATAATACACACACACACACACACACACACACATAAATGCACACACTCTGAGACTCAGAGACATGAACTAACACATTCTAGGCCATCCCATTTTTGTTTTCATAAACTGGATATAGAACCCAGGACTTTTTACTCCAAATCTATTGTTCTTCCCTTTGCCTATCCTGATTTAAAGAAAAAACGTTCTGTAAAAAAGTTGCTCAGATACGCAGAACTATCTGCTAGAAGGTTGAACCAGTGCCACAGTGGAAACTCTGCTTTTTGCCTCATTCTATAGAGTTTAGGGAGGCTGCTGTGCCCATCCCTGGGAATTCTCAGGATAGTTGGGTGAATAGTGGGGGCTTTGTCATAGGAGCACCCTGAAATCTTCCCCCAGAGTGAGTGGTGTCAATGTTTTGTTTTCATTACTTTTGACTGTGGTTTGTAACTTGCCATAAGAATTAGTTCCGGCTTAATTGAGGGCCTCATGTTGGGGTGAGAGAAGGAAGTGTTCTTCTCTCTCAAAATGAATAAAAAATATAAAATGGAAGACTCTCAAAATGCCTTTTATAAGATCCTGACACCCTAGGGCTTGGCAGATACAGCTGGGAGCAGCAGCACGTGGGAAGGGATGATCCCCTAAGTGTTCCCAGTCCAGCCCCCTGTCTGACTTGGAGATTGTTTAAAGGTCTCTTGGGGAGTAGAAACAGTCCGTTTGTTACCGCTTCTTTTCTTTACCTCTTAAAAAAAAATCTCTTTATTCTGGGGTTGTACTGCTTGAAAGGAAGAAGGCCTCTGGGCAGCATGTGATATGTTTCTTCCCCAATTCCCTTGGAAAAGGGTATTCAGTCCTGGGGTGAATTCTAAGCTCTGCTCTGGACCTTTCAAGTCTCTTTGATCAAATCATGCCGGTCTCACGTCCATTCTTTCTTCTCTATGCTAATCAGATGCACTAATTCATACTGAACTATTAGTAGGTTAAAGTGTGATGCTATGTCAAGTACACTAAAAACATTCTCACATTTTTCCAAGGACTTTTATTGTCTCAATGTAAAACTTTCTCCAACCAAGTCATGGAATCCTCCCTTTCCTCTGATTCCCTGGGCAGATTCTCAAACTTTAGTGAGCAGCAGAGCCGCCTGGGCAGATTGCTAGGCCTGCCCCAGAGACACTAGCCTACACATAGGTGAAGCCGTTGAAGCATGCCACAGTATCATGTGAGAAGTAAGTAGTGAACTCTGCAGATCTTTCTCAATACCCCTCCCACCGTGCCTGGAAATCTCCCTATTAATGCCTTCAAAAAATATGAACTTCGTACTTGCTATGTGGAAGGCTGGAGGCTTGGGGCCAGGAGCCAAGCTTGTACTCTAGTGGAGGAATCAGGACACACATTTACAACACACTCTGATAATTACCAATAGGTGACAGCTGAGAAGGGAAGTGCGAAGAAGAACCCTAGGGCGGTGTTACTGTAAGTGTGGTTCCTGCACTGACAGCTGCAGCATTACCTAGAAGCTAGTTAGTAATGCAAATTCTTAGGTTCCACCCCAGAGCCTTTTACCTGTGGAAGTCAAGTTAACCTGTGAATACCCTCCATCCTTTGCTTATACCTCAGGTTGCCCCTTTCTGTCGTGGGTACTGACAGGTCACAGCTTGCTGTCATCTCTCTTAAAGAGAAAATGAATGACCTATAATTCGTTATCCAGAGATAACCACTCTCACTATTTAGTGTATCTTTTCAGACTTATTTCCATGCAATGTAGATATACATAATGAAAAACAATATAGAAACAAAATTCTATTATATCACAATACTGCTTTTTGAATTTCTTTTTACCACAATTAACACTATGGCAGACTATCTTTCCATGTAAATAAAGTTATGTTTGCCACCTTAATTTTAATAACAGCATAATATTTCCTTGTATGGACATATTATAAATCATTTAGCTATTCCCTGTGGTGCAAGTCTTCCCACATTTTTAGAATCTCTAAACAACTTTCAGAAGAATATCCATGCACATACATCTTTGTGCGTATCTGAAATAATTCCATTAAAATTAAGTAGGTTCTTTTCTGTAATGTGTACTTCAGATGTAATTTGCAGAACATTTGTGTCAGAGAGACTCATTTAAGAGATGAAGACTTCCCGTTTAATAAGTACTATTAATCACGATGCCAGTCTTCCATTTTATAATCAAAAGTACACGAAGATAGAACAAGTTATGCTGAAGTATTTTTATTTTACATAATTAATGGACTTAAGGCCATTGGCAAAGGACCTTGTCAGTTATCATGGGACAAATACGCCCCAGCAAATGTAAGCAGTGAGATAAGACTCTAATGTGTTTCTCAGATTGCTGCTTGCTGAAATGCTTCTTGAATTTTTGGAAACAAAAGTGAGTTTTTGATGTAATTGGAAGATCTGCTTTACAACTCTGATTTTAAAATAAGTCTATACACAGTATCAGCAGATTGGTTAAGAAGTCTGCTGGTGGTGATATTAAAAAGGTTGGCAGATTTTCAATTCAGATTGACACTATTCAAGACAGAGGCATAGCTGATGTTTATTTAAGAATCCTAAGACATGTCACAGATTCTGTGGAGAACATCTGATATCTATAGAGAGCTTGAAGTAAAGTCCTGGGAAAAATGTGTTCCAGACGGTTACAGATGTTCTCATATCAAATCATATTTCTATGAAAAGTTATGTAGCATGTTCAACTGATGGCACAGCCAATGTGAAGGAACAATTTAAGGTTTTCTTCCTGTTAAAAAATAATTGATTCTATCAACTTTATGGGTAGTGTTAGTCACATATTTTGAGGGTTGCAATGGTAGATTTAGAAGATGTCTGAACCTCCAGTTAATCCCACAAAATTTGAGTCTATGGTATCCACTTAGAACAATTTGCATGCTGCAAGCCGTGTAGAAACTCCCTGAATCTTAACTGAATGTGTTACCAAATTAAGCACGTTTTGTAAGTACTCAGGTATCACATCACACCAGTGCATACATGAATGTTTCAGATGTTGGTTCTGAGGCATTAGACATGGTGGAAGGCTACAAAGAGGGCCCTGAAAAGGATTAAAAGGGCTTTGTCATTCCCTTGTGGGAACTAATGGAAACTCAGGAGAACATATTCCCACATTGGAGATTTTGGTGTAAACACCAGACCAATGATAAAGACATCCAAAGAATTACCACGGAGGCTCCTTTTTAGATTAACTTGTCTGCAGAAAAATTTGACCTGGAAATGCCACAGTTCAGAATATGGATTCTGAAACCATCAAAATGAGATGAAGTCAAGAAGACAGAAAAGGGTTAAGTATTTTATGAGTAAGAGGGGTTCTTAAAGGCAGATGTGAACTATAAATAATACTCTAGAAGGTTCTTCACCTCAACTGTGTTTGTATGTGATTTGAGGATGAATTGAGAAAATAAGTTGCCATTCAATGATATTTTCAGGGTATTTACAGAATCTCAGTGTAGTTACCCACCTGCCTTATGTTTTGCTGAAGCAAACATCTTTTTAAAAAGTATTCCTAATCTGCTGAAATAATTTCTACCGAGATCTAAAACATCCACTTTGCAAAGCAGAGCTCAATTTGACACTGAGAAATTTAAGGAATTATCCAAGTTTGGTGTGGCTTAGGCTATGATAAATTGATGTGTTTACCCTGTGACTGTGCTGGTGAATGGACAGTGATCTAAGGAGTCAGGAAAGGGAGACAAGGAGGTGGCCTTAGTGCTAAAATTAAGCCTGGTGCTAGGGTGATCAACCATCCAGGTTTGCATGGGATTAGGAGTGGAGGGTTTCCTAGGATGCAGAACTTTCAGTGCTAGAACCAGGTCAGTGCAACAATAATCTCTTTGTGGGTCATCAAGACTGTGACTTTGTGGGAATGGACCCACCTCTCTGTTTCTTTTAATACCTGTTTCCCCTTCAGAGATGCCACTGAGACCCATTTAAACCTAACTTCATTTGGATATCACCATGGGGGGCAGGTACATGCATGTGTCTGCACACAAAAAACATGCCCATCTCTCTCTCTCTTTCTCTCTTTGATTGTGTTTGCCTCAGACTCTGCCTTCAACATCCATGTTAGGAATCACAGAAAAACAGAGAGACTCAAAGATTCTTACAACAAGGGCTTGCAATGTATAAAGCACTCCACTGGTTTCTGAGGGCACATGGGATGATGTAATATAGAGATTAGGAGACTAAGCTCACCCTCAAGGAGTTTGTCCTATATTAAGAAAAATAAAACACACCAGCAAACAGTTACATTAGCAGAAAGAATGTGATAAATGCCCTAAGAAAGATACCAACAAAGTGCTTTAGGAGTTCATAGTCATTAGAGTTTTCATTTAGTTCACAGGTGGGTGGTATTTGTATTGAGTCTTGAAGAGGGTGGTGATGGGCAAAGATTAGGGAAGTCAGGCTCCTGGGGCATGCAGATTGCTTAAGATTTGGGGGGTCCCTGCCCTCAAATCACTTACATTCCAAGTGGGAGATGGAACAGTGAACAGTAGAGCCTTGAGAGTTCAGGGAAAGGAAAACATTGATCTGTGTCAGGTAGAGAGGAAAGATATAATGGTGGGTTGTGCTGTGAAAAAGGACTAGGTTTTTAGTGAGCAGAGGCAAGCTGGAGGACACCCAGGTAGAGTCTTGGAATGTAAGCAGAAGGCCAGAGGAAGGAATGAGCACCGCCATATTTTCTGACACCAGGAGGTGCCTGGGGCATGGTACGTGTGTCTTGGAGTATGGGAAGAGTTGGGCTAAGAGGATGGCCCAGATGACTGAGCTCTAGAAGGCCCACTGGTAGTATGGGAGCTTGGCTTTAAAGAAATTAAGCCAATAGGAAATTGTGGAGACTTCTTTGGGATGGTTGGGATGACATGTTAAAAGTACTTGCTTAGAGATTCTTCTGTCAGTTGTGCACAAGATGGCTCAAAATGAGGGAGGGGCAGAACCTTCTTCAAAGGTTCTTTCAACAATCCCAGAATGAGTAAGTGAGCATTCACTGGGTGTGGGGTTCATATGGATGGAGAGGCAGGAGGAAATCTGGTAGACATTTTGAAGGAGGATGTGACAAGTGGATTTGGTGACAAATTGAGTCAAGGGGATGAAAGAAGAGTCAATTTACTTTAAAGTAAAGGTTTTTCAAGATGATCTGTAACATTCCTTTCTGTACTGGGAATTCATAACTTCCAGGTTTCTAGACTTAGGTACTGGAAAAATGCCAATACCTTCCTTCCTACCTCTTTTCCATCACTTAAACCCTTTTATTCAGTACCAGATATTGTAGGGAGTAAGGATGTAGACCTGTCTATGGAACACTTTTTAGTTTAGGAGGAGCTATGGACATTTAAACAGATAACTGTAATTTGACATGATAAGTGCTATTCTGGAGTTATAGTCAAAGGACTAGGAGAAAACCAAGGAGCTAGGAGAAACTAGGATAAAAACAACCAGCTCTGCCTAGAAAAGTGGAGATAAGTTGACAAGGGTGATTAAGGGTTTGTTAGGCAATATATGGGGTGGGGGCAGGGTGGAAAGATAAAACAATGGGAGAAACATGAATGAGACTGATGTGCAGGACCCTACCAGTGACTTGTCTGGCTGGAACCTAGGGTGGATTGAAGTGAGAGAGGAAGGGAGAAGGGAAATGGGAGATTTGTCAGCAGAGTTAGATTGTGGTCAAATGAAAGAGGACCTCATTCCATGAAAGGAATTTGGACCTGATCTTCTTGCTAATTATGAGTTAGTAGAGATCTTTAAGGACAGTAGTAAATGATCCAACATGTGTCTTCAGAATTAACTCTGACCCTGAAGAGGGTGGACTACAATAGGGAGAGGTTGGAGACAAGGAGGCCAATAAGAGGTTATTAGAATTCAGGCAAAAGACAATGCATAAATGGGTTACTTGGGAAGGTATTTGGGGAAAGTTGAGTTCAATTTTGAAAGTATATTTTAAGAGGTGGCAGGGCATTCATTTGTGGATTCATTTTTCCCTTGCACTCAAATCTTTATTAACTTTGCCAGGTACTGAGGATAAGAAGATAAATAGACCACTTCCATGACCTCCTTCTGCTCATTTGCAATGATTCTCACTCTTTTTTTCTGTGCCAACACTCTTAAGAGACGTGAAATACAGTTTTGGGAGTAGGATGGCAGGGGATGAGAGGGGGATAGGAAAGGAGTAAGAATATGCAGGAGGGAGTATGTCCTTAATGGAGAAATAGCAGAATGTGGGGTGGCATGATGTGCAGATATCCCCCTTCCCCAGGGGGATGAAACACCTGAGCCTGTTTTATTTAGGAGACTTTCAGCTTTCAGTAATAGAATACCCTACTCAAAATGGCTTAAACAATAATGACACTTATTGTGATATATAACAAGAAATTAATGGATGGCCATCTCAGCTGCTCAGTAAAGTCGCTGAGGAACCAGATTCTTTATCCTTTTCTAATCTGCCATCCTTAGCATGTTCCTCTCAGCCTATTTCCTCTCATGGTTATAAGACGGCTGCTGTAGTTCCAGGCATCACAGGCAGAGGTGACTATGTCTAGCAGAAGAAAGAGGCATCTTTCTTCCTTGTGCATCTTTTTCTCTTATGAGCATAGAATCCTATCCCAGAATATCCAGCAGACTTCTCATATCTCAGTGGCCAGAACTGGGTTGGAGGCCCACCCTTGAACCTATCCCTGGCAAAGGAAAGGGGGAAGCAGGAAACATTGGAAACAAAATTATGGCTGTTAGCAAAGAAGAAAGTGAAAATGGCTTTTGAGTAAGCAAACATTCCTTCTGCTGAAATTTGCTAGCTGTGGGAAAGAAGTTCTTTGCATTTAGAAATAGAGCCTTTGTTACAGATAAGCAGTTTGGGGTTAGAGAGATAGATTTGAAATATACTAGAAAAGAGAGAGAGTAGTTTTTTTGTTGTTTGTTTGTTTTATGTTTTATTTTTTAAAACTAACCTGACATAAGTTTTGTGCTTCATACATCTTAATTCATGGAACCTCATCAGGACACTTAACAGGTAGGCCATTTTCACTGAGTAAAACGAAGCTCAGAGAGGTTGAGGAACTGGGGATGGTCACACAGCTAGTAGGTGGCAAACCTGGCAGTGGATTTGCTCACTTTCATCTAATTATGGAGAATTTTGAACATACACAAAAGTAGACAGAATGGCATGATGAGTGTCCCATGTATCTGTACTTAGTTCCAACCAACAATAACCCTTTGCTAATCTTCCAGTCACCCTCCTCATCCCCTCTTCCCTCTGTTATTATTTTGGAGTAAATTCCCCACCATTGTATCATTTTATCACCAAGTATTTCAGCATGAATCTCTACAAGATAAGGTCTGTTTTCTTTTAAAGATAATGACAACCATGATACCTAAAATATTTAACAACACTTATTTATTGATTGATTGTTTGTCTGTTTGTTTTTCTTTTTATTATACTTTAAGTTCTAGGGTACATGTGTACAACGTGCAGGTTTGTTACATATGTATACATGTGCCATGTTGGTGTGCTGCACCCATTAACTCGTCATTTACATTAGGTATATCTCCTAAGGCTATCCCTCCCCCATCCCCCCTCCCCACAATAGGACCCAGTGTATGATGTTCCCCTTCCTGTGTCCAAGTGATCTCATTGTTCAATTCCCACCTATGAGTGAGAACATGCGGTGTTTGGTTTTCTGTTCTTGTGACAGTTTGCTGAGAATGATGGTTTCTAGCTGCATCCATGTCCCTACAAAGGACATGAACTCATCCTTTTTTATGGCTGCGTAGTATTCCATGGCGTATATGTGCCACATTTTCTTAATCCAGTCTGTCACTGATGGACATTTGGGTTGATTCCAAGTCCTTGCTATTGTGAATAGTGCCGCAGTAAACATACGTGTGCATGTGTCTTTATAGTAGCATAACTTATAATCCTTTGCGTATATCCCCAGTAATGATAACACTTTTTTAATATTAACATTTTAGGTAGTGTTTAATTTTCAAATTATCTCATAAATATCATCATTTTTTACAGTTTATTTGAATTAAGATCCAAATAAGGTCCACACATTGCAATTGATTAATAATGTTTTAATTCTAAATCTATAAATTCTTCCTCTGTGTCTTCCTGTCTCTCTCTCTCTCTCTTTCTCCCTCTTTCTTTTTTATAATTAATCTTTGAAAGAAATCAAATTATTTGACTGGCAGTTTCTCACAGTCTGGATTTTGCTGGTTGTATCCCCATGATGTAGTTTGACATATTCCTCTGTCCTCTATATTTCCTGTAAATTGGAGTTGGAGTGACAGATTTGGTCAGATTCAGGTTGTTTTTTTTGCAAGGATATTTCGTAAGTGGTGCCATTTTCTTGCATTATGAGGTTCTCTTTTTCTTGGTGATGTAGCAGCCACTGATACTCAATGCCTGGATCCCTTAATTTACTAGAGGTTACACAATGGCGATTTCATAGTACAATAGTTTCTTCTTTATGGGTTTGCCAGAAAAGCTGAGATTTAAAATCCTGTCTGACTCAAGAAGGTGCCACTACTATTGTAGAGGAAGTGTCATGCCAGGGGAGGAATACAGGAAAAGGGAGGACAATTTCAAAGCATTTGAGACAGTACAGAAGTATACCCTGAAAAAGAAGATTATCTGGGTTGTTTATACCCACAAATTAGCTAGTCACAAACACATAACCTGGTTAGAATTGTGGAGTATCATACATCAATCACAGCGATCATATCATGGCATAACCCCAAAACACATGTTGATTATTTACATTTTAGTGTGCTGTGCTTGAATAACATTTTTCCCTTGAAATCTACAAGTGAGGGACAGAGAGAACACAAATGATGATGTTTTAGTGTGCCTAAGGCATGATGAAATAATAGAAGGCATTGCACCAAGAGCAGAACAGTTTGAAGTCAGTGAGCGTCTCTGTGTAATCCACATAATTTATTTTGCAGTCACAAAATTACAAAGCACTGTAGCAGGCATTGTGAGCCTCATGAAGGAAACAGAAAACTCAGAAACCAAGGAGGGGATGGGGCCAATGAAATATACCTCAAGATAACAGTGGCAGAAACATAAATGGGTATAAACACAATCTGCTCTATTGTACCTCATGGCTAGAGCAGGGCTTTCAGAAGGGTAAGAATGAAAGAACTGAGGGAGGTTAGCAGACTTCTTGTAGGAATTGAGGCAGGTGTGGAAGCTCCCCAGGCAGGAGAACCCGGAGCCTGTGTGAGGGAGGAGAAGGAACACCTGGAATAGTCTGGAGTTGGGATACTCCTGAGGGTAACGTCAGAGAGGGAAGAAGCACCCACTCTATCCATAGATGAAAACACATTTCTGAATTATATTTCTAAAAATTATACTTTTGTGGAAGAGGAAAGAGGGTGTTTTTCCCCTAGAATTGCATAATGTTGAAATTATTGATTTGATTTCTCCATTAGATTTACTGTCAATTCTTGTTAATCATGGTAGTTTTGTTCTAAAAAGTCACAAGAACACTGAAATAGTAAACACCGAGCCATTGCTCCTAGGGGAAATATAGGGTTAGGTTTCTGTCAGCCTCTGGTCACAATTTTGTTAGCTGATCAATACATAACCTTGCTTTATGTGTGTTTCTGTTTAAAGACGTTTAATATATATTGTTGATTCATTAACATTGAATGATGGTCAACAGAACTACAACTCATGCCTGAGTGAAGCTTATCTGACACACTTCTGTTCTCTGGAAGGCACCTCACAGCCGTCCTGAACTTAGGAACACTAGGCAGAACTTCAGCCCTACACTTGAGGGCCATCGTAAAGAGCAACATCACTAACGAAAAGCACAAAAGTGCAAAAAAAAAAAAAAAAAAAAAAAATGGTAGTACCAGATAGACTGCAAAAAGCACATTTGTTTACGATATGAGAGCTGAAATAAGAAAGTAGAGTGTTGTCTTGTTCCAACCTCAGTTGGGCATGTGTGCGTGGGCCAAGTTAAATTTTTTGCTCTTCTGCCCATGTCTGCAAATAACCTCAAGAGTGCCCGCTTGGGGATTACAAATAAATTTTAGCGAGTTGGTGGATTTGTAAATATGGAATCCATAAATGAGACTTAACTATAATTTGAAAACCAGTGTTGAAAGATAAACTCGGGTTGGGGGTGGGGTGAACCATTGCAACAGGTTTTCTGGGCTTCTCCAGCACATTCAGGTTGTATCACTCAGCTAGGCATGCAAATCCTATTGATAAAGGTCTTTTTGTTGGAGAGGGAAGAAGAGGAAGAGAGGAGGTGTGGCCTACAGAGAGGTAAGGAGAAACTGAATGAGTTGTGTGAGGGCTTACGAATCCAGGAAGTGGGAACATAAGAGTAACGGGGGAAGTCTCTGGAATCAGGACAACTGAGTACAAAAAGCTTGGACAGGGGAGAGGAGAAGGAGCAGGAAGAAGGAGACCGCCATGAAAGCTAGAACCACACTGTGATTTGGGTCAGTGTAGCAAAAGCTCAGTAAGTCAGATTGGTTTTTTGGCATAGGGCTGCCATATTCATCCTTTGCTCGGAGCTCTACGACTGAGTTTTTTACTTTTCAACCAATTGTGGTACCCGCTAGGGACTGCTGGAGAGGGAAGGACAGCCATGGGTTTTGGTTCCGCCTTTGCTGGCCACATTAGAGATGCCTTGGGTGGAAGCCTCATGCCACAGAGTTACTTGCAGATGATTTAAAGAAGGATGCAGAACTGTTTTTCACTCGCAAAGAGAAAATTAATGCTAGAGATTTGATCCTTTAAGAGGTCTTTGAACTTGTAAACCCAGACACATATGTGTCAAGAATGGAAACTGGCAAAGACTGTATTCCATAGTTTGAACTTAATTGCTTTTGGTATGTACTTGAAAAGATAAAATATCCCAAGACGTTTAACTTTAGAAAGTCATTCTGTTGTGCTGCACAGTAAGTCATTTTCACAAGGATCTGGCCGAGATATTCAGTATCAATATGCAGGAATGGTTTCAATATGTGGTAGGCCAATAAAAACAAAGTCACTCTGACCCACACTTTGCAGATCTAAGAGGGACAGGGGAGCAAGTAGCGATAATTAGTTCCAGTTTCAGGGAAATACTGTAACTCTGCAGCCACATGCCTCTGTCCTGCCCGCTGCACCGCTGCACCGTGTGTCTCTCAGGGAGCGGGACTCAACGTCCCAATCTGTGCTTCTCAGGTGGGCACTGCACATGATGTGGTTATGCAGTGAGGCCTAAAAGTGGGTCCTGTGGAGATAGGGAGTGTTGGTTTGATCTGAAATCATGGGACTCACAGAATTGGCCACTGGGTTTGGAAAACCCTCCGTAGGAGCAAGCCTCAGTGAGAGGAAATAGGACCATCCCACACCCCCTTGCTTTGCTGCTGGCTAGCACAGGCAGGAATGCTGCCCAGAGCCTTTGACCCACTTCCCTGCTTCTAGGACAGTCAGATCCAAGCCGTGGGGGGTCTGCTTACTTTTCACCCTTGCCTTAATTCATCAGCGTTCCCTTTCTCCTCTCAGCCTGGGGTTGGAGGGGTGGTGGAAAAGAGGGTCTTTCCTTCCTGGTGTTAAAAAACAGATTGAAGCATATGTGTGGGGCAGGGGAGGGAAGAAGGAAGGGTGGGGCCTCTGGAATCATACCCATCGTACTCAAATAGTACTCAAAAAGTTTTTGCTGTTCTGCCCATATCTGCAAATGACCTCAAGAGTGCCTGTTTGGGGATTTGTAGATATGGAATCCATAGTCTCCAAAATGGAGACTTTTTATTTATTATTTATTTATTTTGTAATTGACATGATCTTGCTCTGGGGTTGGTGTTTATACAGAGTAACCCAAAAGAAATTAAACTTGCCCATTTAAATAAATTGATCTATTCTGGTTTGAAGCAATATTTTTCAGGTAAGCTCAGATTCTGTAGGCGTAAGCCTTTTCTCCTGCTCTCAACTCCTCTTCTTCTTCTCCCTGGGTGACATCTGGGCACAGGAAACGGCTTACGTAACCTTGTCATGGTTGGGGCAGCATGTTTGCTTGCTTTCTTTCTTTCTTTTTTTTTTTTTTTTTTTTAGTACATCTTGAGACAGAGTCTCACTCTGTTACCCAGGCTGGAGTGCAGTGGTGCAATCTCAGCTCACTGCAACCTTGGCCTCCCTGGTTCAAAGGATCTCCTGCCTCAGCCACCAGAGTAGCTGGGATTACAAGCATGTGCCACCATGCCCAAGTAAGTTTTGTGTTTTTAGTAGAGACAGGGTTTCACCATGTTGGCCAGTCTGGTCTTGAACCCTTGGCCTCAAGTGATCCGCCTGCCTTGGCCTCCCAAAGTGCTGGGATTACAGGCCTGAGCCACCACACCCTGCGGGATGTTTTCTGCTCGCATTGTACTTCTCTCCTGGCTTCTGTTGACTTCTTTTTGAGGTGCAGCTGATTTTGTCTCCTCTTTGGGAGTTAGTTTCAGCTACCAAGGTGTCTTTGGTTAGTGTGTCTTGTGATTGTCAGCTGGGTGTGACTGCCCCTAGATTTAGCATCCTCTGCTTTGCCTCTTGCTGCTGTAGACCCTCTGGGACTTAGCCAGGAACTTCTACTGGAACCTGGATTTATGTGGCCTACTTCCCAGCTTCTGCTATAGGATTATCTTGCCACACACTAGGCAACTTTTTAGCAAATACTCTCTTACTTTTCAGCTCCCTTCTTCCATGTCCACCACAGGGCTATTCAGGAGCTTCTAGATGTCCCCAGGCCAGGTATATCTCTGCAAACAAGAGAAGGCTACTTTTGGCCCATCTGCTTGGCATTTCTCTCTGCAAATGCTGTTCTAGGGCTCCCAAACCCAGGGACCACATGTGTGTGCATATGGAGCACAGGAGGGTGGGACCCATTAAAGCACTAGCCTAAATAGTTTTGTATTCTTCCTCAACCTATCTGGAATTTTTGTCTTCTTATTCTCTTCCAGGGCCATCGCCCAGTAGGTGAGGAGATAGATGGGTAGAAAGTCTTGCCCCTTCTTCTGCTCAACAGGAGTTGCCCCCACATCCCATCCTCTGTCCTCTCTACACAGTAACTCACAGTAACACTCTGTGCTTAGTCCCCTGGGCTTTGTTCTTGATATGTGCAAAGATAATTTTTGAATAGAAATAACATATTCTTCTCTTTAATAAAACTCACTTCTAAGACAACAGTTTCTCTCTGACTTGAGAAATCTAATATAAAACACAAGGTAAAAAAAAAAAAAAGAATTCTTGGTTCAGGGTTGTGCCTCTACTTTCCCTGAAACAACAAAGGCCATTGATTCAGTGGGCAGAGAGCTGCAAGGCAACATGATTTATGGGTAATGAAAAATACATTAGTGTAATAGTTTCAAAAATATGGTAGAAAGAGTTGGGAACTTCTGGATTAGAAGAAATGGATCAAATGAGGCTGCTTACATGCTGGGGTGGCTGACTCAAAGGAAAATGTAGCTGGATCACCACAGCTGGATATCCTTGGGTTATGTGGTTGCCTTTCTCAGCCTCACTGAACAGGGTCAGAAGATGTGAGTCACAAAACCAACTGCAGCAGGAAAGACAAACATGGCCTCTCATCTCATGGCTGCACAGAGGGGCAACCGAAGCTCCTGGGACTTGTGAATTCTTCTTGCTCAGAAGAATTTCTTCTGGTTTACATGGGGCTACGCCAGTGAGTTTTCAGGGGTCAGCAATCTTTCTGTAAAGAGCCAGGTGATAAATATTTTTGACCTTTCATGCCTTGGGGTGTATGTCACAACTACTCACCTCTGCTACTGTGATGGGAAGGCAGCCATAGGTAATATATAATGGGAAAGTGGGCTGGAGTTCCAATAAAACTTTATTTAGAAAACCGGGCGGTGGGCCAGATTTGGCCTCAGGGTGGTAGTTTACTGATCCTTAATCTGGAATAAAGTGCTAGGTCAATGTAGAGAAAGAACTACCTGAACTGACTCCTCTATCCTGTGTCTACCTGTCTGATCCCCTCCCTACCTCCCATTCCCCCCACCACCCCATGCACATCTTCCTCCAATTGTGCATACAGACCAGACCATGTTTTTAACATTAGTATGACCCAGCCTTTGGCTTCACTCATCTAGTCTCCAGGATGGAGAAACAGAGGTCCTAATTTTTTTTTTTTTTTAAAGAACACCTGTCAAGCTCAATGACTGTTATTTACAGAAGTAGTTTAAAATTTTTTTTATTTTATTGTTATCTTTTGCCCCTAGGAAATTTCCAGATTGGCTCACATTTTGATTTCCAGGCTTTCTGGGCAGGGCTGGATGCTTAAGAGGTCAATATGCTGATGAATAGAGAAGACAAAAGGGCCAAGTGGGCAAATGCTCTTAACTGACCACAAACTGCAGGATAAGTAAGGCATTCTGCCTCTATTTGACAGCACATAGTAATTTTCTATGACTGCCATAACGCATTACCACACACTTAGTGGATTGAAACAAGGCAAATATATTATCTTACAGTCCTGGAAGATAGAAGTCTGGCATAGGTTTTATGGAGCTAAAATCAAGATGTTAGTAAGGCTGTGATTCTTTCTAGAGGCTATAGGAGAGAATCTATTTCTTTGCCTTTTCTGGTTTCTAGAGGCTGCCTACATTCCTTGGTTCATAGCCTCCACCTCCATCTTCAGAGCCAGCAACATTGCATCTCTCTGACCATTCTTTCAATAGCCCTGTCTCTCTCTGACTATAGGTGGGAAAGTTTTCAAAGATTCAGATGATTAGATTGGGCTTACTTGAATAATCCGGGATAATCTCCCTATCTCAGCATCCTTAACCTTAATCCCATCTGTAAAGTCTCTTTTGTCATGTAATGTAACATTTTCACACCTTCCAGAGATTAAGACAAGGAGATCTTTGGGGCACCATTATTTTGCCCACCACAGAGCAGGATCCTGCCTTGTGTTTTTCTCATACTTTCTGGGCACATAGAGGTACTTAATAAATCACTTGCATTTACTGGGATCTAAGCCCCTAGGCTAAGGGGAGCTGTTGAGGAGAAGCCCCAGTCTGCTGCGTGAGGAGGGCATGACCTTCCTTGGGGGAAGGGAGGCTGAGTGGTGTAGGACAAGCACTGAGCTCACAGGCTAAGGACTTGGGCTCTTGTCCCAACTCTGCTGCACATCTCACTTGCTATCTCTGATCCCTCATGTTACTGTCTTTAGCATGGGGAATGTAGATTAGGCAGTGGTTTTCCAAAGCTTTTTAAGTACCAGGGGCCTTTCTTCAAGTCAAGCCTATAGAATTCCAGGTAAGAGTGGAGCTATAGTGTTTGAAGAAGGGGTGAGGCCCAGAGCCTTCCCTGTAGGCCTTTCCCAAGAGCTGCCTGGCAGCTGCAGAGATACAGTTTCTTTCCAGGTCTCCTGGAACGCGATTTGGAAATCACTGGACTAGATCAGGGTTGGCAAATTGCAGCCAGCAGGCTAAATCAGGTCTGAGGACTGGTGTTGTTTGATTCCTGAACTAAGAATTCTATATATATATATATAGTTTATTATGGTAAAATACATGTAACAAATTTACCATCTTAACCATTTTTAAGTGTGCAGTTTAGTGACATTACATACATTTACTTTGCTGTGTATCCATCACCACTATCCATCTCCAGAACTCTTTTCATGTTGCCTAAGACTCCGCATCCATTAAAAAATTCTCTAGTTTTCCTTTCCCCAGTCCCTGGAAACCACCATTCTATTTTCTGTCTCTGTGAATTTGACAGAGCTGGGACCTTCTGTGTGTGTATCAAATTACATCCAGCACAATGTGTCCTAAGGAAATAGTGGAGGCTGTGCACTACAGTGGCAGTATTGCTTATTTCAGATAAAAATTGGAATCAAAAGTCCAACAAAAGGAGATTCTTTGAATCATTTATGCTGTGTCTATAACATGGAATGCTACAAGGCTATTGAAAAGGCATCATAGATAAATATTTGTTGACATCAGAAGATGGATGTGATTTATTAAGAAAGAAAAATAGATCATAAAGCATATGTCTATATGTGGGTTTTTAAGTTGTTATATACTTGTTTTAATATATAGCTTTAATTAAAATATATACATATAATTCAAAAAAAGATATACATGAAAATATTAACAGTGATTGGCCCTGGGTAGTGGGATCATGGTTGGTTTTCATTTTCTTTTTACTGACTGAGTTCTTTTCTTTCTCTTGCAGACTTTGGGCCTTTCCTCTGGGTGTGGGTCTGTTAATCAGAGTTCAGAATCATCTTTCTTTTTTAAACCAAACCCGTCAAGCATTTTCTTTATTTTCTTCTTTTGGGTGCTTTAAAGCAGAACAAGGATGTTAAGTATCATTTTTTTAAGACTTTTACAACATTTTTAATTTTTAACAGTTGTTCAGCCTACCCCTAATTCCACAGAAACTACTTAAAGCAACTCATTTGATTGTATCATCTCACTGCAATTTAGTTTTCATAGAAACAGCTCTGTTTTGGTTCTCCTATTTCATCATTTTTATGCATCTAAGCAAATTGCATACTTATAATAGCAGGTACACTTGGTATAGACAATTTGGGCCCTTTGTGAGTAAAACTGGTAGAAGTGGAGGTGCTCAGGAATGATAAGAGCAGCCTACTAGCTATAGGCATTCAGAGTGTCCTGGCATTCATCTGTAGTTTTCAGAGAGGGAATGGGGAGTATTTATTGATCTAATGAGTTGGTTAAATGACAGTCAGTTGAGAGGATTTCTACCACATATATTTTCTACCACATTACCTTCATCATATCCTCCACTTCTGCTCAAATCTGCCACCCTCCCTAGCTGACCTGACTCTGCAGTTTGGGGAACTGATACCCTCAGGCTCATTTCTAATGCGTAAGGGTCTCCTCTCCCAAAATGTAGAGGATCTCATGCCAGCCATACTCCTGAAGCTAAAATAAGGAGTATGACAAAGGATGAGCTTGTTTGGATAGACTCAGACTTTGGGTTTTTAAGGCCTATCACTCTTGATCCCACTGACTTTCTCCCAGCAGCCAACGTTAAGGACCCGTCATTCAGGGGCTGAATGCAGCCATCCCCTGCCTGATCCCTGCTGCTATCTCATGACCTATGCAGCCTTGTTTTGCCTGAGTTTGCCTTTGAGTCTGGGTTTTCTACATAGGATACTACATAATAGGCCTTCAATAAATACTGATAGACTATGGTATGTCTGGGATATTTCTAGAGTTACCTGTAGTTCCTCTGATGATTGTGGAATAAAATCCCTTTCTTAATGTTTTAATTAGTTGTTTATATATTGTTATTATTATTATTTATTCCAGACTTCTTGGCACTTTTATATCTTTCTGCCAGCTGGTTGACCTCTTCAAAACCAGCACTGTGATTACATTTTGTAGACCAGTTTATGAGTCAGTTGGCAGCTGATCAGTTCTTCACTGCCAAATTCACAAATTTTTTTTGTTATCACTTGGATGACCCACTGAACTGGATTACATGGGGCTTCATAAACAGAATTTTACTAGGAATTCTAAGAGGAGTGGCTCTTGCATGAGAGAAAATATCTCGGGTTTGATCAGTGAAAACTGAATACAGATTCCAAAAATCTCAACACCTGTGTAAGGTTTAGGTGTTGCATTATAAAAGGTCTTTAGTCTCCAGCTGAAATTCAGAGAATCAACCAAACAACTCCAGAGTTACTGATTATTTAGAGTTGTATTATTTATACTTACTCATCTCCTTATAACTGCATATTGTTTCTTTTCCAGATTGCTGAGTTGAGTACATATTTTCTTCCATAAGGTAAATAAGCATCTCAAGAGCAAGTTACCACATGTTGTATTTCCCTGTTTTCTTTTCTGTAAAATTGTGCAACCAAGAATTATGACCTACTGATATTAGAATAAAATTTGCGGACGTTTGACTACATGAGCCACATGAGTACTTACACCAATGATTCCTGAGTGTTAACCAGTTAACCAGGGCCTCTCTTGCTGCTTCTTAAGAGACAGGAACATTTGTGTTAAAATAATGTATTGCTAGGTGTGACTCCAAGAGATCCTAATTTGTATCATCAGAGGTGTGACTTAGGTGTTTTTATTTGAAAGATGCCCTTCATATGATTCTGAAGTGTTCTGTACTTGCTTGTTTTGGTGAAAATTGTTTAATTCATGTTTTAATATGTTCTTGCATTGCTATGAAGAAATACCTGAGGCTGGGTAATTTATATTAAAAAAGAGGTTTAATTGACAATTCTGCAGGATGTACAGGAAGTGTAGCAGCTTCTGCTTCTGGAGAGGCCTCAGGAAACTTCCAATCATGGCAGAAGACAAAGGGGGAGTGAAGCGTCCCATATAAGAGGAGCAAGAGAGAAGCGGGAGGTGCTACACACTTTTAAACAACCAGATCTTGAGAGGGCTCTATCACAAAAACAGCACCAAGGGAATGGTGCTTGATATGGTTTTGCCATGTCCCCACCCAAAATTTCATCCTGAATTGTAATCCAAGTTGTAATCCCTACATGTTGGGGAGGGACTTTGTGGGAGGTGATTAGATCGGGGGGGGCGATTCCCATGCACTTCTCTTTTTTGCTGCCATTTGAAGGATGTGTTTGTTTCCTGAGGCCTCCCCAGCCATGTGGAACTGTGAGTCAATTAAACCTCTTTCCTTTATACATTACCCAGTCTCAGGCAGTTCTTTATAGCAGCATGAGAACATACTAATACAGTGCTAAACCATTCATGAAGGATCCGCCCCCATGATTCAGTCATCTCCCATCAGGCCCCACTTCCAACACTGGGGATTACAATTTGACAGGAGATTTGATGGGGACACAGATACAAACTCTATCATTCTGCCCCTGGCCCCTCAAATCTCCTGTCCTTCTTATATTGCAAAATACAGTTATGCCTTCCCCACAGTCCCCCGAAGTCGTAACTCATTTAGAGCATTAACTCAAAGGTCCTAAGTTCCTAAGTCTCATCTGAAACAAGGTTAGTTCCTTTCACCTACGAGCCTGTAAAATCAAAACCAAGTTAGTTATTTCTAAGATAAAATGGGGGCACAAACATTGGATAAATATTCCCCTCGCAAAAGGGAGAAATTAGCCAAAAGAAAGGGGTGACAGGCCCCACAACAGGGGGGCTGTCAACCCCACAGCAGGGCTGTTATGAAATCTAAAGCTTCAAAATAGTTTTCTTTTTTTTTTTTTGAGACGGAGTCTTGCTCTGTCATCCAGGCTGAAGTGCACTGGTGTGATCTTGGCTCACTGAAACCTCTGCCTTGCAGATTCAAGAGATTTTCTTGCCTCAGCCTCTCAAGTAGCTGGGATTACAGGCACCCACCACCATGCCTGATTAATTTTTCTATTTTTTTTTTTTTAGAGACAGGGTTTCTCCATATTGGCTAGGCTGGTCTCAAACTCCTGACCTCAAGTGATCCACCTGCCTTGACCTCCCAAAGTGCAGGGATTATAGGCATAAGCCACTGTGCACAGCCCAAAATAGTTTCTTTTGACTCCATGTCTTACATCCAGGGCACACTGGTGCAAGGAGTGAGCTCCCAAAGCCTTGGGCAGCTTTTCCCCTGTGGACTTTTCAGGGTTCAGCCCCTATGGCTGCTCTCATGGGCTGGTGTTGAGTGCCTGTGGCTTTTCCAGGCTGAGGGCACAAGCTGCTGGTGGATCTATTATTCTGGGGTCTGGAGGACAGTGGCCCTCTGAAGTTTTACTAGGCTGTGCCCCAGTGGGGACTTTGTGTGGGGGTTCCAACCCCACATTTCCCCTGTACACTGCCCTAGTAGATGTCCTCCATGAGGGCTCCACCCCTGCAACAGGCTTCTGCCTAGACACCCAGGCTTTTCTATACATCTTCTGAAATTTAGGTAGACGCTCCCAAGCCTCAACTCTTATACTCTGTGCACCTGCAGATGTAACATCACGTGGAAGCTGCCAAGGCTTATGGCTTGGACTCTCTGAAGCAGCAGCCTGAACTGTATTTGGGTCCCTTTGAGCCATGGCTAGAGCTGGAGCAGTTGGGATGCAGGGACCAGTGTCCCAAGGCTATGCAGAGCAGCAGGGCCTTGGGCCTGGCCCATGAAACCAGTCAGTCCTCCTAAGCTTCTGGGCCTGTGATAAAAGGGGCTGTTGCAAAGTTCTCTGAAATGCCTTTTTCCCCCACTGTCTTGGCTATTAGCACCTGGCTCTTTTTTACTTATGCAAATTTCTGCAGTCTGCTTGAATTTCTCTCCTGAAATTGGCCTTTTCTTTTTTACCACATGGCCAGGCTGCAAATATTCTAAACTTTTATGCTCTGCTTCCCCTTTAAATATAAGTTCCAACTTTAGGTCATTTCCTTGCTCATGCACATAAGCCTAGATTGTTAGAAGCAGCCAGGCCAAATCTTGAATGCTTTGCTGCTTAGAAATTTCTTTTGCCAGATACCCTAAATCATCACTCTCAAGTTCAAAGTTCCACAAATCTAGAGGGCAGGGGCACAATGCTGCCAAGTTCTTTGCTAAGGCATAACAAAAGTGAATTTTGCTTCAGTTCCCAATAAGTTTCTCATCTTCATCTGTGACCTCATCAGACTGGCTTTTTCTGTCCATATCACTATCAGCATTTTGGTCACAATCACTTAACCAGTCTGTAGGAAATTCCAAACTTTTGGTTATCTTCTTGTCTTCTTCTGAGTCCTCTAAACTCTTCCAACCTCCACCTGTTACCCATTTCCAAAGTCGCTTCCACATTTCCAGGTATGTTTATGGCAATGCCCCACTCCTTGGTACCAATTTTCTGTATTATTCAATTCTTGCATTGCTATTAAGAAATACCTAAGACTGAGTATTGTATAAGACAGGAGGTTTAATTGGCTCATGGTTCCATAGGCTGTACCGGAAGCATAATGTTGGCATCTGCTTGGCTTCTGGGGAGCCCTTCAGAAACTTACAATCATGGTGGAAGGCAAAGGAGGAGAAAGGCATCTCATATTGGGGAGCAGGAACAAGAGAGAGCAAGGGGGAGGTGTTACACGCTTTTAAACAACGAGATCTTGTGAAAACTCTGTCACAAGAACAACATCAAGAGGATGGTACTAAACCATTCATGGAGGATCCACCCCATGATCCAGTCATCTCCCACCAGGCCCCACCTGCAATATTGGGGATTGCAATTTGACATGAGATTTGGTGGAGGCACAGATCCAAATCATATCAATTAATATACATTTTTACTTTTTCTTCATCATCACAATGTTCTAGTTTCCTTTTTGAGATCATTTTTTACTATATGCAACTTTATTGTTTAAAGTTATAGAGTCACTATGTAGTTGAAGACTAGAAACTATAAAATAAATTGAAATGGGCATGCTAAGGTGTCAGCTATGTTTCCTTATTAGATAAATAAGTTCTATTCACCTACTGGTCTTTTAATACCCAAAATTCAAATTCATGGAACAGCATACTTGAGAATTACCAAATAGGTTGATAAGGAATATTTGAAATTAAGATTGTTAAATCCACAAATGCCAAATATTTGTGTCATTATTTAGTTATTGTTCTGCCTGTTTCTTTTTTAAAAAAATGAATCTATTGAGTTGTATAGAGATGACAATATGATTACAGAGTGGAACAAGTAGATGAGAATAATACTAGGTACTACACTGAGCCAACAGCTTCTTGAGGCATCAACTGATTTCCAATCTGTAAATGATATTCTTGTGGAAAAACTGGAGAAATTAGAAGTGTAGGATTGTTCAGCTAGGCAGATGTATAGAAGGTAGAAGAATCTGAAAGACAGATGGCGGATGGATCGATACAATAAATGAAGCCTCCAGAGGCATGCTGCAGAAATTAGACCAGACCTTCCCATATTTTTGTATGAATTCCGTATTTGAGCATGACACAAAACTGGGAAGACTAGCAAATATTTAAGATGATAGAATGTGGGACAAATGATCTTAACAGGCTGGATCCAGGAGTTGAATGTTAAAAAAAAAAATCACATTGATAGTAATAAAGGCAAAGTCCTACATTTATATTATCAAAACCAACCAACTGATCAACAAATGATACAAGCATGGAGTGTGGAGGAGTGGCTTAACATAATTTCTTTTGGAAAGGATTTGGAAAGGAAAGGATTTAATTCACTCATTCATTCAGCCAATACTTATTCACCACTTCCTATGTGTCAGACACTATTCTAGAGGTGCATTCTCCAATAAGGGAGTTACAGTTGAACATTTGAAGTGCTATAGAACATTTACAATGTGGCTAGTTCAAATTGTAGGCTCTATAAGTATAAAATACACATTGCATTTCTGAGGCTTGATATGAAGAGAACATAGAATATATCATTAATTTTTTTATAATTACATGTTGAAATAATTATTTTGAATATATTGGCTATAATATAAATAGTGAAATATATTTCATGTGTTTCTCTTTTTCTTTAATGTACCTACTAGGAAATTTAAAATTTGCATATATAGCTCACATTACGTTTCTGTTGAGCAGTGCTCCTCTAGACTCTGAGTACACATAATTGAATAAAACAGACAAAGTTTCTGTCTTCTTTCATTCATTCAGCTAATATTTATTGAGCACCTATTAGGTGTCAGGCACCATTCTTTTAGGGTGATACATTCCAACAGGAGGAAAATAAATCATAAAAAGTAGCCAAATAAATAAAAAAGATCTTTTCACTTAGTATGCAGTGAAGTGATAAAAATACAACAGAGTGGTTGTGGGGAGGGACAGTCATTTATATTGTGAGGTTGGGGAAAGTCTCACTGTAAAGGTGCCATTTGAGCTGAGACCTGAGTCACCAAGGAGCCACACATTAAGAAAACTGGGGTGAGAGCCTTGCACTCACAGGAAACACCAAGTACAAAGGTCCTAAGGTAGGAACAGTGACAGGGCCAGTAGTCTGGGGGCATTACAGGCTGTAGCAAGGAGTTTGGCTTTTATTTTAAGGCAATGTGAAGTCATTGGAGGCTATAAATCAGGTGAGTGACAGGATCAAATGTAAATTTTTAAAAGATTATTCTGTTTAAAAAGGGAAAAGTAGAAGCAAGGGTGCCAGTATTTTAGGCAGGAAGTGATGGTGACCTGGAGTAGGATGACAATAATGAAGTTAGCAAGAATCCAAGGACTCATAGTGTTTTGGGAGGTAGGAGCACTGAGCTTTATTGAAGGTTTGATGTGGTGTGTGGGGAATGAAGCAATCAGGTGCAAATGTAGCATTCCTCAGAGTGTGGTGTCACTGCCAGAAACAAAGAAGAGCCACCCAACTCCAAAGGCCAATGTGATCTGATGCTGTTCTGGTAGGGTTACCCTTCCCGAGGCTTGGGGACTTCATATCATGCATAGGAGCAATAGCTAAAGAAAAGACTTATTAACTACGGGAGCGCATACCGAAGGATGCATGTGGGGCTCTGCATTTCATTTTTGGTGAGGACCCAAAGGAAGGAGGAATAGGAAGGCAGATTTGGTCTTCTTCCCTATTGTTCAAATATGACTGGGCTGACTCCTGGAGTGATCTCCATGTCACAGGAGGCATTCAAACGAGAACCAGATTAGAGGCCACCAACTGGAGGTCTGTGAGCTACATCTGGTTCATCAATTGTTTTCTTTGACTTTCACATTTTTTCCCCCACTCCTTAATTATTCAACAAATTGTCAGCCTTTCAAAAAATTAGCTGAAGAATTCCGGGATTCTTGTTTCTGTTGAGCAAGAGGGAAGGTCTGACCGCTTCAGACCCACCTTCCTGCACTGTACCCATTGGTCAGGTGTGAGAAGCGTCTGTGTCCCTCGGGGAGAAAAACCTTCTTTGGTTTCCTCTGTTCTCGCTTGGTCCCATTCATTCTCTTGACCCTGTAGGCATTGAGTTTATGACTCCTAGACTTTTTAGGAATGTCACAGAGGATATTCTAATTGTCTCTGGGAATTGGACAAGAAAGTCAGGATTTTTATTGCTAAAATTGAGATTTTTTATTTTTTTGACCGATACTTCGAGAACGGAAGGTCTCATTTATTCTAGGATCTTTTCACCACCAGCCTGTTCTGGGGTCATGCATGCTATGGTATGGATGGTGGCTTTGAATGCAGGCTTTGAAGTCAGTCTTATCTTAGTTCCAATCCCAACACCAGACAGTTACTCTATAACCTCTGTAGGCCTTGTTATTATCATCTGTAAAATTGATTTAAACATTTTAGTACCTTCCCCAGAGAGTTGCTGTGACTATTAAATGAAATAATGTATTTAAAAAACCTAGCTCATAGGCAGGGTAGTGGGGATGAGGATGTGGGGATGGTTAATGGGTACAAAAAAATAGAAAGAATGAACAAGACCTAGTATTTGCTAGCACAACAGGGTGACTATAGTCAAAAATAATTTTTATATTTTATAGTCAAAATAATTTTATAGTCAAAAATTATTTAATTATACATTTAAAAGTACTTAAAGGATACATAATTGGATTGTTTATAACACAATGGATAAACGCTTGAGGGAATGAAGACCCCATTTACCCTGATGTGATTATTACACATCGCATGCCTGTATCAAAATATCTCACGTAACCCATAAATATATATATCCACAGAAATTAAAATTTTTTTAAAATCGAAGAAGATCTAGCCCAAAGCAAGGCTCATAATAGGTACCCAGCAAACTCTATTATTAAATACTTATTGAGCATCTACTATGCCTCAGGCTTTTTGCAAAATTCTTAGAGTTGTCAAACTGTGAGGTGATCATTACAATTCTAGTGTAATCCTCTCATTTTATAGCTGAGGAAACTGAGGCCCCAAATGGTGAAATGTTTTGCTCAAGGCTACCAAGTTAGGATCTGTTTGACAGAGACTTGGATTTAGGGCTTCTCTGTCGACAGTTGAATTCCGTCTATTGTTTGCCCAGTCGTTTCCTGGTCAACTTCTCCTCCAACCTCTCTTCCCACTCAATTCAACAAGTTTTTATTGAGTATCTACCACATTCTTGGAGTCAGTTAGATGTAGAACAGTGGTTCTCAATTGGAGGGTAAGTCATCCAGGGGACATTTGGAAATGTCTAATGACATACTTGTCACAACTGGGTGGGTACTACCAGTATCTAATGGGTAGGGGCCAGGGATACTGCTAAACATCCTACAGTGTTCAAGACAGCCCCTGGCAATTATCTGGCCCTAAAAGTCAATAGTGCTGTTAAACCCTGATGTAGATGATATACAGATAAGTTAAACTTTTTTTTTTGCTTGCAAAGGGTTCCTATTCCAGGTCAGGGAGTGGGGAGGAGGTGGTGGTGGATTACTCTTGATACATTGTGATAAGTGCCCCCAAGAACATAAGTACCCCTGATGAATACTCTCTGAAATTTTGGACCTAACTGCTTTCCTTTAGACAACACTTAGAGCAAATCCACATGGGCAGAGTAATTATTAAATAAAATGGAGGGGGCCACAGAGCCAAATGAAGATACAGAGCCCTAAATTGAGCCTCCTTTCCTGGAGGCTCAAACTGGGAAGCAAACCTCTGGCTGGTCAGAGTTCCTTGGCAAAATCTTCCCTTTCCATTCTAGGCAATGCCCTAAGTGAGCAAAACCAAATCAAACAGACACAATATAGGCAATGTATGCATTTATTCATTTTAAAAACAAAGCCTCCACTCCATTATTATAATAATGTTCATTATAGGAAATTTGGAAAAGTATATAAAAGTTGAAGGCATAAATAATTCTTAATATTTTGCTTTATTTCCTTTCAATTTTTTTTCTTCCTATGCTTGGTTTTTTCCTTTGCATAGTTGTGATCATATTGAATGGATAAACTTGCAGACTGCTTATAAATTGGCATTCTTTCATTGTGTATGTGTCACTGCTATGGACATCTTTGTGCATAAAACTCCTCCTTTATTTAGGGTTAAAAAATAAATTCTCAGAAGTGAAATAATTAGTTTAAAACTATAAGCAATTTAAAGCTTTTGATATATACTGAAAATTGCTTTCCCAAGAGATTATTTCAATTACATTCTCACTGACAGTGTATGAAATTGCCCTCAAAAGTTAATCTTAAAAATCATGAGCTGGGTAATGTGATTTTAAGATAGTCAATGGTGAGATCAAGTTATGTATTTCTTGGAATAGATGAGATATATGAAAAGAGACCATAGTAATTTTTTAATGAGCTCTTGCTAATTTAACTTTCAATATTGTTCACTACTGAATTCAGTGTTCACAGCTCACATTTGTTACAGAAGGTTTAAATATCTGTTTTATAATGTTGAAAATACACTCTTCTGCATTCATAGTATAAAATCCTTACTGTATTTTAAATTTAGTTTTTTTGTGGCTGTGGCATTTCATACATATATACAGTGGTATTAATGTTTGTGATATCTCTGGTTTTGTATGGCTATTTTATTATGTGGAGAACTGTGGATGAGAGTTTTATCTCTATTTCTTTTTCTCTCCTTTATTCCTTTTTTTAAAAAAAATTTAGAAACTGCCAAGCAAACAACCATCCCTCAATGAATGAGATACATAATTTGCCTTTTCCTGCTACAAGTTGAAACACAAAAATGTTATAGCAAAGAAAAAGTATACGGTTCCAATTTTATGGTTAAATCTCTTTGTCTGCAGGACCAGAAAAAGCTCTTCCTTGAAGTCAGTGTCAAAATATGTTTTCACAACTTAGCAATAAACTGAAATTCTTTAAGGGAGCTTTTATTTTTCCCTCCTACTTCAATTATAAAATTGGAGATCTAGCCTCATAAAGAGAGGAAAAAAATCAATGATAGACTGAGTTGAAAATATTTAACAAGGAAATAATTTAAGAGTGGTTCAACAAAGGGCATAGACTGCAGAAGAAATGTAAATGACTAATATAATATAAAAAGGTCAGCTTCACTAATAATGACATGCAGATTGAAATGAAGTACCATTTCCACCTATCGAATTGGCAAAAATAAAGATATTCTTCAGTGTTGATAAGGATACAGTGAAACACATTTGCAGACATTGCTGTTTGGGATGTAAATTCACATAAGCATTACAGAAATCAATTTAGCAATATGTATTAAGAACTTAAAAAGAGTTCACATCATTTTTTACTCAATAATTTTTCTTTTATGGGGCTACTGTAAATTATTCAGAGATCTCTACAAATAGGTATATCCAAAGATGTTCATTGCATTGTTATTTATAATAGCAAGCTATTGCAGAACCTAAATATCCAACAATAGGAAACTGGTTGAGTACACTATGGTATAGATACCTTGCTACCTGGAGTGTGGTTCAAAGACCAGTTGCATTGCCCCATCCGAGACATAATGAATAAGAACCTGCATTTTAACAAGTCTCCCTGGTGATTCCTGTGCACAATGAAGTTTGAGAAGACTTGTTCAGGTATAGGAGAAAGCAGTTCCCCCCTGAGATTCATTATAGGGTATTTTTTTCTTTTCTTTTCTTTTTTTTTTTAAAACAGAAAACATTCTCAGCCAGAGCACACAGACTCTCTGATGGTGGAGGCAGATTATCTGTAGTTTTAGAAAGCTCACAGGTGATTCTGATTTACAGCCAAACATGAGAACAACAGATATATAATATGATGCTCCTGTTAAATCTGCTAACCTCCCTGTCTGCTGCCTTCCACAGCACAAGTTAATTTAATGAATTGCCTTATGTCTTACATTGAACAATCATACCAAAAACCACATACAGGATTTGCAATACGGAGGCCACTGAGGGTACTTTCTAGATACTCCCTAAGAGCCAGGATAGCATTCCTTCCTCTGAGAACAATACCTGGCACATGAAGCTTGATGGATATTGTTGAAGGAATGAGAAAGTGGGCAGGAACTCCTATGGCTTGCACACCTACACCCTGACATTCTGTTTCTATACTGTTTGTTGTTAGGTAAGAAATATTTTCTAGGTTCCCTAAATCCAGGTTTCACTGGATTAGAAATTTATTGTCAGGTATGATTTTGATTGTATCGATGAGGATGCTGGCAGAAAATAAACGGCAAAGTTAAATTAGGAATTCAAGGTGAGTTTAATAAAGCACTGTTTACAAAGGTGCCAGGCAGAGTTAAAGGAAACCAGCCACAGGGAAGAAACAGTGGTTTCTTCAGCTGCCACCCTGAGGTTGAGGTAAGGGGTAAAAGCAGGGTGGGAAGACGGGCAGTGTCCCTTGGAGAGGGCTGCCTCATATGAGCTGAAGCCTAGTAAAGAAATGCAACGCATTAAGTAGGTCTTTATTTTCTGTATTCTGACGCATTGACAGCATGAGGCCTTGTTGACCCTTGAGAGACTGCCTCTCCCAGGGTTAGCAATTCCTGGAGTTGGCAAGCAATTCAACTGGGAGTACATCTTCTCTATGCAAACCAACCCATCCAGAGCCCAAACTCCAACCACCCCCTTTACTGGGCTTTTACACTCCGGGCCACCATCCCCCTGACATGATTACTCTAGGGCCAGGTACCAGACAACTAGGAACGGCTCCTATGCCCCAGAGCTCACTGAAATTATTCAAATGAGCCCATTCTAAACTTGCTCACCTTACCTCTCCTGAGCCTTCCAGTGGAAACTGCAGTGAAAGCTCTTGCCCATGTGTCCCCAGCTCTCTCTGGCTCCTGAGTGACCCTGGTGCTTTCTCATATAACTCTCCTTTGTGGCCTGCCACATCTGCGGTTTCTAGGGAGCTGTGAGTATAAACACTTCTTCTGTCACAACCGTTATTTCCATGCCCGCATGCCTTAACCACACCTGATTAATATAAATCCCAGGTACCTGATTAGAGAACACAGCCAATCCAGAGGCACCTGGCAGGAAAAAGTGGAAGGGAATAACCACTTTGCTTTCCCTCTCCACCTCCTGTTAGTGTCTCGGCAAGCCAAACCAACCGGAAGCTAGTGGGCCAGGGAGCCCCAAGTGTAGCCCATGTATGTCAGGCTCTTGGGGCACAGAGGAGGGATAGGAAAGGTGGCAAGTGCACCTGGAGCCATAAGAGACAAAATCCAGCGTAGCAGCGATGAGCCCATGACAGCAAGAATAACATGGAAGCAGCTCTTGCTTTCTGGTCTTCCTAGTCTCAACACATTGGCTAAGTGTATGAATCCGGTTTCTGGTAACATCTTTATCTTTGTCTTTGACTCACAACACAGACGGGGAGAAGACAGCAAGCAGCATTTTCCCCCCCATGAGTTTCTTGTCAAAGCATTAAGGTTTTAGGTGGATAATATCTATAAAAGACAAGAATTACAAACCACTTTATCAAACGAAAACCACATATGGAGTTTTCACTTGCCAATGGATATGTTCTGCTGAAAGCTCCAATTGGATGTGGTTATCTTTTTATGGTCTTTTATGCCCAGAGACACAGGCAACAGACACTACGAATGTAGAACGTCATTTTCCTCCTTCATGGGCAATATTGCCTTTGGAAATATCATAGATTCATTCTTGAATTTTTTTTTGGTCTTTTATGCCCAGGGACACAGGCAACAGACACTAAGAATGTGGAACGTCATTTTCCTCCTTCATGGCAGTATTGCCTTTGGAAATATCATAGATTCACTCTTGAGCTTCTAGCTCGTGCTCTTTGAACATAACTGTCAAGTGTTTTGATGATGGGTAGGTCCCTTCATCTCCAGAGTCTACTTCTTTCAATTTGCAGCAATATTAGAAATTCTGGTGGAAGAAAGCCACGAGAAGACTAAAAGGGTTTTTACACAAATGAAAGAAGCTGAAATGGAATTGTCATTTCGTGCAGGGACTAGATTCACTCAGGGTAATCAGAACTACTTGGGGAAAACTCAAGTCTTTTTTGAGGGGGTGGGGTGGGGTCTCACTCTGTTGCCCAGGCTGGAGTACAGTGGTACGATCATGGCTCACTGCAGCTTCAACCTCCCTGAACTCATGATCCTCCCACCTCAGCCTCCTGGGTTTCTGGGACCACAGGCACACACCACCACTCCTGGCTAGTGTTTTTGTATTTTTTATGCAGATGGGGTTTTGCCATGTTGCCCAGGCTGGTCTTAAACTCATAGTCTTAAGGAATCTGCCTGCCTCAGCCTTTTGAAGCGCTGAGATTACAGGCACAAGCCCCCACATGAAGCCTAAGGTTCTTTAAAGACCACAGTGTGATGCAATAGCGTTTTCAAGCAAGTGAGGACGTCACTGCAGCTAACAGTAGTCTGGATCTTGACTTAGCCTCTGCATATCAGGTGACCAACTTAATTCCTGGGCTGTGTATAGTGGCTTGGAATGCGGATACACAAAACTACAAGAAGATTCTAATGAAGTGGTACTTGAACTCTGCCTTACAGGTACGTGGGGAGTAGTCCATTGGCATGAAGGTGAGAGTGTAGAAATAAATAGCAGGATGGAGGCCATTTTTATGTATTTTAACTTCCAGTGCATCTTGTGCTTTAGGTGACTAATGCCCTCTGTGAACTTCTGCGAGTGGAACCAAAACTGTTTAATGAATAAGTGAATTTTAGTGCTTTATTTTTGTCTAGAGCTTCATTTGAAACAGATCATCATTAGCTTTATGGTTTTAATTGTATTGGAATTTCTTATTGTAACCTATTGCTTTATTGCATTAGTCCATTAACTTGGGTGCCACGGAGCATAGTTTTAGAGCCTGTATTTATATCTGGACTAATTGCATGGATGCTTCCTTATAGGGTGAGATATTTTTCAGATAATCACAGTAAAAATCATCTGAACCCCTTTTCAAACTTCAGGGTTTGGGAAATAACCAAACCAAATCCAAAAGACCCTGAACATTATTCTGAACTTTTCTTACTTTGAAATACCTACCACTCTATCAACAAGGAATTGCAAAATAGTAATTCTCACAATATGTGTTGCTCCCACATGTTTTTCATTTGGCAGTACTGTGGGACACTTTGGTTGGCCGGCTCCCCAATCAAAACCAGGTGGGTGATGGTCACAAACTGGGGGACCACGAGGGGAACTATACCTTGTTCATTAGGGCAAATGGAGATGGAGTGTCCAGGCCATTGGCTGAGGGCCTAGAATCTCAGACAAACTAAGAATGACCAAGGCCCAGCTCTTTTGTCCTTTGCTAATAACCTGGAAGGTGGAACAGCTGTTAACACCAAGTTGACCCAAAGCATTTCTTCCCAGGGTGGGAAAGTGACTGATGGAGACTCCAGCATGTTCAGATCACACAGGGTGTTTTTTACTTCTCCTGGAGGAAGGAACACTGAAGTTAGAATTGGGCCCTTTGTAACCTCGCAGATGCTCAACAGCAGGAGTGTTTATAATGCCCATCAACCAGGCTTTCCGCTGCACCTGTTGGTGGACCAGCTGCAGAAAGCAGGTGTATCTGGGGACAGAGAGGACGAGTGACTGTGGAGAATGCTGAGGACTGCCAGATGTAGTCCACATAAACACCGGGCCAACAGCTGGGAGACAGGAAAGATGTGGATTTAATTAAAAATGATGTGCAAATTTGATTATTAATTTCAAGCCACTGTGTGAATGTAACATACATATATAATATATATTTCAGAGCGACTGAATGGACTGTGTTAATGGAAGCATGAGTTTCACTTTTCACTAATTCCATGCACATTATCTTTTGCTCATTGGTCAACACAATTGTTCATCGTATTTCCACGTCCATTGAAAAAAATTTTCCCAGGCAGGAAGCTGAAATTCTAGTTTAACTGTAAATGCTTTGCAGTCCCAGGAATACAACCTTGTCAACTTAAACAGATAAACTGAATCAGGTGGCCTCTGACGCTTGCATTTATTAACTGGACTAACATGAATGCATTCATTGTAGCATGGGAGACTTTGACCACAACTGTGTGCTGTGGACTCTTATGAGATTGAGCTAACCTCCTTAGTTTTCATTTGCCATCTTCACCAAAGTTGAGACACAGCAGTGCCTTGTGAGAAGGGTGGAACCTCATGGGGCTATTGACACGGCCTTGCTAGACTCCATAGATGGGCCATAGGATATGTAGAAGCCTGGGGAGAATTTGCTGTGGTTGGCTTTGGAAGACCAAGTGTGTTGTAGGTCTTATTAGTGATGAGTCTGGAGGCACGAGGCATCCATCATTCATTACTTAAAAGCACCAGGAGTGAGGATAATCTCTACCTCAGAAACAACACCTGATTGGACAGGGTTCCATGGTATTTAAACATAAAACTGGTACTGGCCAAAGAAGATAGTCACAATGTTTTGGCATCAGAGAGAAGGGCAAAATCAGAGGTCTGAAGTGTACTGTCTCTTGTGGTTTTCAGGTGACTCTCCCTTCTATCTTAATGTGTCATATTCTCCATATTCTTTTAGGACATTGGTTCTCATCTGAGGGCCCCTTGAAACTGTAGGCAAAATGTTGTATACACACACACACACACACATATACACACACACACATTGAATTGCACATTTTTCTCAGTGGTGGTTAGTATGTAATTTTCTTTGGATTCTCAAAGTTCTCAAAAGCTTAAGACCTAAGGAGAGCAGTGTTTCTTTTTTTTTTTATTTATTATACTTTTAAGTTCTGGGATACATGTGCAGAATGTGCAGGTTTGTTATATAGGTATACATGTGCCTATGTGTATAATATGTGTATTGTTGCTGCACCCATCAACCCATCATCTACATTAGGTATTTCTCCTAATGCTATCCCTCCCCCAGCCCCCCATCTCCTGACAGGCCCTGGTTTGTGATGTTCCCCTCCCTGTGCCCATATGTTCTTATTGTTCAACTCCCACTTATGAGTGAGAACATGCGGTGTTTGGTTTTCTGTTCTTGTGTTAGTTTGCTGAGAATGATGGTTTCCAGCTTCATCCATGTCCCTGCAAAGGACACGAACTTATCCTTTTTTATGACTGCATAGTATTCCATGGTGTATATGTGCCACATTTTCTTTATCCAGTCTATCATTGATGGGCATTTGGGTTGGTTCCAAGTCTTTGCTATTGTGAACGGTGCTGCAGTGTCTTTATAGTAGAATGATTTATAATCCTTTGGGTATATACCCAGTAATGGGATGGCTGGGTCAAATGGTATTTCTAGTTCTAGATCCTTGAGGAATTGCCACACTGTCTTCCACAATGGTTGAAGTAATTTACACTCCGACCAACAGTGTAAAAGCATTCCTATTTCTCCACATCCTAGGAGAGCGGTGTTTCTAAGGAGAGCAACTTATTTCTCTTGAGGAGATGTCTTCATGGCAAGAAAGAATAATGATAACAGCAGTAACAACAATAATAGTTAATACTTACGGCATTCGTGATGTTCCAGGCATCATCTGAGCACTTTTCATATGTTAGCTTGTTTAATAAGGCGTCTGTAGTTGCCAAAAAGAAAACAGAGTATTGTGCCATACTTTATAACCACTCTTCCATGAAGGGATTCTGTTTCTGTAGCATGATTCTAATGCCTTCCCTGCTCTGATTTTGAATGCCAACCCTTTTCAATGTTTATTTACCCAATGTATTAGTTTTCTATGCAGCATAAAACATTACCACAAATTTAGTGTCTTGAAAAAACACCCCTTTATTATGTCACAGTTTCTGCGGGCTGGAAGTGCAGGCAAGGTTTATCTGGGTTTTGTGTTAGGGGCTCACCAGACGTTAATACAGGTGTTGGCTGGGGCTGTGGTCTCATCCAAGGTTTTGTTGGGGAAAGAACTGCTTACATGCTCCACTTAAGACTGTGGGCAGAATTCATCTTCTTTTCTTCTTTTCTGCTGCCTGGAGGCAGTTCCTTGTGCTATAGCCCTTTTATAACATGGCAGCTTACTTCTTCAAAGCCAGCAAAGGAACCTCTCTCTCCTGTCTGATAAGATAAAATCTTATAGATGATCATAGGCATAATAGCCTGAGACTTATAATGTAACCTAATAAAGGGAGTGACATTCTGTCACCTGTGGCATATTCTATGGATCAGAAACAAGTCACAGGTTCCACTCAAACACAAAGAGGGAGAATTTTGCAGGGGTGTGACTCATTGGAGGTCACTTTGGGTGTGTTGCCCACTATTGAGTGTACACTATATGCTCAAAAAGTATTGATTGGGTGCCCACTATGTGCCAGCACAGCTTTAGGTGCTTGCTTGAAATATACATCAGGAAGTATCATTTTCCTTTTTAACTTTTCCTTCTAGTCCAGAGGGAGCATTATCTGCTTCCCATTTGTGCTGTGCCCACCTGCATTGCTGAGTCTTTGCTTCCAGCTGTGCTCCCAGCTTGGGGTGCCTTTCTATGTCTTCTCTCTCAGTTATGATCCTTGTCAAACTAAAAGGTGCAGCTCAAATACTGTGGCTTTCCTGAAACCTTTCCTGATCCCTTCATTATTGTGGGTGGCAATGGGAGCACTTAGTTGTACCTCTCCTGTAGCAAGCATTTAATTCTGAGTTGTATCATAGTTACTTGCGTAAATATCTATTTACTTCAACAAAGGGATCATGTTCTACATGTTGTCAATTTTTTGGCTTCATTTTCACATGGGAAGTACTAAATAAATGTTTGTTGAATGAACTTCCCCCAAACAATTGACCCTACTTTTAAATTTTTTCCTTTTTCCAGAAATAAAAATAATCAACAATCCATCTTTAGCTTAGGTTTGAGTTTCTGTCTGTAAAATGGGGACAGAAAAGTTGCCTCTAGCTCTTTCCTTTTCTCTTCCCATTAGCCCCAGTGAACTACAGCAACGGCCCCTGCGGGACCCACCCAGGACCTGTTAGCTTAGCTTGAAAAGATCCAAAGGTGAAGGCTACGGAACCTCCCAATTTGACAGTGTTCTGGTTCTTAGTGAGGTTTTATGCCCCTCTTGCCCTGCATTTCCTTCCTGCCATTTTGATGCCTAAAGCAGAACTTACTGCTGAACAATCAGTCCTGGTCCTGCTGAAGAAGCATCGAGACTGGGTGGCAGACCGACTTTCTAGCCATTGAAACGAGTTTCCGGTGGGGCCTGTCATCCCAGCAACAGTTTAGGTGCTTTTGCTCAATGTGAAGTTGCATTTTATTTTCCCTAATTACTGACTGGATGTTAGAAATGGTTTGGCATTCAATTCTTTAGCTCCGTGTACGGCAACAAACCGCTTCATCATACAACCCATTTAAATAATTACCTTTCATTTTTGGGGGTGCTGTTAGTACAACGTCGATAAAATATAATCTAAATGGTGTTTTCTGATGCAGTGTTGCCTTTCTGTCTTCTTACCCTGGGGCTTATTACTTCCTGCAGCAAGATTTAAAAAAAATTAAAAAGCAGAGGAAAGGGACATTCAGGTAAAGCAGCAAGAAATATTTCTGACATTGGACTCTGCAAAGGCAAAGGGTCTAGCATTGATTTCTTACATTTAATATGATACTAAAGTGAACCAGATATTGCAAAGCTGGAAAAGAAAATAATCTGCATTAGCAGAATGGTCCTTTATGGATAATGTGGATGTGATATAGTTACTGTCCACTGCAGGCAGGATTACTGGCTGTCCTTGCAGTTGCTCTGTCTCTCCGCCTTCCCCAGGTCATCCATGTCCCTTTCTGAATCTCCCACAAATGAAAGGAACACATATCAAAACAGACATTCCTATAAGGCAACATCATGAAGACTTGGGATTTACAGTTCATCTGGTGAATAATGCTTTATTGAGGTGGCTCTACAGAGATGGGCCATGCTCCAAGAGAGCCGAAGACAGAACTGGTCCTTATCTGAGCCATTCAGTGGTCCTTTGGCCATTCAAAAGGGTGTCTAGGGATGGCAAAGGCTGATGGGTCATTTGGAAAGCTCTTGGCATAAATGGGACTGTGAACAAGTTCCAAGCTGGGTCTGTGGTAAACCATTTGTTCAATATTAAGAGAATGATGATGGAAGACCAAAGGAACAGGTAGTCTGTGAAGTTAAGGAGTGTTCAGTGTCAGGGAACAGATGAGGATGGAGATTTCCTCTAGATATCTTGCTTGCATGTCCCTGCGACACCTTAATTTTCTTTCTTTTTTTTTTTTTTTTTGAGACAAGGTCTTGCTTTGTTGCTCAGGCTGGAGTGCAGTGGCATGATCATGACTCACTGCAGCCCTGACCTCCTGGGTTCAAGTGATCCTGCTGCCTCAGCATCCTGAGTAGCTGGGGCTATAGGCATTTGCCACCATATCTGGCTAATTAAACTTTTTTTTTTTTAGAGATGGGGTTTTACTATGTTGTATAGGCTGGTATTGAACTGCTGGGCTCAAGCAATCCTCTCACCTTGGCCTCCCGAAGTAGTGGGATTACAGGTGTGAGCCACTGCCCTCAGCCATGATACAATTTTTTAAAGCTTCTGGGGCTGATCCAGGGATAACAGTAACATAGGTTTAGTGGGGGAGAAGGGAATAGCCTTGACTTTAAGGAATCATCGTGAGTTTTCATCATCAACTCTCATTTAAAGAATTTCCCAAGATCTCTGTATGTGTGCGTTTTTGTTAGAATACCCAGTTAAATAGGGCGAGTCTTAGTATTTGAATAGACTGAGACAAAGAGCTGCTTTCTGACATTTGTGTGTGTGGGTCTCATCACTCTCCCATCAACCTCCAAACATTTATTGAACATTCAGTACACACAGGGGCGAGGTGGGCCTCCTTTCCTAGAATGACCACCCCATCTTTTCTGACCGTGGATAACAAGATCACCCCATCTCTACCTCTGAAGTAAAGGCTATAGTAACTTGCAAATGACTAGAATGTCTCAGCATCCCTGAGTTATGGTTCACAATGGGGATATTAATAGTTTTGGAGATTAAATGAAGTAATAGATATTAAGCCCTTAGTTATTTTTGTTAAAGTTATTATTTTTATCATTACTGGTCATGGGCCAACTGCCTACTTGGATCTGACCTTAACCATGTATCTTTCACACCTTCTCTCTTGCCTTCCTGTAGAGCGAGGCTCATTTTTGTTTCTAGTGTAATCATGGGTGATATATATTTTTTCTGTTTAATTATTTCTTTAATATTTTTCAAAATATAAATAACTTTTTTTGCACTATATTGGAATATTAAAATGATTTGGCCCAAAAGTTTGAGGTTGAGTATGTATTTATGTCCTAATGGTCAGAAGAGAATATAATCCTGAAAATAAGTAAGTCTGGTAGACCTAGGGAGTGGTTCTCTGTGGGTGATTTCCCCTGCAAACCCCACCTCCCAGGGGGCACTTGGCAATGTCTGGGACATTTTTTTGATTGTCATAACCAGGGGGAGGGTGCTACTGGCATCTAGCAAGTAGAGTCTATGGATGCTGCTAAACATTCTACAATGCACAGGATAGCTCCCATTCATTTTTAAACGCAAGGATGGTTTTAGTGATTGCTGCCATAACAAATTACCACACACTTAGTGGCTTAGAACAAAACAGGTTTATTATCTTCTACTTCTATTGGTCAGACGTCTGACATGGGGCTCACTGGGCTAAAATCAAGGTGTCATCAGGGCTCCCTTTTTTTGGAGGCTCTAGGGGAGGATTCATTCCCTTGCCATTTCCAGCTTCTAGAGACTGCCTGCATTCGTAGCCTTGGGCCTGCCCCCCAACCCCCTCATATTCAAAGCCAGCAATCCTGAGTCCAGTCCCTTTCGTGCTTCAAATCTCTCCTGCCTCTTCCATGATCACATTTCTCTGACCATCTGTTATGCCTCCTCCTTCCATGGCTAAGGGCCACTGTGATTACACTGGGCTGACCCAGGTAATCCAGGATAACCTCCCTATTTTAAGGATTAGCCACCTTAGTTCCATCTACAAACTTGAATTTCTTTCGCCATGTGATGTGACATTCACAGATTCCAGGGACAACTTTGTGGGGGCTACCATTCTGTCTAAACAGCCCAAGATAAAAAATTAATTCAGTCCCAAATGCCAAGAGTGCTGAGGTTGAGAAACCCTGTCTTAGAGAAAGCTTTCTAGTCTTAGAAGCTGGGTCTTTCACTCAATGCGGATAAAAGAAAAAGATAAGCTACCTGTAAACTGACTCACTTTTGAAGTGTTAACATCACAGCACATTTAATAATTTGGACAATTAGCATTAAAAGCCACTGCTGGCCAAGATATGATGATAACTTAGTCTATGCAGTGAGGAAGTGAAAAATCTCCTATTAAATAAATGAAGCAGCAGCTTCTGGTAACATATAACAAACAAACATATGAAACAGAATATTCATCTTTTCTTCAATGGGAATAACACATGACAAAAGTGAGGCTTTCTTCACATTGTTTGTTTGTAGAAAATTCATCTCCACCGAGGCCTTATGTTAAATTTGCTCTCTGATGTTAGCATTTCCAGGATGCACAGGGCCACTGGAGTATGTTCTTATGATCTTGCCATTTATTTACCTTGATACAAAACTCCAATTACTGTCAGAGACGCTTCTTGTTAAATATGGTAAGATCTCCAGCTTCTGAGAGTGTGAATATGTATTTGATTCTCTGGGGTCAGGCTCAGATGGAAGTTAAGGCATAAGAGTTCTGGGGACGTGGGTGCAAATTAATTAAATGTCTAAAGATAACCATGGAGGAAGTTTGGGCTTTAGAGAAAAGGCTGAAAGGAAGAGAAGATTGTGTAGCAAGGGACTGTAAGGTTGGTTTTTTCTTCCACTGACGCCTTCTTTCCTGGTCTTGCGTGGTGTGTGTGTGTGTGTGTGCACGCGCGCGCACGCTTGTGTGTGTGTGCATGCTCATGCACACGTGCTTGCTCATTTACTCTAAGTATTACTGTGCTTTTCTGTTGCTTTCTTGTATCTTTCAATGCCTAAAGCAACTCTTGGATTATCCAAATTTGGGAATCAGAATATAGCATATAATTTCCAAAGACATCGGGGAGACTGTTCTTCAGATAAAATATTGGAATTCTCCTGATATATTCAAACTGTCATATTTAGTTACTGGCTTTCTTTGGGCAATCCAACTCTATTTTATTCATGGGCTATTCTAAAAATACAATCAAAGGACACCTACTGGCTACAAGAAACTTTGCCCATGTCTAGTAGGGCTGTGAAGAATGGTTTGAATTTAGTGCAGATGCAGGAAAATATGTGCTGTCATCAAGAGCCTATCACACTTTCAACTTATAAAATATCTTGACTGGAGTCTGGCCAGAGTGAGTATGAGGTAGAAACTTTAGTGAGGATGAATGTATTGGGTCAGATAAAGTAAGGACTGAAGCGGATCTTCAGTAGACTATAAATTGAACAGAATGGGATACTATTATTTTTGGCTCAATAAGTAGAAAAATGTTACTATGCTTATCTTTTCTTCCATTTTTTGACTTGCATTTAGTCTCTATTTTAGGGTTATATATATTTTTTTATTTCTGGCAGCCACAGAGACCTGCTTTGGGGAAGCACTGGAGTTCTGTGGTTCTGAATGTGAAAAAGAAATGATGCATCATTGTTGTTGCCATGCTGGGGAATTTTCTGGGGAAACATTTCCATTCCTTCATAGAAATCTGTTCTGCGCTTAGGCCTAGGAGAATGATCATTTCCTAGGTATAAAGCACATGCCTGCAGCAGCTCAGTTATACTTTATAACCCCAGAGCATATAAACAATTTGATTTGGAAAGCCAGTTAAGTTCTTCCTTTGCATTCCATCTTATCGGCAGCGTAAGTTGTTTTGCCATCCTCCTCTGGTATGGAGAAGATAAAGGCAATGCATTTTTAGTTATAGGGGTAATGCGTTTTCAGCCTTATCTGAAGAAACGACCTTTTGCATGATTGTTATTAGCACATAGGGGTTGTAATATGTCAAAACCCCAAAGACATACCAAGACTCAAATGCAAAGTGATAGGAAAGATTTTGAAAACCACGGTGTAGGGTGGTAGTTTCAAATCAAAGGGTGCATCAGACTCTCCTAGCATGCTTGTTAAAGCATAGATTGCGGGACCTCATCCCCAGAGTTTCCAATTCAGTAGATCTAGGGTGCTGCCCTAGAATGTGCATTTCTAACAAGTTCTCAGGGAATGCTGCTGCTGCTGGCCCAGGACTGCACTTTGAGAACCAGTGGCATAGTCGGTAGACATAGGCTTAATGATTTTGAATCTGGCTTCCACCATTTCCAGCTGTTTAACTTTTGGCAAGTTCCTTAATCCCTTACTGCCTAATTCCTTGGACCAATGTTACCTGGGACCCTGAAGTCCTGGGTCGGTGTCCTATTCATACCTGCTGAATCAAAATTTGCATTTTTTTTTTTTTTTTGAGACAGAGTCTCGCTCTGTCCCTGAGGCTGGAGTGCAGTGGCATGATCTCTGCTCACTGCAACCTCCATCTCCCAGGTTCAAGAGGTTCTCGTGCCTCAGTCTCCTGAATAGCTGGGATAACAGGCGTGTGCCACCACCTGGCTAATTTTTGTTATTTTAGTAGAGATGGGGTTTCACCATGTTGGCTAGGCTGGTCTGAACTCCTGACTCAAGCAATCTGCTGGCCTCGGCCTCCAAAAGTGCTGGGATTCCAGGTGTGAGCCACCACACCCGGCTTCAAAATTTGCATTTTATCAAGATCCTCAGCTCATTCGTTTACACATTAAATTTGATAAGCACAACTTAGTTTCACTTCTTATTTTTATTTTCTGTAAAATGGGAATAGTACTTATTTCTTCCCAGGGTGTTCTCAAATGAAATGCATGTCAAGGGCTTAGCAGTAGTGCCTGGCACAAAATGTGCCCTCAATGAATGTTACCACTTAAAGTTATTAAGCTGATTTGGGATGGAAAAGCCAGCAAGTTCTCTCCTTATAGTAACGGGTTTGTTAAAGGTAAAATTTGTGTGTTTCTACTTTATTTTCACTTTTTTCCTTCCCTTTTTGCCCTTAAGCTCATCTTTTATGGGTTTCTAGTTTCTTCGGGCCCACAAATGTTGAGTGACGGTTGTGGGTTTGAGGGCAATATGTTTCCTATTTTACCCACTTTATCACGTAAGTCTTCTACTAAAGCATCTTCAATTATCTTGGGGCAGTGTGGGGAAATTCTGAAAGCAAAATTAGTAGTAAATTGAAAGATGTGTCTTAGTCCATTGTGCTGCCATAAAGGAATGCCCGAGGCTGGGTAATTTATAAAGAAAAAAGGTTGATTTGACTCACAATTCTGCTGGCTGGAAGGTTCAAGACTGGGCATCTGGTGAGGACCTCAGGCTGCTTCCACTCCTGCAGGAAGACAAAGGGGAGCCTGTGTGTGCAGAGACCACAGGGAAAGAGAGGCATCAGGCAGGGGCCAGTGGCAGGTTCTCTCAACAACCAGTTCTCATGGAAGCGGTGAGTGACAACTCACTCACTCCTGAGAGATGGGCACTGCATCATTCATGGGGAATCCACCCCAGACCCAAACACCTCCGACCAGGCTCCACCTCCAACACTGAGATCAGATTTCACCATGAGATTTGGTGGAGCCAAACAAACCGTATTCAAACTATAGCAGCACATCTGACTAGCACTTTGGAAAGCGCTATGGGAGAAGGTCTTAAAGCCAGGCAGATTTCAATAGGATGTAGACACCAAAAAAAGTTGGGGATTGCCATTAGACTCTCTCCCCTTCCCCTTTCCTACTCTTTCCCATTCAATTCTAAAATTGTTTTCAGAATTTTGTTAGGTTATTTTGCCCAACTATGACCTAGAAAAGATTGATGTGCCTTAAGAAGTTTTCTTTGCAATGAAGCATTTCAAGGTTTCTTGGGGAGGCTCAGTGCTCTAACTCCTGAAGACCTGGTCCAGCCAGGGTGGGCCTCTGAATCCTCTTTGTTTGCTCCTGGGATCTGGCTCTAAACAGCAGGTGCTCTAGCTTAGAGTGAAGGGTGTCACCTCTGGTGCTGTAATTAGTGGGCCTGGTGTCTGGTCTGGGACTAACATACCTTGGGCAGATTCCTCATCTTTAAAGGGGAATCCTTATATTTTTCCTGCCTCTATTCCAAGGTTGTAGTGAATACAATATGGAGAGATGCCTTGAATATCAACAACATTGTTTTATCATTGTCAGTTTTATCATTGTCTGTTGGGCAGACCCCTGGGATGCAAGAGTAGAGCAGTCTTCAGAGAAATTGGAGTGCACTGGTGTCAGATGTCTGCTCCCTAAACTCTGACTGGTGAGGTTTTATTGAGAATGGTTGTGAAGACATTGGCTCATAAAGGCTGGGCGTACACACATGAAGAAGGTCTGGGCTGTTTCTAATTTCTGCAGTTTGGAGACTGGCAACCTCCTTTCAATGTTCAGCAGGTCAGACACTGCTGAGAGAAGCCTGAGGCAGTGACAGCTGCAGCTGACCTTGCAGAGAGCAGAAGCCAACTTTTTCACTGGATGAGCAAGCCACTTTGTCCTCAGTTTCCCTTTGATGGAACCTCTGCCACCTGCCAAGCGCTGTCTGTATCCTGAATGCCATAGCAGTTTGTCCCATAGGGAGGGCAGGTCATAAAGGGTTAAAGAAGATACTATGACTTGAATTTAACAAGTCTATGGCTAGGGGTTCAGTTAAGACCACCTCTTGTTTGACCACCAACCAACATTCCCTGCTTCAGCTTTGGCTCCTTAAAGGATGTGAGAGGTCATCTTACTAGGAAGCTTTTATATGCCCATTTAGATTACTAAACAAACAAACAAACAAATGATATTTGACTGCAGCCCTGCTAGCAAGCCTTTCCTGTTAGGGAGAAATTACAGTTCTTGACTCTATCACATACCCTCCATGGCTGACTCCTGGTTTCTTATGAAAATTCCCATCCTTGAATTTTCCCCCCTTGGGTTAGCTCACCTTCTTGGATAAGAACAGGTTTTCTTCTTTCTTGCATATTATCCTCGTTCCTGACTCTCCCTTGCTGCATTGCTGATTTAGATTTCCAGTATTGACTCCAACCTTCCCATCTGTCATCTCATCATTCTAACCTCTTTTACTGCAGATGCTGGAAAACAAAAAGCTACTTGAAAAGACTCCCTTAGAGTTCAGTTTCTGTGTACTATGTTGGTTCTACCTATGTACAAGAGTAGGTTTCAAAGCTGAGTAGGATGGAGTGAAAGGCAGGGTATGAGGCATTCACTTTTTGGTATAGATCAGGAGTACTGTGTTCTACACCACACCTTCCTGCTGGCTGCAGTGGTGATATTTTCCTCCATTGTGGCAGGACATTGGGAATTACTCCTGGAAGCTCTGCATTGGTGTTTTAAGCTACCTAATGCCTAGTAATGAATCACTTTGTGCTGAAACTAGCTAGAGTGGTTTCTGTTGGCTGAAGCTGAATCCTAACTGATATACTGACTGGATACTTGCCATCTTCCCCAATATAATTCACCAGCTTTCACACCTGTATTCTTGGCCAGCCAGCCAATCTTACCACTAGAACCACAGCACCTGTTATTTTGGTCTGATAGGGGTCTTCCCCCTTATTTTCAGGTACATTTCCTGGCATGAACTCTGCTGCTACCACCGCCAATCAAGCCATGTCCTGGGGCTTGAACAATCAAAAGGTGGTACTGAACAGAAATTGTTTAAATTCAGGATGTGAATGGATGAGTTATCTGTGAGTTTACTTAGTTTCCTGGCCTAATCCTTTTTGGACGTTTCAAATGCATTGGTGTGTTGGAGGCTGATCAGAAATTCTCCACCTTTCTTTCTTATTAGATATCTGAAACTTTCAAGACATCTGAAATTGTTCACTCATTCATTTATCGTATTTTAAAAACATTACCTTTTTAAGCAAATGAGAAGGGCACTATATTAGTCTGCTCTCATGCTGCTAATAAAGACATACCGAGACTGTGTAATTTATAAAGGAAAGAGGTTTAACTGACTCACAGTTCCACATGGTTGGGGAGGCCTCATAATCATGGCAGAATGCAAATGAGGAGGAAAGTCATGTCTTACATGGTGGCAAGTAAGAGAGCTTGTGTAGGGGAACTCCCATTTATAAAACCATCAGATCTCATGAGACTTATTCACTACCATGAGAACAGTATGCGGGAAACTGCCCCCATGGTTCAATTATCTCCACCTGGCCCCACCCTTGACATGCGAGGATTATTACAATTCAAGGTGAGATTTGGGTGGGGACACAGCCAAACCATATCAGGCACTTTTCATTTCAAAAATGGCTGCATATGCAATTTTCTAGGTGTATTAAATAGTATCCCTAAGGGAATCTTTTCTGAAGAATTGAATGTATGTGTAGAGGAGTAAATAAAGTGAGGACATTTGAGGAATCAGGCATATCAAGGAACATCCAGAGTCACACTGAGGACTCTGACTTGAACTTTGTAGTTGTGGATTTTTCGGGTGGGCTCTGTTCCACTGGTGCAAAAAAAAAATCTCAAAAAAGTTCAGAGCCTGTCCATCAAAGCCTGTTAGAAGAGGGTGCCTGGTGATATGTCTTGGTTAGAGAGGGGTTCTATATATGCAAAACACACACACACACACACACGTGTACATACACACTTGAGTTGTTCCTTTCAAGGGCGTAACAGTCTTTGCCTTTCATCACAATCCATTCCTGGAAATTCTGTTATAAAGCAGTCACATTTTCCCATAAGAACAATATAATAATTGGGCATTGCAATCCTGACCAAAGACTTGCCATTAAATAAACCATAGATGTGGTAAAAATATGTCGTAAAAGCAAAGATGCGACAGCTGTAAACCTTTGTAATAATTTTAAAGAATAAAATTACGCTCTGTCATATAAATGGGCTCAAATATACTATACACATTGATTATATAAGAAATTTCGATGAACTATAAAGTCTATATAACATAAAAAGTACAAATCTAGTGCATCATAAATTTGACCTAAAACTAATATTCTAGCTATAATAAACATTAAACATTTAATTAGGAATCATTTTTCTTTCCTTCTTGAAAGTGAAGAAGACATTTACTACTATATGATTCAAACAGCCTAGGTTTCTCGACAAGAGCCAACCATATGCCTTCTTATCTCAGTGAACTTCCCTTAACAAGTAGAGGCATTACAGAAAGCCTCCCAATGACCTTGACACCATAGCCCATGGAAACACTTATTGCCACTAGACAGCAAGTTTCAAACTACTGAGTGGGGGAAATGTGGGTATTATAAAGGATGATATAGTTTTGTTCTAAGGCATGCTGAATGAATGGATAGTTACATTGGAAAAAGTGAGGTCTGAGGGCTGCATTGGTATAGTTTTGAGACTTGAGCTTGCTGTAAACTCTAGAGTTTTCTGTTAACAACACATTTCATGTTTATTCAATGCTTTAGTGCTTAATGACTTAGAAAGAACATCCACACCTTCAGTAGCCATATGGTGCTCTTCAGTTTCTCTTTAGAAGAGCAAGTTCAAGAGATGTCAACAGCTCTGCCACTATTTTCTTAATAAAGCAAAATTGAAAAATCACTAAAAATAACATTAGCTCATTTCTGTTAAATATAACCCTTGAGTATGTGTTGTAATGCCGTGCTTTCTGGTTCACAGCTTCTCGTACCTGGAGTAGTGCCTGGCATGTGATTGGTGCTCAATAGATATTTGTTGAAACAAAGAAATAAAAAAGAGAGAGAGAAGGAGGAATAAAAAATTTCTCAAATATGAGCTTTAACTACTACAGGGCTCCCAGGACAAACCTTAGAGTATGCTTACAGAGAGGATGCCTTGAGTAAGTCAGAAAAACTGGACTCCCAGGAGTGGTTCAGGGTAGTCCATCCAGCAGAAGAATAACCAGCCAATTCAAATTCAAATTCAGCAAGGTGAATATAGAGGAAATCAGTTGAGTAGAATCCAGGGTCAGGCAGTTTAAGAACCAATATGATTCAAGAAATTAGGTGAGATATGCATCATCTGCCCCGTCTTTCTCATTTAGTCTCCCCAGATATTCTTGTCCAATCCACTTCTTCTCATCCACTTCAACTAGCACCTATAATCCAATAATCCTTAAACCCATCTTTTGAGTCCAACCTCTCATCTCAGCCCTAGAGCCTTATATATGAATATCTACTGGATATATCTGTCTGACTCTCCCAAAGATACCTCAAATTCACCTTATTCAGTACTAAATTTGTTTTGTCTTTTCTCACTCCAAATGTGAATATCTTTCTACTTTTACTTTCTTGGTGAAAAGCTAAAATCTTCCTTCATTGGACTTTCTTGAGTTAAAGAGAAGTGTGCCTGAACAAGTTTGAATTCTTTTCACTGCTGTCATCCTGTCTTAGTTTTCAGGTGAAAGGCACTCAGCATCCAGGGTCTTGGCTAGCAGGTTCTGTTGTGTTGTTCTGTATGCTGGAAACAATTTCTTAAGAGCTATACATACTGGGAATCATACCATTTTGGAAAAAGCCTCTTGCAGTGTGTATCAATGGTGTTTTCAACACATTTTAAGAATAGACTTATGGTGTTAAAGTGGATTAACTCTGGGGAGGGTGGCTGAAGGAAGATTTAGGAAATGCCTGGGACTGAGGTGTTTCCTGGGATACAGAATGTTCAGTGTTAAAACCAGGACAGGCTTGGGCAAGCTGGTGTGGCTGGTCATCCTATGAAGGAATGTTTTCCTTACTTTAAGAATAGGAAGAAAGTCAATAAAAGTGATGCGTAGAAAATCTGGTGGTTGACATAAAGTCTTTTTGGCCATATCAACACATAAGAGTGACAATACTATTTTTATATTAACTTGTTTAGATAATGAGAATCAATAGATTTGTAATGCTGTACCATTTAAAAGCATTTTCACTGATAGAAGATACAGATTTGTGAAAGTATTTATTGTTGAATTAATGAGCTGCTTGCCTATATCCAGATAATTAATACAGAGAATAAAAAGGAATATTTAAAAATATTAATATTCCCTATTCAGGCAAATATTCCATTCATTACAATGGGCATTTTGAATTACTTAAAAATAGTTGGCTTTTATGGTCAATTGGCTATAGCTATGTTACTGGTAATAAACCATAAATCTTAATGCATCACCTTTTGAGACCAACAGGGATGACATTTTAAGGTAAAGAGAATATGGAAGAATTTATACAGCATGCCAATTTCATTGTAATTCTTATTAATAAATTAGCAAGGAAGAGGTAGCAAAACGATGAATTGCTGGAATTCATTAAATTGAGAATAACTCTCTTTGTGCTTGAGCCAATTATTTCTAAGATAGAGTGCTTGGAGGAGGCAGTAATATCCAGAGCTAAGATATCATAAAAGTGGGGGAAAAATCACTAGTGGGATATCATAGCAGTGACCGTCATCTAGGAATTATAATCCTAGTTAAAGGCTAACTGAAAATGAACTTGCCCAATTTCCCAGAAAGCTCACTTTGTATTTTAGTGGTTAAGTGTGGAGATTGCCTGGGTCCTCATTATGTGTGAAACCTTGTGCATTTTAGCTATACTCTTCAAGCTTTGATTCTTCCATCTGTAAAATTAGAGTAGTTACCTCTTGAGCTGTTGGGTTGAGACAATGAATATAAAATTGTTAACGGGATGCCTTAAAGTGTTAGTTGATTTTATTTCGCATTATACATTATTATATATTAAGTATAATATAATGTATAACTGTTATGTGTAATATATTTATAATGTATTTGAGCTGCTATAACAGAATCCTATAGACAGGGTGGCTTAAACAACAGACATTTATTTCTCCCAGTTCTAGAGGCTGGGAATTCCAAGATCAAGATGCCAGCAGTTTTGGTTCTTGGTGAAGGCTCTCTTCCTGGCTGTATTCTCACATAATGGAAAGAGAGAAAGCTCTGGTGTCTCTTTCTCTCCTTATAAGGGCATAATCCTACCATGGGGCCTCTACCTTCATGATCTCATCTAAATCTACTTTCCAAAGGCCCCATATCCTAATATTATCACATGGGGGATTAGGGCTTCAACATATGAATTTTAGAAGGGATAAAAATTCAGTCCTAGACGTATGAAATACATTACATAATAAAAAATAACAAAACTAATATATGTTAGTTATTATTATTAAACAAATTTTGGGATTCTTAGTGCTGAGATCTGCAATTGAACAATATGTCAACACAATTGACATCTTGTGTTACATTAGGATAGTTGGCAATCTTTTTTTTTAACCATTATTTTTCCTTTACTTTAAGCATGCCCTGACTTTTATGGTTTGAAGGATCAGATATTATCAAAAGTGAGTTAAATGTATATCTAGTGATTAGAAAGACAGAAACTTAGACAAACATCATTTTGGGGGAAAATAAAATCTCATAGCAAATGCATTCATTGAGTTCTGGATAGTAAGCCTTGTGAAAGTTTACCATTCCTTAGTGTAAAAGATTCTATGTCTTTTTTGAGAGCTATCAAATGGGAAACTCTGGGGTGGCCTGGCACTGTGTTTGAAAACGCAAGATCTTTGCAATGCATCCTCTTGGTGAAATGTCAGCAGTTCTTCAAAAGATTTAATGACAGGAATAAATTAAAGAGACCTCATTTCAAATCAGTAGCTGATTGCCATTAACAATGGATGCCTAAACATGACTCTGGGTCACTAATTTACCAGTAGTCTCTTTACAGGCACACACAAGCATTAGTCAAAGATTAAGAGTGGATTGTAAGAAGTGATGAACTGAATGAATGTCTGATAAATATAGGCAATCCTCATGCCTGAAGGGCTTGGTTATGTGTTTCACAACAGAGATGAAGAACGAATACATTTGATGAAGTTTGACCCAGGCTGGTGAGATGATCTGTTTCAAGAATTGGAGAAAGGAAAGGAGTCATGTCTACTCTCAATGGTGGGTGTTTGTTGAATGAATGCATGAATGGTGACCAGTGCAATGGGGGTTCGCTCAGGGGAATACCTAGATGTACACTGATGCTCTTTCTCAGCAGTAACCTTTGGATGAGGAAAGGAAATTGAGTTGGGAGACACCCCAAATCGAGGTGTTTTAGCCTGAAAGGGTGGAGAGAGCAAGTGAGCACATAGAACACACAAACTTGGCCTCTTCACAAGGGTCTTCACAATGGTCGGTAATCACAAGATCCATTTCCTGATTGGTGGTTCCTGGGGGAGGGCGTGAGGGGGCTTCGTTCCCTGCTGATAAAGTTTAATGTCAAGTGTAGACTGATTTGCTTTACCTCCAGGCCCTTTTTTCTCAACTTAGGGATGGCGGCTGTTTTTCTGTCAGACACAAGCTTCACTTAATGACTGTGTAGTTTATTACCCAGTAGGTCATATCCTGTATATTTTAAGAACAAACACCTTGGAGACTGTGACTTGGTAGAAGGAGATGACATGTGTCATTGCTGTTATTTTCACTACAGCTTGGTGGAAAAACTAATTACCTTTTCATCTGGGCAAATTCAGAGGTCAGTTTACCACTAGTATATCACTACATGACAGGGAACATGGGTAATTAGGTGGGATGTGTAACCTGGATATTCCATGGATCTCATTACATCTTATTTAGAAAGGCTATAATTTGATTGGTGGAAAATTAAGGCATCTTCTCATGGGTCATTTTATCTTTCTGCAATAATAATTCTTGGCTTGATTAAAAATTGATCCAGTGTCTTCAAGTGAATTTATTATTGCTGCAATCTATCACCCCCAGACAGATAATCTGGTTCCCATCTTTATCTGATTTGAAAAATCTGTCACTTATTATGTGTTGTTTTTTTCAATCATTTAAATTGATAACATTCTAGGAAGGCATTTGCAACCCCAGGTTTCTTGGAGAAAAGCTTGCAGACGGTGTGGGTGCATCCTTTTATGGTAAAGGATTGGATAATCTGTCAATTTTAATAAATCGATTTTGAATTGGTCTATGGCAACATTTTCGTTATTAAAAATAATCAAACCCCATTTTGGGGAGTGTGAACAATTGAAGGATAGTGGGAAGGCAGATTTGCTTCCCCCCTCCTCCCTGTCTCTCATAGCTTCTTTTGTTTAATCAGAAGACTTTAGTTCATTTATAGATTCCGAGACTGTAAAACTTACACTGAACTCTGGAGAGTCAACCAAAATATGTTTAATGAGCCTCGAGAAATTGCACAATATCAGTCCATATGCAAGAAAAACATTTTGAGTTGATTCAGGCATTCAAAGAGACATAATAAATTTAATTACTCACATTTTTATAGGTTCTTTCAGCTCTTTGTACAATTCCAAATAAAAGATATAAAACTCTCAAACATCAAATGTATTTTTAAACCTTACCTTAATAATAATAGCATCTTTTATTAAGTGTTTACTGCATGTTGGTAAGAATATAGGTACTTTATATGGGTTAGTTTATTTAGGTATCACAGCAACTCTATGGGTGGGGTTTAGGCATATAGAGGTTAAGTAATTTCCTGAGGTCACACAGGTGGTAAGTAAGCAGTGCCACCAAGATTTGAACCTTGGTAGTCTGACTCCAGAGTGTGTTCAGTTCCATTATTGTGCTGTCTCCTGCCTTAGAATTATCTTTCTGAGGCCAGATAGAAGGAAGGGTAAAGCCAACAATTTCAATAGGCCAATTAATAGATATTTATTAAAGATTGCTATAAATGGGGCATCATTCCTGGGTACTTGAGAGATACAAAAAATAATGTGACAAGATTTTCATTGATATAAATAATATAAATGAGAAAAGATAACCATGCAGCAATCTGCTATAAGTGACATTTATCCCAAACTGACAACTGGATTGGAGCTATAGAGATTCAGAGAAGAATCAACAATTGTAGGTCCAGCAATCCTGGAATGCTTCACAGAGGAGGAGGGGTTTGCAGTGTGTCTTGACAAAAATTCTTTGCTTGACCAAACATTAGTGAGGCTCTTAAATCTTTTTTCCCTAAGTCCCTCTGTGCACTTCCTTGTAAAATCAAGTTGAACAAAAACCCTGCTAAATTGGTTTAGCCAGAATCCCCCACCCTCCATATCTAATCGCCTTCCATATCTGAGTGGGTTCCTTTACCATCCCCAGGTGATGTCTGATCACCCTGGCCTATCTTCAGCAAGAGTTTTGTTTAGTCAGAGTCTCCCTTACCCTTGATAACTCCTCTTAGTCATTTTCCATCCACCAACCCCCACCCTGCTCCTTGGCTATAAATTCTGAGTTGCCCACACTGTGTTCAGAATTGAGACCAGCTCTATACTGAGCTATCTTTTCCCTATAGTAATAGTCTTGAATGAATTCTTTTAATCACTTCAACTCTGATTTTTCTTTGATAGTCTTGAAGAACACATGGAATCTGGTGAGGCATAGAGAAGGTAAATGGCTTTCCAGATGGGAGGGATGGTGTAAACAAGCACTGGAATGGGAAGGGGTCAGATGATTTGGAGGATGGATGCCTGGAGCAGAAGACATGGTACTCCATAGGATGAAAGGCCGATAGGTCATCAGGGGCCAGATGTGGAAAGCCTGAGCACTAAGGTGAGGGGAGTGGAATTTGAATAAGAGGCTGGGGCAAGACATTGGAAGCTTTGGCACAAAAGTGGGATGTAAGCAAGGTAGTCCCTAAGAGGGTGAGCTGAATATAGAACAGACTGTAGGGCAGACCCATGATGTCAGAGGGCTGCTGGCTGACCAACCTGCAAAAGGCAGACAATTTTTAGCCCTGGGGAGAGGTGGAGTGAAGGTCTTCAAAAGCATCAGACTGAGGCTGATGCGACTTGGCCTCACACCATGGCATGGGAAACTGGTACCCTCTGTTCTGTGTCAGCTCCCCACAACCGCTCAGCCCCATCTTCTGTCCATCACCTCCCATTTTGATTTCTCCCTTAGCTTGGATGTGCCTGGTTATCTCCTCACCCAGCCTGATCTCAGCCTCATGACTTGGCTTTCCTTTCCTGGCCACTTCCTTGGCTGGCTTTAGCCTCGACCAGAACCTGCCTCCATCTGTTACTCAGGTTTATTGAGACTCACGACTCACAAGCCTGGCTGCCTCCCCTGGCCATGTGCCTCATCAAGCCCAGCAGGAGCCAGGGAGACAAGGGAGGAGGTGATGGCCATAAAAATAAATCATGAGAGTGTTGTGAGGGGCCTACAATAGATCTTGATAGTGGGGCTTTAGAGGAAAGAACAGTTGCCATAAGTATGTAAGAAGTTATTTATTAAAAAATTTAAGGCCAGGCACAGTGGCTCATGGCTGTTATCCTAGCATTTTGGGAGGCTGAGGTGGGTGGATCACTTGAGCTCAGGAGTTCGAGACCAGCCTGGGTAACATGGTGAAACCCCATCTCTACAAAACATACACAAATTAGCTGGACGTGGTGGTGGGCGCCTGTAATTCCAGCTACTTGGCAGGTTGAGGCAGGAGGATTGCTTGAGCCTGGGAGGTTGAGACTGCTGTGAGCCCAGATTGCGACACTGCACTCCAGCCTGGGTGACAAAATGACAAAATGAGACCCTGTCTCAAACAAACAAATGTAAGTCACTATTAGGATCCTAGGTAGATAGAGCTCTCTGTGATTAATGTATACTTTCATCTGATTTATAGTTTTTTTTTTTTGAGATGGAGTCTCGCTCTGTAGCCCAGGCTGGAGTGCAGTGGTACAGTCTTGTCTCACTGCAACCTCTGCCTCCCAAGTTCAAGCGATTCTCCTGCCTCAGCCTCCTGAGTAACTGGGACTACAGGTGTGTGCCACCATGCCTAGCTAATTTTTTGTATTTTTAGTATAGACGTGTTTCACCGTGTTTGCCAGGATGGTCTCGAGCTCCTGACCTCATGATCTGCCCGCCTTGGCCTCCCAAAGTGCTTGGATTACAGGCATGATCCACCGTGCCCGGCCTATAACTTTTATTTAAGAAAAAAAGGAAACAAAGGTTACATTCATTCACACGATTATTTAACAAATTATTGTTGAGAGCCTAGATTCCAGTAATAGGAATTCTACATTTTCACTTCTGGACGACTGAAAAAACAAAATCTTAAGTTTTATAGCATCTTATACTTTACATAGTGTTTTCAAATATATTCACTCGACGCTGAGGACATCTCTGTTGGTAGGTGCTGTTATTTCATTTTTTCAAGGGAATAAAATAAAATTCGAAAACATTTCCACTCAGAATTCCACCCACTAACGAATGGTGGGGTTTGAAACCTGGGCTTCCGGACTTGGCTGAGCAGGACTCTCCACCACAATGCGGCTGCCTGAGGAACCGGCTGGCCGGAAGTGTGGCTGTGGGCGGTTCACGGCCAGACTGTGATGGTGGCGAGGCACGGCCGGTCGCGTGACTGGTGAGTTGGTGAGGACGGGGCAGTGGACTGGGAGCAAGGCAGGACCTGCCAGGCGGACTGACAGGCTCCAAGGTGATTTTCCTCGGGATATCCACAGAGTGTGGGACCTGGCCTTGGCTGGGTTGGGCCCGTTGTGTGGCTGCAATACTAATCAAGTGGAGGACAGCTGTGATGAGACGGGGGTGGGGTGGGTGGCGAGGGGGATGCTGCTGTTGAAGGAGTGTGCCCTGACCCCAGGGCAGCAAGGCCAGCTCTAGTCACACGGATTAATCAGGCAGGGGAAGCACCGGCTCAGGAACAGGGTGGCGCCGAGACGGATGCTTGAACGCTTATGTGCAGGCTGGAGGGCTGGGCTGGGCTGGGGACGGCAAGGGCCCAGGCGCTGAGCTGAGCATTGACAGGCTTTGCTTCCCTCTCTGTTTTCTCACTGCTGTGTGCGTTAGGCGGGGTCCGGGCATTTACCTTGTTTGGGTTTGGTGATAATTCCCTCTCAATCTGCAGCGACCGTTTTCGGTTTCATGGGCTTCCGGGTAGGTTGCTTGGTGTATCTACTAGGCTCTGACTCTGCAGAGGGCGCTAAATGCTGTGGGTTACGACGTTCAGAACTGGGTTCTGGAGCAAGCATATTGCTACCTGAATTCCTTCTCTTCCTGTTCTTTTTGTTTATGATTCCTAAGCCCCTTCAAGTCACATAGAGGAGGCTATTTGCCAAATTGTGTGAGCCCATTAGTATGTCAATCATAATACCTTCCACGTGCTTGCTGCTTTGTACGTTCCAAAACACTTTCATGCAAAGCACCCTTTAGAATGGTTTTAGAATTCCTGTTATAGAGATTGGAAGATATTTTTATTTACATTTCATACATTGGGAACCTGAGGCTCAAGGGCCGTAACACGGGAGAGGAGTAGAAAAAGTCTCACTCCAGGCCTCTTGACATGTGAGCAAGTGTCCGGCAGCACATATATGCTTCCTCCCTGGATTTTCATTAATTTTTTTGGAAACTTGGTATTGTAATTGAGTGAGCTGAGGTGGTGAGGGAGGCTTACTCTTGTCCTTTAACATTAGCTTTTCAGTAATGCTGAAGATGATGACGATGATGACAAATCGCCTATTAGATATGACCATTCAGAAGTCTCTCATGTAGTTCCCAGCATTTCAAGGAATTCATTAAAAACCGACATGAACCCCAGGTGACCTCAGGTCTCCTAATGTGCCAATCATTCACCTAAGGAAACAGAACTAAATTACTTGTACCTGAAAGAAAGCCTTTTGCAAAACAAAGGGTATATACGCACTCTCACCTGAGCCCAGCAGTTACACTCAACAGTGGCAGTTATTATAAATGGCTATATTCCTACGGCAACCCTGGAGAAAGAAAGAAAATTGTGCAACCAATTTAATGAGGTGTGTGTGTAAGAGGGATGGTTAGCAATTTGTCTTTAACAATCTTGTTATACGGCAAGAGGCTCTAAGGGGAAAGAGAAAGAGAGAGACCGGGAGTCAATGCTCTATTTTCTAACAATTCTCAAGAGAAAGGAGATAAAGACCAAGAGAATTCACTGAGCAAATGTTTTCTCTGCGGCAACAAATGCAGGCTTCGTGCTTGCAGAACCACTAGGTAATATGAAACGAGAAGGGTTATAAATCTGGATTTAACAAAGGTTTCACCCCAGTGGTAATAGAGTTAGAGGGTGAAAGGTTGCATCTTGTTCAACCTTCTCTGGAATCATTTTCTATAATGCTGGCAAGTAATTTTGTGGCATTTCTGGGTGGTTAACTGAATAAAAAGAAATACTTATTTGGTACTTGAACCACTATTAGCAAGGTGGGCAGTTGAAAATCTACCTAAGTATCCAGTAATGTTAAAATGAAATGGCAGAAAACCATTTTAATTGCATCATCTAATGCCTCTAGACATGTGGGCACTTGTGTTCCCAGTGGTGACACACAATATGGAGAGATATTTAATTGGGCACTTTTGAAAAGAGAGCCCCTCTCAGCAGGGACTACATCTTGGGCTCGTGCTTAGAAGACATTCAGCTCAAGAGCTGCCCTCGTGAGTTTTTCCTCTGCCCCTTTGGTTACCTTTAGGTTCATCAAGTTCTAATTAGTTATTAATTTAGTTAATTCAGAAATGAAACATTTGTTGAGCAATTACTATGTTTCTGGCCTTATTCTAGATTCAGTGATGTTTAGAAAGATGATTACAACATAGTTTGCTGTTAGTCCAGACTTTTTGCTCCCTTCACTGAAGGGGAACTTTTGGCAGCATCAAGGAGGTAATTCAGTGGGATTCTATCTTTTCAACTTCATAATCTCCATCATTTCCCAAAACCAATTCTAATATTAAAAACAATACAATGTTTTATCAATGTTAAGATGCCCTCTATTGTTAAAAAACTGTTATTTTATGTACCACTTGCATAAAGACAAAATATCTAAGATGGGAGGTCTAATAGGAGACCTCTTCATAGGCAGGACACCAAAGAGCTATACACTCAGTGAAAGAGGTAAGGAAAATTCTCTAGCAGGGCCCGCAAGGAAACTTGCATGTCTCAGCCTTGGGCCTCTGCAGAGGGAAGAAAATGCAAATCTCTCTGAGAATCTGAGCCATAATCTAGTACAGATGGAGCATCCTTAATCTGAAAATTCAAAATCCTAAATGCTCCAAAATCTAAAACTTTTTGAGCTCCAACATGATACCACACAAGGCAAATTCTACACCAGACCTCATATGATAGACTGCAGTCAAAATGTTATCAAAACTGTTTTGTGTACAAAACTATTAAAAATAGTGCAGAAAATTACCTTCACACTGTGTGTCTAAGGTATATAGGAAACAAATGAATTTTGTGTTTAGATTTGAGTCCCATTCCCAAGAGATCTCATTATGTATGTACAGATATTTCAAAATCTGAAAAAATCTGCAATACAAAACACTCCCGGTCCCAAGCATTTTGGATAAGGGGTACTCAACCTGTCAACCTGTAGTCACACAGGTCTAAAGTCCGAATTTACACCATTGGTGGGGTCCAATAATTCTCAAGCAGAGAAATCAATTTCCAGCGGGCTAAGATAACTTTGGCAGAAACAAATGCAAAATCATTTCTGGAAGATTTTGACTTTAGTTCAAGCCCACAGATTATAAAATCTTATTGATTACGTGATACATTCTGATTTTAGGGATTATGAAAATGTAAGAATGTGCATCTAAGAATTGATGAACAGTAATAGTAATAATAATGCTTTTCATGACTCGTGTATTAACATAATTTTATGTAATTATTCTTTTCATTTGCTATGGACAGTGAAATTTTTCTGAATCTTCTGTAAACTGCGAATAAAAGCATTTTAAGAATTTTCTTGGCTGGGCATGGTGACTCACACCTGTTATCCCAGCATTTTGGGAGGCTGAGGTGGGAGGATTGCTTGAACTCAGGAGTTCAAGACCAGCCTGGGCAACATAGCAAGACCTCCTCTCTACGAAAAACAAAACACAATAAAACAAAGTCCCCCAATTCCCCAAACTTTCCTATGTTTATTGATCTGTAATCAACAAGCTTGCTGTTCATATTCAGTTCTAAGAAAGTCCCAGAGTCTCTCCCCAAATTAGATTGCCCTCCAAAGACTTTCCTATAAAGAGTTGAGGGTACCCTAACTGAAACCTAGTTCTAACCGACTTAAACAATAAAAGGAAATACATGGTTCATGTATCCACGTAAGTCCACGGGTTAGATATGGCTGGATCCAGACACTCAAATGTTCTTATCCAGACTTCGTAATTGCTCATCTCTTGCTTCTGCTTTTTCCAGTGCTGTGCTGGATTCAGAGCTTGGCCCTACGTGAGGCTTTCAGCACCCTTGGGCCTAAATCTTCATTTCTGTTTGCAGTAAGGAGAAAGCAAGCTTCTCTTTTCGACTTCCATCAAAAATCTCAGAATTGAGTCTCATTGTTTGGTTGGATAACGTGTCCATCTCTGGTACAGGAAGATCATGAGTTGGATCATTAGTCCATTTCTGGCATATCAAGAAGGTTTTGGGTACCCCCAAGTCATAGGGGCTGAGAGTGGAGAGGAGTGATTCTCAACAGGGGTGCAATAATAGAACAAGGGGGCTTGGATGCTGATCAAGATGGAGGTCATGAGTTGTATGCTAGAAACAGTGGATGTCCTCTACATGTCTTCCTTGTCCTGGAGGAGGGACAGTTCACTTGTGGGCATACCCACGGTGAGGTAAAATGACAACTCAAGTTGTCAACTGAAATTAAAAATTTCTCTATGAGAGATGTGGCAAGGTTCTATGTGACAAATGCCCCAAGAAGTACTACTGTAAAAGCTCAAAGAGGAAAAAGTGCATGGACTAGGGTAACTGGGAAGAACTTGTGGAAGAATTTGACAAGAGGAGAGAGGACGTGGTGAAGGATGAGGGAGAATCAGAAGGAAAAGAGCAAGAACAATGTGCAGAGGGATAAGCAACATCATGGTATCCTAACTCTGGGAAATTGGTTGACTTTGTGTGTGCCTAGGGTTCTGTGGACTCCTCAGCTTGTGCTCAGCCCCTGCTTCTATTCCTGACCAGAGGACATACTCTCCAGTGAACACAAGAAATTCCTCAGTCTGGAGAAGTCCACTGGGATGAAGATTCCTAGATCTAATTCTGATCCTGTCTCAAACCAGCCATGTGACTGGAGCAAGACATTTAATTTCTTTTGGCTTCTGCTACCTTATTGGAAAATGGTAATGATTTACCTGTCACATTTATCTCACAGGGTTGTTGTGAGAACCCAGTGTAGTGTTTGTGAAGGTGATTTGAAACATAAAGTTCTGACACAAATGTAAAGCACTGTCTTTGGCACACAGACTAGTGTTGGTCTAATTGAAAGCTTGTACCCTGCTTGTTTCACCTTTTATTTTTGTTAGGGACTTTCTGTAGATTGTGAAAATAAGCAATAAATTTATGTGGGTTACTAGAATTATGAAAATGGAAAATGGAATTTCTGATCCTGAATTAACTAGCTTTGCCCTCAGCCAGTTTATCTATGGCAGGTAGGGTATTTCTATGCTGTAATAAACGTCCTTCTTTCCCTCCCTCCCTCCCTCCCTCCCTTCTTTCCTTCCTTCCATTCATTCATCCAATATTGTTGAGTTGGGCACATTACTTAAAATATACATAGAATGGAATTAAGACAATTAACTTAGAATCACTTTGTATATTATTGCTTTGTTTTCAAAGACAGAACACAATCAAAAGCACAGTACATTATCTTATTGTTACAACTAAAAAGAGTGTTGTAGGGCTTCAAGATCACCATCATGGGCAGTAATTACTGTTGCACTACCAATGCACTACCAATGTAGTGCAATAATAATAGATATGCTAGTTATCGGAGAGTTGTGATTGGTGAACTGCAAGAAAATTACCTTTCCTTGTTAAAAAAAAAAACCCAAAACCAAACCCTCATATCAGAAAATTGGTTTTCCTGAATCTGAGAATCCTGCTTTGGGCTGCCCATTGGATTGGGTGCAAGCTTTCAGAGATTTGGTTTCTCCACCTTCTTCCTTAAGACATAGTCTTTGAAGAAAGGATAAATTTTAAAAATGCCTACTTAGATCATCCATGCCTAGAACCTTGATGGCATAATAGCAAGGTAATTTTTTGTTTTGTTTTGTTTTGTTTTTAGACAGTCTCACTCTGTTTCCCAGGCTGGAGTGCAGTGGTGTGATCTCGGCTCACTACAAGCTCCACCTTCCGGGTTCACACCATTTTCCTGCCTCAGCCTCCCAAGTAGCTGGGATTACAGGTGCCTGCCACCACGCCCAGCTAATGTTTTGTATTTTTTAGTAGAGATGGGGTTTCACCGTGTTAGCAAGGTAATATTTACCAAGCTTGTCATGACTGAGGAAATTCTTGGGAGAACAAGTCTCCATAGAAATTATCTAAATATGGCAAACTCCTAAGGAAATGTCTCCCATTGGGGAAAAGGACTGTTTAACTGGTCCCACATGTTCTCCAGGGGATCTCTTTTCCCTCTGTCACTTTCTCCAGCTAGTTCTTATCTTTTGTGATGTAAAGGAAAGAAACACGATTTTAAGGAGGGCCTAAATATTAAGCATCCTTTCCCCTGATTCATTCTAATGCGATTGTATGCAGATATGAGGGAATTTTTTGGGTTATAGCTGTCACTTGGAATTTCTCCATTGATGGAGTCTCTGAAGACATTTTAGGAATGAATAATATCTTTTATCTCGTTGGAATATGCATGGGATTCCCATCAAGTCTGTCCTCGTGTGACTCTGAGTAGACAGGCAGTAAGATTTCCTCTTTCAAGTCTCTGTCAGGAATAAATACTCAGTTCTTCAGTAGTGCCCAGATGAAAACCTGATAGTGGAGGCTTTGCTCTGAAAGCAGACTGTGGCCCAGCTGTTCTGTGGTTTATGAATTTTTTAGCAAGGCTGGGGCTGGCGGCTGAACCAGCATTGGCTGAGTTCAGGCATACGCTGGGGGTTTGATGACTTCAAGCAGGGGTTAGAAAAATCTGGCTGTGTATTCTGGGTTTCCCCTCTGAGGTTCGGAGGTTTGTTCAACTTTGGTTCAAAGCCAAGCTCAGAGACTGGAAAACAGGGGAAGCCACTGGGCCCAGCAACTTGCAGTGACTCTCTGGCAAGCAGTGTGGAAAAGGAGCCACACTGAGGTCAGGTCAATGCCCATTTGGAGAGGGATGCTGCTGACTGGGCCACTCTGAAAATCCTCTCTCCAGTGGAAAAACAAGTACCTGGGGCCCTGCCTCCAGCAAAGACTGACTTTCTGTGCCAGATCTCACTTCAGCTGTGTTAAAGGAAGGAGTGGGGAGAATTAGATTTCGGGCCAGCAGGGAGAGAATAAGGACCTAACTGTTAGAGAAGGTGGCACTTTGAAGACCCAAACTTACCCAGAAATTGGATAACTTTTCTTTGTATTTTGCCTTCTTGACAAGGCATCTGAGTATTGAGGGTCCTATTTTTTATATCTTGCCTCAATTTCTTTAGTAAGTTGTAACACTGGGGCAAAGGGAAATACTCATTGGCTAGATGTCATTACCATTTAGTGGCCATTGGGAAGACAGGCTGGGAGCCAGGAATTAAGATACATTCTTCCTACCAGCGAGTTCTGACATTTGAGTCTATGGAAAACAAAGTGAAGTGAAAATAACATTTTCCAATGAGAACACCTGGACACAGGGAGGGGAACAACATACACTGGAGCCTGCCGGGGATGGGGAAAGGAAGGAGATCATCAGGATAAATAGCTAATGCATGCCGGGCTTAATACCTAGGTGAGGGGTTGATAGGTGCAGCAAACCACCATGGCACACGTTTACCTGTGTGACAAACCTGCTCATCCTGCACAGGTATCCCAGAACTTAAAATAAAATTTTAAAAAATAACGTATTCCTCAATCTAGTGATGATTGGGGAAATAATTGGCCTATTTGATTATATGGATGCTCAAAATAAAGCATCTCCATCAAATGAGCCCTCAGGCCTGGCTGAGTCTGTTTGACTCACAGCATTGGAGCTTCTCCCCTCTGATCTTGGGGAAATTTAATATGCTCATGCTAGCAGCCTACTCCAAGCAGACCAGGTGAATTAGGATCTCAGTGGGTGGGGCCTAGACATTGACTTCGAAGCTCCCCAGGTGAATCCAGTGAGCCGCCAGTGCTAATAACCATTCACCTGCTCTATCCCAATCAGCAAGGTATTGTGGCTGCCAAATCATCATTTTGTGTAGGGAGGCCAGGGTGCTGATGCAGGGATGAAGTTGCTCTTTTTCTTGGATTGTCAGGAAAGGCCTGGCTGCTCAGGTAACATTTGAATATGGACATGAAGGAAGTGAGCAAAGGGGTGGAGGAAAGGAGTGGAGGAGGAGGGAAGAGGATTCCAGGCAGCGTTACACCCGCCTCACAACAGAAGACTGGTTTCTGAAGGTGGGTGGGTGGGAGACAGGGGAGGCATAATGGTACTTATCTTGCTACCATCACACTGGTTCAGATAGAATTAGGCCCCTTGAATGCCTCATCAATGTGGAAAAAATCTGATGGTTAGAAATAACCCTTTGGTTAAAAATAACCTGAATCTTATGGTAATGATTAAATAATATGAAAGCACAACTACAGTTCAGTTTATGTCAAACAGAATGAGGTTTCACAGAATCTAGCACTATAGGTACATTTAAAAAGACAAGGAAAGAAAATACGTGAGTGTACAAAAAACACGGTTTCTAGTAGGGAAAGAGTAATGTGCTCGCTTATTTGTTTGGCTTTGATCTGCGTATGATAGAAGCCTGGGGAAGGAGCCCATGGGCAGGTCACGGTTATGCTTTTGAAGGTGACCAGTGGTACTGATGTGCCCCAAGTGTGACTACTTCATTGTCCTGTGCCTAATTAGGTAAGCAAGGGGTTCACAGTGGAGATTATTTCATTTATTAGGTTCGAATGAAACCTGTGGGAATTGGTAAGATGTGATCTTAAATTAACATACTTCCTGCAGCACCTGCGATGTGGTATTATCAGAATTAATTAAACAGTCTGAAATCGCAGGCGCGGTGTCAGGCTGGGATAACCAGATGCCTGAGAGCCTGCATGTCTGGGCTGGGTCTCCAAACGCTTGAGCAGTGTCTTTCTCTCCCTCTCCCCACATCCTGATGGGTCTCGCTGTGGAGCCTTTGAAGCTTCTGTAGACGTGGTGCAGGATTCTATGGGGATGCATATAAACAAGTAAACCAGTGTTGCTCAAATTTTAATACTTTTCTAAGTATTGCCCGGGATGCCAATGATTTTCTGAAGGGGTAGACGGAAAGCCTCGGAGAGCTGGCTTTGTTTTTCTCTCCTCTGAGGCTTCGATCAGTTTTAAGTTATTTGGTGGAACAATAGGAATCCATCTTTTAAAGTCTCTTTCTCCCCCATCTGCTTGCAGAAGGCACTGTTACCCAGATGAAATGCATGTGTAGAAGCATACAGTAAGATGCTGTGTCTCTGTGTGTGTGTGTACAAGGTTGTATGCTGTTCTTTTCTGGTGGTTGTGCCAATTAGTAACATGTAATCAACAGAATTTGTCACTAGAGTTCTTTTGATCTGTAAGCCAGTTTCCATGGAACATGGACAGTGGCCCAGTTGTGGCCTGGCTTAGTGGCTAAAATGCAACTTTCATTGTGTATAGGCATTTGCCATGGAAAAAAAAGTCCCCTCTATACTTAAGTAATGAATCTGATGCATTTCAGCAGCAAGGAAAGGGCTGGGTCAAGGATCAAATGCTTTCAGACAATAGTGTGCAGAGAGGGGCTGGTTTAGAGGCCCCAATGCAGTTAGTTTTCTCAATGCATCCAGGAGCAGAGGGAAGTCTACTGCACCCAGTCAGTTGTAGAAGCATCATAGATGGAAGGGTGAGGTCTAGAAGGCAACTAAAATAACGATGACTCATACCATGTTGACATTTTCACCTGCACCTTCATTGAAAAGTTGCTAATTTTTCAAGACCCCAAATTTTAAACAGTCCCTCTCCAGGTAAGTTAACTTATTTCCCCTTCTCTGCCCTTGAACACAATCCACACTGCTACAGCAGCTGTCTTCTCTTTGCATTGCAATTAGTTTCTTCTTTCTTGGATTATGATCTCCTTGGACACAGTGTCTTATTCATGTTTATAATTCTAGCATTGAATCTGGGACAGTCTTTTGAACATGTGCTTAATGATGGTTAAGTTGTGTTTTTCAAAAAGAAAGTAGTCAAAGGAGGGATGAGAGGGCAGGAATGAAAAAGGCAACTTGTACAATGTTACTACTTAGCCAGGAGTGGGACAGAGAGGCATACCAAGGTCATTAGGCTCTTCTCTTTTCTTTTCTTTTTTCTTTTTTTTTTTTTTGAGACAGAGTCTCACTCTGTCGCCCAGGCTGGAGTGCAGTGGCTCAATCTCGGCTCGCTGCAAGCTCTGCCTCCCGGGTTCACGCCATTCTCCTGCCTCAGCCTCCCAAGTAGCTGGGACTACAGGCGCCTGCCACCACGCCCGGCTAATTTTTGTATTTTTAGTAGAGACGGGGTTTCGCTGTGTTAGCCAGAATGGTCTCGATCTCCTGACCTCGTGATCTGCCTGCCTCAGCCTCCCAAAGTGCTGGGATTACAGGCGTGAGCCACCGTGCCCGGCCAGGCTCTTTTAACTCCATCACATTGGCAGGAAATAATTAGAAACTTAGCATACTGAAAACTTTTTTTTTTTTGTTTTAGACAAGATCTTGCTGTGTCACTTGACCACGGCTTGTAATGGTTAATATTGGGTGTCAACTTGATTGGATTAAAGGATGCAAAGTATTGTTCCTAGGTGTGTCTGTGAGGGTGTTGCCAAAGGAGATTAACATTTGAGTCAGTGGACTGGGAAAGGCAGATCCACCTTCAATCTTGGTGGGTGCCATCTAATCAGCTGCCGGCATGGCCAGAATAAAAGCAGGCAGAAGAACATGGAAAGACTAGAACGGCTTAGCCTCCCGGCCTACATCTTTCTCCCGTGCTGGATGCTTCCTGCCCTTGAACATGAGACTCCAAGTTCTACTCTTGGTCCTTCAACTACAGACTAAAGGCTGCACTGTTGGCTTCCCTACTTTTGAGATTTTGGGACTCTGACTGGCTTCTGTGTCCCTCAGCTTGCAGATGGCCTGTGGTGGGACCTCACCTTGTGATCATGTGAGTCAACACTCCTTAATAAACTCCCCTTTCTATATACATCTATCCTATTAGTTCTGTCACACTAGGGAACCCTGGCTAATACACAGCTTCTTGCAACCTTGAACTCCTGGGCTTAAGTTATCCTCCCACCTCAGCCTCTCCAGTATCTGCCATGCCCAGCTGATTTTGAATTTTTTGTAGAGATAGTGTCTAAGTTGCCCAGGCTGGTCTCATACAACTAGCCTCAAGTGATCCTCTGGCCCTGGTCTCCTATAAAAACTTTTATGGGAGTGCTATCTTCCTATTCATTTGGCTCATACACTGTTTTACAAGTCACTTTCCTTGTGAAAGATTGAGCAAAAAATGATTTTGCTTACATTAATGATGAAAGGGGCATTGATTTTTTTTCTATGTAGTTTTGTCTGCTGAAGGAAATGGAGATTATACACTTGCCTATTGTATTTTCTTTTTTATGTTGTTCTTCATGGAGCCACTCATCAGAGACCCCATACACTTAGCTAGTATCTCTAGGCAAGGCCTTAAGCCTTATATAATTCCTCCTTTTCTCTTTCCTTCAAAATGGACCAGTCCCGGGTGCCTGTCTCCGAGCACCCTGCCCTCTGCTGGTGAACTATCCATGCCTTCTTGTTCACAGATGCATGTTTACGTTCTCAGGCTGTTCTCTGAGTGTTGTGGGGTTGGATGGGGGACCTCAGGCTCCAGAACTGTTTTGGAACCTTCTGAGTACAATTTTTAGGTCCATTAATTACTAGCAGAGAGTCTGGGCTGTCAATGGTTAGAGTCCAATCATTTTGACAGAAGAAATTGTAAGTAAGAGTCATTCTGTGAGATTATAATAGAATTGTAGAGCTAGAAGGTAGCTTAGAAATAGTCCAAACTTTTCTTTCATGGTTATAGAAATTGAGGCTATAGAAAGTTACACAGCACGGGACAGGGCCAGTCTAGAATCAGGCTTTCTGATTGCTAGCTCATTACTTTCTCTACTACATGCACCAAAGGCAAGTTCTAACTCCTTTGTTGCTATTTTCTGTCTTAGTTCATGATGGGGTCCCTTAACCCCTCACTTCTTTGGGAAAGAAATTCACCCCCCCAGTTTAAAAAAAAGACAACATATAAATGTAAATATTCATTTTATAAATATGCACATCAATTAAATATACATTTATTTTAAATACATGTGTTAATTATGTTACATCAGATCACAATTAACTCAACAGAAAGTGATAATTTGCATATAATCAAGCTTGTATATTAATCAGTTGTCAATCTCAAATGCCATTTTTCTTCATAGAGCACCGTCCACGGAGGCATATCAGAGCCAGGGATTTGAAGCAATGAGACTATGCTGCTGTGTGGCTCTGTGCTACTTATTTTCTGTCTTTGGTCCCCTGGAATCCCATTTGTAGTCCTTCAGTTAGGTCTGGGTGTTCTTGGCCTTCCCTCCTAGAATCTTTTTGAAGGAGGAGAGTGGTTTCTCTTTGTCTAGTGGCTCTCACTCTGTTCTAAAGGATTTTCTAGACAATGGAGGCCGTTTACTAGGTTACAGGTGTCCCACTGAGAGGGATAGGAAAGAAGAGAACTAGTAAATGTTTCTACGGAAAGAAACTTATAAATACTAACACAAATCCTTCACTTAGTAGATAAGTAAGCTAAGGCCCACAGATGTTAAGTATCTTCCACAGGAAGGCTAACCAAAGTCTTGAATGTCTAGCCTCTTCTTGAAGTCATCAGCATCCATTTTGCTCCTGCAGACCTCCACCTCCCTTACTTGCCTGTAGCACTTATTAAGATACAAATTATGTGGCATGCTTTGTCTGAGTATAACTTGCTCCTCTCAAGAGATGGTTTTCTAACTCTTCTGTAACAACCAGAGTATATAGTAAGTGCACCTGGTATGCAGTAAGTGCTCAATACATATAGCCATAAAGAGTTTGTTGATTGGAAGGGTGTGAATTCATTTGGGAAATATATGGAAATGTCTCCTCTTTATGGATATCATGGTTTAAAGCACCTAAGTGCATTTTTCTTTCAGAAAACCAGTGAATCGTTTCTTGGGAGGGCAGAGGGGACAAAGAGTGGACCTGTCGCTTTATCACTAGGCTCTCCTCTTTCCTCATGCTGGGCCTGGTTCCAAAAGTAATTAATCAACAAGGACAACTTCTTTGTCCCCCTTGCCCTTTGGTCTGTGGTATAAAAAATGTATTTCAGCTAGAGGAATTGTGATCACTTAGCATTTCCTCTACATTTGGTCCTTGATCTTGTAAGATAGCAGGAAAAGGTTTTTCATTTGATTTCTTGGCTAATTACAGTTAGACATTTCCCACTTTTACATTATTCTAGTGAAAATATTCCACTTCAGCATGCCAGTCTCTGCTCTTAGATGAAACATTTTTCCTTAAGAAGCATTCATTTAAAAAATAGTTTACAAGGAAGAACGAACATGTTATAAAACAACTGAGAGGATGATGATATTAATCCTTTAGAGCAACACTGCGTATACTTGGGGTGTCACTACCTGTGGAAAATCCACAGGAGAAACGTGTGGCCCTTTGAAATATTTGTGGCCTATTTACCATTTGCAGGGTAATAAACTAGGCAGTGTGATAGATTAGACATAGTTTTTGTCCCTAAGACTTTGTGGTGTACTGGAAAAATTGAAACGTGGTACCTGAAGGCATTTCCATCTTTCTAGGAAAATGATTTGTATTCATTTATATATTCAGCACACTTTTATTAGGCACCTATTATGAAAGATACAGTACTGGAATTGGCCAGCTAGGGGCCCTGCCCTTGTGATGTATACTTTGTGGTAAGTTGTAAACATGACAGTGAGTCCACAGGCCAAGACTTCAGAGGAGGTCTATGCTTTGACCTACCTTCATAACAATTATGTGTATACACATAATAATTGTATGTAAACTATAAAAGACAAAACCGAAAAGACATAGCTAATCTCAGAAACAAGACAAGTAATAGAGCAGCTACCTAAGGTGGTGAGCAGAGCTAAATGAAACCCAGGCCTGGTTAGCCCCAGGTTGAGAAACAAATAGTGTTGGCTGGGAATTAGGCTCCAACCAGGACTAAAAACATTTAGTGGGAGGATGGGAGGTTGGATTTAGGTTTACTGCTTGAAGCCAAAGGCAAGGCTGTGGGTCTTTCTACTCCAACACCTGGTTGTAAAAGAAGAACAGAAAAAACATACCACTTGCTGCTGTTAGGACTATAGCTTAAAAGGATCTGCAAAGTTAGGGAAGATTGGAGTCTAAGACAGAGCCTTGAGATCCTGAACCAAATCAAGCTGCTCTTTGGGTGATTTGGGGATATCTGTGATCATTGAGGGACAATGACCTCAAACTGCTTTGATCAAACCAGGTTCTGGATGGTAGCTATAGGAGGCCAGATGCAGGAAAACACAGAGATGGGTAAAGTCAGAGAAGGGGTGTGAGGACAGAGCAATTACAAAAATTCTTTCACTTAAATAAGCCTCAAAAGCTAAATTTCAAATCATATGAAAAAACTAAAGGCTAAGGAAGATAGCCAACAAAGCCAACAATCAGAAAATTAACTAATTCAAATAAAATTAACTTTTTATTATAGCTGGAAGAACTGTTTAAATAAGTATTTTGGGAAAGCTTACATTAATTAGGGGGGAAATAATAGCCATCAAAATTTAAGATATTTTACAAGAATAGGCAGAAATAAAACTATTTACATAAGAAAAAGAATCAATTCCAATATTAGAAATAAATCTTAAAAGTAAAAATATCATCAGAATAAGACACTCAGTAGTTGAGACAAACTCTAGATAAAAACAGGTGATGGAATACTCAGTGTATTGAAAGTCAACCCATAGCTGGTCACCTAGAATGTAGCAAAGAGAAGTAAAATGTTAGTATTAAAATAAAGCAAAAATGGCAAACAGGCATATGGAAAGGTGCTCAACATCATTAATCATCAGAGAAATGTAAATCAAAATACAATGAAATATTGTCTCACCCCAGTTAAAATGGCTTATATCCAAAAGACAGGCAATAACATATATTGGCAAGGATGTGGAGAAAAGGGAGGCCTCATACATTGTTGGTGAGAATGTAAATTAGTACAACCACTATGGTGAACAGTTTGGAGGTTCCTCAAAAAACTAAAAATAGGTATGATCCAGCAATCTCAATGCTGGGTATATACCCCAAAGAAAGGAAATCACTATATGGAAGAGATAGCTGCACTGCCGTGTTTGTTGCAGCACTGTTCACAATAGGTAAGGTATGGAAGCAAACTAAGTGTTCATCAACAGATGAATGGATAAAGAAAATGTGGTTGGATTTTATCCATAGTATTCAATGGAATACTATTCAGCCATAAAAAAGGATGAGGTCCTGTCATTTGCAACAACATGGATGGAAATGAAGATCATTATGTTAGGTGAAATAAGCCAGGCACAGAAAGACAACCACTGAAGTGTTCTTATTTGTGGGATCTAAAAATCAAGACAATCAAACTCATGGAGATAGAGAGTTGAAGGATGGTTACCAGAGGATGTGAAGGGTAGCAGACGTCTGTGGGGAGGAAGTGGGGATGGCTAATGAGCACAAAAATTACTCAGAAAGAATGAATAAGGGCCCAAGATGGCTGAATAGGAACAGCTCCAGCCTCCAGCTCCCAGCGTGAGTGACGCAGAAGACGGGTGATTTCTGCATTTTCAACTGAGGTACCGGGTTTGTCTCACTGGGGCATGTTGGACAGTTGGCGCTGGTTCCCCGGTGCAGCCCGAACTGCTGAAGCAGGGCGAGGCATCACCTCAGCTGGGAAGTGCAAGGGGCAAGGGAATTCCTTTTCTTAGCCAAAGGAAATTGGGACACACAACACCTGGAGAATCGGGTAACTCCCACTCTAATACTGCCCGTTACCAAGGGTCTTAGCAAATGGCACACCAGGAGATTATATCCCACACCTGGCCCAGGGGGTCCCACGCCCATGGAGCCTCCCTCATTGCTAGCACAGCAGTCTGAGATCTAACTGCAAGGCAGCAGCGAGGCTGGGGGAGGGGCACCCACCATTGCTGAGGCTTAAGTAGGTAAACAAACACCCTGGGGAAGCTTGAATTGGGTGGAGCCCACCACAGCTCAAGGAGCCTGCCTGCCTCTGTAGACTCCTCCTCTGGGGACAGGGCATAGCTAAACTAAAAGCAGCAGAAACCTCGGCAGAGGTAAATGTCCTTGTCTGACAGCTTTGAAGAGAGCACTGGATCTCTCAGCACAGAGGTTGAGATCTGAGAATGGACAGACTGCCTGCTCAAGTGGGTCCCTGATCCCTGAGTAGCCTAACTAAGAGATATGACCCACTGGGTGCAGACTGACACCTCACACCTCACACGGTAGGGTACACCCCTAAGACTAAGCTTCCAGACCAAGAATCAGACAGCAACACTCGCTGTTCAGCAATATTCTATCTTCTGCAGCCTCCACTGCTGATACCCAGGCAAACAGGGTCTGGAGTAGACCTCAAGCAAACTCCGACAGACATACAGCTGAGGGTCCTGACTATTAGAAGGAAAACTAACAAACAGAAAGGACACCCACACCAAAACCCCATCAGTACGTCACCATCATCAAAGACCAAAGGCAGATAATACCACAAAGATGGGGAAAAAGCAGTGCAGAAAAGCTGGAAATTCAAAAAATCAGAGCGCATCTCCCCCTCCAAAGGAACACAGCTCATCGCCAGCAATGAAACAAAGCTGGATGGAGAATGACTTTGACGAGTTGAGAGAAGAAGGCTTCAGTTGATCAAACATTTCAGAGCTAAAGGAGGAACTACATAACCAGCACAAAGAAACTAAAAACCTTGAAAAAAGAATGGATGAATGGATAACTAGAATAATCAATGCAGAGAAGACCTTAAAAGAACTGATAGAGATGAAAACCATAACACGAGAACTACATGACAAATGCACAAGCTTCAGTAACCGACTCGATCAACTGGAAGAAAGAGTATCAGCGATTGAAGATCAAATGAATGAAATGAAGCAAGAAGAGAAGGTTAGAGAAAAAAGAGTAAAGAGAAATGAACAAAGCCTCTAAGAAATATGGGATTATGTGAAAAGACCAAATCTACGTCTGATTGGTGTGCCTGAAAGTGACGGGGAAAATGGAACCAAGTTGGAAAACACTCTGTAGGATATCATCCAGGAGAACTTCCCCAACCTAGTGAGGCAAGCCAACATTCAAATTCAGGAAATACAGAGAACACCACAAAGATACTCCTCGAGAAGAGCAACTCTAAGACACATAATTGTCAGATTCACCAAAGTTGAAATGAAGGAAAACATGCTAAGGGCAGCCAGAGAGAAAGGTCGGGTTACCCACAAAGGGAAGCCCATCAGACTAACAGCAGATCTCTCGGCAGAAACTCTCCAAGCCAGAAGAGAGTGGGGGCCAATATTCAACATTCTTAAAGAAAAGAATTTTCAACCCAGAATTTCATATCCAGCCAAACTAAGTTTCATAAATGAAGGAGAAATAAAATCCTTTACAGACAAGCAAATGCTGAGAGATTTTGTCACCACGAGGCCTGCCCTACAAGAGATCCTGAAAGCACTAAACATAGAAAGGAACAACAGGTACCAGCCATTGCAAAAACATGTCAAAGTGTAAAGTCCATCGATGCTAGGAAGAAACTGCATCAACTAGCGAGCAAAATAACCAGCTAATATCATAATGACAGGATCAAGTTCACAAATAATATTAACCTTAAATGTAAATGGACTAAATGGTCCAATTAAAAGACATAGACTGGCAAATTGGATAAAGAGTCAAGATCCATCAGTTTGCTGTATTCAGGAGACCCATCTCACATGCAGAGACACACATAGGCTCAAAATAAAGGGATGGAGGAAGATCTACCAAGAAAATGGAAAACAAACAAACAAAAAAAGCAGGGGTTGCAATCCTAGTCTCTGATAAAACAGACTTTAAACCATCAAAGATCAAAAGAGACAAAGAAGGCCATTACATAATGGTAAAGGGATCAATTCATCAGGAAGAGCTAACGATCCTAAATATATATGCACCCAATACAGGAGCACCCAGATTCATAAAGCAAGTCCTTAGAGACTTACAAAGAGACTTAGACTCCCATACAATAATAATGGGAGACTTCAACACCCCACTGCCAATATTAGACAGATCAACGAGACAGAAAGTTAGCAAGGATGTCCAGGAATTGAACTCAACTCTGCACCAAGAGGACCTAATAGACATTTACAGAACTCTCCACCCCAAATCAACAGAATATACATTCTTCTCAGCACCACATCGCACTTATTCCAAAATTGACTACATAGTTGGAAGTAAAGCACTCCTCAGCAAATGTACAAGAACAGAAATTATAACAAACTGTCTCTCAGACCGCAGTGCAATCAAACTAGAACTCAGGACTAAGAAACTCAATCAAAACAGCGCAACTACATAGAAACGGAACAACCTGCTCCTGTGTGGCTACTGGGTACATAACGAAATGAAGGCAGAAATAAAGATGTTCTTTGAAACCAATGAGAACAAAGATACAACATACCAGAATCTCTGGGACACATTTAAAGCAGTGTGTAGAGGGAAATTTGTAGCACTAAATGCCCACAAGAGAAAGCAGGAAAGATCGAAAATTGACACCCTAACATCACAATTAAAAGAACTAGAGAAGCAAGAGCAAACACATTCCAAAGCTAGCAGAAGGCAAGAAATAACTAAGATCAGAGCAGAACTGAAGGAGACAGAGACACAAAAAACCCTCCAAAAAATCAATGAATCCAGGAGCTGGTTTTTTGAAACAATCAACAAAATTGATAGACTGCTAGCAAGACTAATAAGAAAAGAGAGAAGAATCAAATAGATGCAATAAAAGATGATAAAGGGGATCTCACCACTGACCCCACAGAAATACAAACTACCATCAGAGAATACTGTAAACACCTCTATGCAAATAATCTAGAAAACCTAGAAGAGATGGATAATTTCCTGGACACTTACACTCTCCCAAGACTAAACCAGGAAGAAGTTGAATCCCTGAATAGACCAATAACCGGCTCTGAAATTGAGGCAATAATTAATAGCCTACCAACCAAAAAAAGTCCAGGACCAGATGGATTCACAGTCAAATTCTACCAGAGGTACAAGGAGGAGTTGGTACCATTCCTTCTGAAACTATTCCAATCAATAGAAAAAGAGGGAATCCTCCCTAACTCATTTTATGAGGCCAACATCATCCTGATACCAAAGCCTGGCAGAGACACAACAAAAAAAGAGAATTTTAGACCAATATCCCTAATGAACATCGATGCAAAAATCCTCAATAAAATACTGGCAAACCCAATCCAGCAGCACATCAAAAAGCTTATCCACCATGATCAAGTGGGCTTCATCCCTGGGATGCAAGGACGGTTCAACATAAATCAATAAATGTAATCCAGCAAATAAACAGAACCAAAGACAAAAACCACATGATTATCTCAACAGATGCAGAAAAGGCCTTTGACAAAATTCAACAGCCCTTCATGCTAAAAACTCTCAATAAATTCGGTATTGATGGAACGCATCTCAAAATAATAAGAGCTATTTATGACAAACCCACAGCCAATATCATACTGAATGGGCAAAAACTGGAAGCATTCCCTTTGAAAACTGGCACAAGACAGGGATGCCCTCTCTCACCACTCCTGTTCAACATCGTGTTGGAAGTTCTGGCTAGGGCAATCAGGCAAGGGGAAGAAATCAAGGGTATTCAGTTAGGAAAAGAAGTCAAATTGTCCCTGTTTGCCGATGTCATGATTGTATATTTAGAAAACCCCATTGTCTCAACCCCAAATCTACTTAAGCTGATAAGCAACTTCAGCAGTCTCAGGATACAAAATCAGTGTGTAAAAATCACAAGCATTTTTATACACCAGTAACAGACAGAGAGCCAAACCATGAATGAACTTCCATTCACAATTGCTTCAAAGGAAATAAAATACCTAGGAATCCAACTTACAAGGGATGTGAAGGACCTCTTCAAGGAGAACTACAAACCACTGCTCAATGAAATAAAAGAGGACATAAACAAATGAAAGAACATACCATGCTCATGGATAGGAAGAATCAATATTGTGAAAATGGCCATACTACCCAAGGTGGTTTATAGATCCAATGCCATCCCCATTAAGCTACCAATGACTTTCTTCACAGAAGTGGAAAAAACTGCTTTAAAGTTCATATGGAACCAAAAAAGAGCCCGCATTGACAAGACAATCCTAAGCCAAAAGAACAAAGCTGGAAGCATCACGCTACCTGACTTCAAACTATACTACAAGGCTACAGTAACCAAAACAGCATGGTACTGGTACCAAACAGAGAGATAGACCAATGGAACAGAACAGAGGCCTCAAAAATAATACCACATATCTACAACCATCTGATCTTTGACAAACCTGACAAAAACAAGAAATGGGGAAAGGATTCCCTATTTAATAAATGGTGCTGGGAAAATTGGCTAGCCATAAGTAGAAAGCTGAAACTGGATCCTTTCCTTACTCATTATATGAAAATTAATTCAAGATGGATTAGAGACTTAAATGTTAGACCTAAAACCATAAAAACCCTAGAAGAAAACGTAGGTAATACCATTCAGGACATAGGCATAGGCAAGGACTTCATGTCTAAAACACCAAAAGCAATGGCAACAAAAGCCAAAATTGACAAATGGGATCTCATTAAACTAAAGAGCTTCTGCACAGCAAAAGAAACTGCCATCAGAGTGAACAGGCAACCTACAGAATGGGAGAAAATTTTTGCAATCTACTCATCTGACAAAGGGCTAGTATCTAGAATCTATAAAGAACTCATTCAAATTTAGAAGAAAAAAACAACCCCATCAAAAAGTGGGCAAAGGATATGAACAGACACTTCTCAAAAGAAGACATTCATACAGCCAACAAACACATGAAAAAATGCTCACCATCACTCACCATCAGAGAAATACAAATCAAAACCACAATGAGATACCATCTCACACCAGTTAGAATGGCAATCATTAAAAAATCAGGAAACAACAGATGCTGGAGAGGATGTGGAGAAATAGGAACACTTTTACACTGTTGGTGGGACTGTAAACTAGTTCAACCATTGTGGAAAACTGTGTGGCGATTCCTCAAGGGTCTAGAACTAGAAATACCATTTGACCCAGCCATCCCATTACTAGGGATATACCCAAAGGACTATAAATCATGCTGCTATAAAGACACATGCACACTTATGTTTATTGTGGCACTATTCACAATAGCAAAGACTTGGAATCAACCCAAATGTCCATCAGTGACAGACTGGATTAAGAAAATGTGACACATATACACCATGGAATACTATGCAGCCATAAAAAAGATGAGTTCGTATCCTTTGTAGGGACATGGATGCAGCTGGAAATCATCATTCTCAGCAAACTATTGCAAGAACAGAAAATCAAACACCACATGTTCTCGCTCATAGGTGGGAGTTGAACAATGAGATCACTTGGACACAGGAAGGGGATCATCACACACCAGGTCCTATTGTGGAGGTGGGGGGAAGCATAGCATTAGGAGATATACCTAATGTAAACGACGAGTTAATGGGTGCAGCACACCAACATGGCACGTGTATACATATGTAACAAACCTGCACATTGTGCTCATGTACCCTAGAACAAAGGAATAATCAAAAAAAAAAAAAAAAGAAAAAAAAAAAAGAAAGAATGAATAAGACCTATCACTTGATAGTACAACAGGGTGATTAATAACTTAATTGTACATTTAAAAATAACTAAAAGAGTATAAATTGATTGTTTGTAACAGAAAGGATAAATGCTTGAGGAGGTAGATACCCCATTCTCTGTGATGTGCTTATTTCACATTGCATGCCTGTGTCAAAACAGCACAGATATTCCATAAATATATACACCTACTATATACTCACAAAAATTAAAAATAAAAAGTTAAACAAAGCAAAGCAGTGAAGAGACAGACATGAAAAATGGCTGGAGATGTATTAGTTAATACATCTAATAAGACTTCCTAAAGAAGAGAATGGAAGGGATAGTGGAGAAGCAACGTTTTAATAGATAATAGGCGATAATTTTTGTATTAAATACTGACAAAAATTCTCAAATCAAAATATACTGAGAATGAAACTATATACATAAGTATACACCCACATCTACACACATCCTGTTCAACCTGCAGAACATTAAGGATTTAAAGAAGGTTTTAGAAACTGAAAACATTATTAAATTTAACAGAACTATAATGAAGCGAAAGGAACATTTCTTAACAGAAAAATTAGATGCCAGAATACACATTATATCCAAAGTGCTTGGTGATAATATCTGTCCTTCTATAAGTTTATATAAGGCTAAAATATCACTTAAAGTGAAAACAAAACAAAATAAGACACTTTAGGGTATACAAAGGCTCAGGAAGTTTGATACATGGAGACCTATTCCAGGTTGTACTTTAGTACAGTCAAAAACACATAAAAACTGAACCAGAGGAAAGATATAGGGTGGAAGACACAGTAATAGTGTTAGACATAGGATGAAAGAAACATTGATATAATATACTGGTCAATTTATTTATCTGTTTGTTAAAACAAAAGACTCATTTTATGCATGTGTGTTTAAAACAAGTCAAAGTAGAATGACAGACAGTAAATATCAGGATATTTCAATGGGTAGTTCAGCAAGCTAAGGTCTGTGTGTTTGGGAAGCAGTTAAAAATTGGTTAGAGCCGGGCGCGGTGGCTCAAGCCTGTAATCCCAGCACTTTGGGAGGCCGAGACGGGTGGATCACGAGGTCAGGAGATCGAGACCACCCTGGCTAACACGGTGAAACCCCGTCTTTACTAAAAAATACAAAAAAAACTAGCCGGGCGAGGTGGCAGGCGCCTGTAGTCCCAGCTACTCGGGAGGCTGAGACAGGAGAATGGCGGGAACCCGGGAGGCGGAGCTTGCAGTGAGCTGAGATCCGGCCACAGCACTCCAGCCTGGGCAACAGAGCGAGACTCCGTCTCAAAAAAAAAAAAAAAAGAAAAAAAAAAAATTGGTTAGAAAGTAATATATGAGCTTGGAATAGAAACCAAATGAAATAAAACCAATATCCAGATGTTAGAAACTGAAAGTAAAAGCCAAACAGAAATGTTGAAAATAGAGAGATGGGAAAAAGTATATATTAAGCAAATCTAACTAAAAGAAATCTGATATAGCAATATTAATAATAGACAAAGTAGAATTTTGGTATACACTAATAAGTGTAATCATGGTCACTGAACAATAATAGAAGAAACAGTCCACCAAGAAGTCATGATAATCATAAATCTGTATTGCCTAACAATACAGTCTCAAAATATATGAAGCAAAGTCCTTCTTAAAGAACATCAAAGAACTCTTTTATTTTTAAAGAGTCAACCTAAAGAAAGTAGAGTAAATAATATAATAAGGATGAAAGCATAAGTTGATAAAACTGGAAATGAAGATCATCAGCAAAATAAAATGATTTATTTGGAGGGTGAGTTCAAGTTCAATGGTACCTATAACCTTCTTTGAAGACACCTCTAAAAAAAGAAAGATTAAAAAGTATAAATACATAATAAAAAGAATTATTACTATAGATAGAGTAGAAGTTTAGGAGAATACTGTGAATAACTTTATGGTAATGCATTACAGACTTAGACAAATAATTTTCTAGAAAAATATAAATATTTTATTTAAAAAGTGATAATAAGCACCAGTAAACCAATAACCATTATGAGTATCTCTTCTTTTTTTAAACACAAAGATGCATTTTATTGCTTTTCTGAGAAACTGGGAACTTTCTCATAAAGAGACATCACTGTGTCATGATGTACCACTTTGGTGAATAAAATGAGACCTGCAGGTAACAGAAGGTAACTTTTATGCACATAGGACTAAATGTAGCTGGGATTAATAGCCCAGACAAAGCAAAACCAAAAGGGAACAATGCAGTTTGATAAAAAAATTGCTGGGCATATGTCTCAGGAATACTGTGTAGCATTTTGACTCCAGTCTTCTTTGAAGATAAGATGTCTATTTTTATAAGAAATACCTGGATTTTTCTCCACTCCACCAAACACATTTTGTTAATATGAGTTGAATTATGAGGCAATGGGTTTGGGTCTTAATGAGATCAAGAATACATCACAGGGTTAAGAAAGCATAGCAAACTGCCTGTTGTTACTAAAATATTTATAGAGATGTCATGTGTCCACTCTAAAAAAATTAGAAGATTTTCTATTCCTCTCCCCTTTTACCCATTTTCTCTTTTGGTTCCTTCCTTCTCCTCCTCTCCTAGATTTTGAGTATCTCTTCTTAATAAGTACAAGGCATAGATAGTTCCAGGGGTGAATATTAATATGCATTTAAGGATTGGATGATATTTACCTTACACACAGATTTCAGAGGATAATAAATGAAGAAATACTATTGAATGCATTTGGAACTCATTGTTAGCAGCAATGGACAAAGGCATAACAAGAGAAATAATTGTGGAAGTTTTAGAGCATTTTAAAATATGAATATAGAAGCATTTCTCCAAATGGAACTTAACAGTCTTTAGAAAATGATGATTATGATTAGGTAAGGTTTATATTTGATATGAAAATGAGTTAATCATCAGAAAATCTATTAATGTAACATATTCTAAGACAAAAGGATAAAGGAATTTAACCTGCTTCATGGATACAGAAAAATTATTCAGTTAATTCAATACTCATTTATGGTAAGAATTCTAAGATAATTAGCAAAAGAGGGATACTCCTTAACCTCATAAAGACTGTGTTTATAAAACTCACAGCACACCTAATATATAATGGAAAAACTTTAGAAATAGCTTCATCAAGGTTAACAAGAAGGCAATGATATCCACTCTCTTGGTTCTGTCAACATTGTACTTAAGTCATAGCCAGTGCAATAAAGCAAGAAAATTTAAAAAAAGATAAAATAACTGTAAAGGAAGAAATAAAACTAGCTTATTTCCAGACAACATGACTGCCTACATAAAAAACTCAACACAATATGCAGACAATTTTTAGAAATAATACGAGTTAAGCAAAGTTGTTGAATCACAGATTGATACACAAAATCAGTAGAATGGAATTTCAGAAGTACACACACACGTGTACAGATATACATGTATACATACATATATAATGTTATATATGTATTAATAAGTACTTATTCATGATATGTGCTTTCTATTTATAATATGTGCTTTTCCTAAATTCCATGTTTTCCTTATCTTAGAGCTAAGATATTATAGCTTCATTTAAATGCAATGCAGAAGCAATGTAAGTGCTATAAAACTAAACAAGTACTAGGATAGAGAGTTCTGGAGTGAAGATCAAAAGTCAAACTATTAGAAGAGGCCATTGCAGAGATCATTAAACAGTTTTGTGATCATTAATCACAAAATATAATAGGAAAAAGCTCCCAGGTACAAAAGCAGCACGAATGAGTTAGGAACATATATAACAATAAAAAAAGACTTCTATGAAGAATTTTACCAAACATTATTTAAGGACATAGAAGACCTGAATAAATGTAGAATTATACCATGTTCCTGAATGAGAAGGTTTAATAGAGATCATACTTTACTCCAAGTTAATCTATAAATTCAATGTTAGTACAATAACAATTTTGTCTGGATTTTGTATGGAACTTGACAATCTGATTTTACAATTTATAAGGAATAGTGAACTGGCAAAGACAATTGGCAAAGACAATTTAAAAAGAATGAAGTGGGAAGGCGTGGCCTATTGGATATTAAGAACAAATAGATCAGTGGAATAGAATGAGGAACTCAGAACAGATTCACATGTATAGTTACTTGATATTTAATAGACATGGTATTTTAAATCACTGGGGAAAGATATTCAGATAATGATGCAAAGGCAAGTGGTTATCCATATTGTGAAAAATAAAATTAAATCTCTGTATCATGTATTTAAAAATGTGAAAGATGAATCTGCAAAAATTTTAAAAGAAAATATTTGACAATATATTTTTGGCTTTGAGGTTTGGAAGTATTACTTAAACTGGACAGAAAGCACATATCATAAATAAGTATTAATTTAATACATGTATAACATTATGTGGGTATATATGTATATATTTATGTGTGTGTGTATACTTCTAAATAAGGACATATACAGTGAATATATTGATAAGGTAAGTTGCAGACTGGAAGAATATATTTGCAATGCATAAAGCTGTTGAAGAATTTGCATCCTCTGAAACAGAGGTGGAAGACTATGATACTCTGGATCTGGATTCCTGGGTTTGAATCTTGGCTCTATCACTTATTAACTGTGTGTGACCTTAGGCATATTATTTAACTTCTCTTAATCTCAATTCTTTTTCATTTTAAAAAATGTGGATAACAACCTTGACTGTGTTGTAGAGTTGTTGTGAGGATTAAATCAGTTAATGTGCATGAAACTGGGAGGGTAATGTCTTGCATTTAGTGAACACCTCCAAAATCTTAGCCATTATTACTAATATTATCCAGAATATATAAAAATTACTTAAATTATTAAGACTAACAGTGCAATAGAAAAAGAGTAATAGGTATGAATTGATAATACAGGAATTCGATATGGCTAATAAACATATAAAAGAGGCCCAATGTCCTTGGCAATTACACAAATGCAAGCTAAAACAATGGTAAGGTGTAAATTTATGCCCACTGGGTGAAAAAATCTAGAAGTCTGATGTTGCAAAGGTGTGGGACCACGTGAACTCTCACACACTATTGGTCTGAGTGTAAATTTTCAAAATGGGTGTCACTAATTAAGAGAGTAATTTGGTGATGTCTAGTAAATCTGAAAATGCACATACCTTACAACTCAGAGCTTCCATTGCTGAGAATGTACTATAGAGAGTTTCTTGTAAATATGCATAAGGGTATGTGTAAGAATACTTACTGAAATTTTGTGTGTAACAGCGAAGAACTTGAAGCAATTTAAATGCCCATCAAGAGGGGAACAGATAAATAGTGTATTCATGAAATAAAACACAGAATTCTTCACTAAAATGAAGTAGTGCTACATTTGTCTCGTGAATAAATCTCAAAACTTAAAGACAGATTTTTTTAAAAAAGTAAATTAAGCTGGGCTTGGTGGCTCATTCCTGTAATCCCAGCACTTTGGGTGGGCAAGGTGAGAAGATCACTTGAGTCCAGGAGTCTGAGACCAGTCTGAGCAACAGTGAGTCCTCATTTCTATGGAAAATAAAAAAACTTACCTGGGCATGGTGGCGTCCATTTGTAGTTCCAGCTAGTAGGGAAGCTGAGGTGGGAGGATCGCTTGAGGCTGGGAGGTTGAGGCTGAAGTGAACCATGATCACACCCATGCACTTCAGCCTGGGAAATAGAGTGAGACCCTGTCTCTGAAAACAAACAAACAAACAAACAAACAAACAAACAGCAACAAAAAACAATGAAAAAACCAAGATAAAGAAAGGCATAGACAGTTTTGGTATATTTATATATAATTTTAAAGCACACAAAACAATATTATATATTATTTATGGATACATAGGTAAGCAGTAAAAGTAAGGAAGAATTTATGAGAATGATAAACACCAAATTCAAGATACTGGTTTTCTCTTAGGAGGGCAGGAAAGGAAAGTGTGGATATGGGTACCCAGGTGGTTGGAAATACATCTATAATTTTTTATTTATTTGAAATAAAATGAAAAATTCTGAAACAAATATGGCAGAGTACAAATGTTTATTCAAGCTGTGGGGAGAGAGGGAGAACTGTGCCATTGTCCTCTACGTTTTCCTGTGTGTTTCAAATATTTCATAAGATGAAAATAAAGGAAAATTAATATTGGAAATTCACACAAATTGTATGTATGTATACATGCACATTTGTTTTTAAAGACACTTCTCCTTTAAAACTTATAGCATACACACTAAAAGCTAAATGGTACAAACAGATATGTTCGAGTTTGGTATCTTTATACTCACATAATGTTAAGCTTATACAGAATTTCACTTTATTAAGAGTAAAACTAACAGGTAGGCTGTTTAAGCATTTTTTCTTACTTTGAGTCATTATTCCTTTAAAAATAATTCACCAATCTCACTAATCAGGTTGATCACAAACGAAAAGAAAATGTATTTATTTTGTGATGGTGTTCAGGACCCAGGAACTGAGCCATGAGCTCATGATGTTTTCTTTCAAGATGATCAACTTAAATGAAGAATGACACATTTTCAGCATTTAATATTTCCATGTTGAAACAGGGAAAGAATTATGAAGGGAGCTGGGGTAAGAGAGAAGGGGCCCCAGTAACCTGAGATGGGGTGAAATGACAAGAGCACTGTCCCGGCACCGGTAGGTACCAGGTCCCAAATCCATTCTTCCCCGTGTGTCCCACTTCTCTTTTACAAATGGAGGGTTAGTTGTGTGGTCTCAGTAGTCCCTCAAGGCTCTTGAATTCTGTGATTGTACCAACCTAACATGTGTTCTTTTCTGTGCCATTTTCAAAGGGAGACATACTTTGATACAATTGTATGCCTACCTTTAGTTGTATGTTTAATTTCAGTGTATTTACCTTACTGCTTAAGGTTCTCCTCACTCCTCACTTCTGTCTGCTGTTCAGTGTTCTCTCAGCCTGGGATACATATGTGACACATTAAACTAGATGCATATGTGATTTGTCCTTGGCTAACCTTAGTGTTCTCTTAACACTCCATTTTCCTATGGAGTGAATAAGAGTTGGTGTGACCTTAAAAAAATGGCTGCCAAGTGCACCTGCATTAGCTCTCTAACTACTTGGTTCTTAGTGAGTTAGGATGTAAATTATGTGCATTTTTGAGAACTTAGCTCTATAAATAGACCCCAACCTATTTTACAACCAAAGGTATTTTAGGATAAATGAAGTACATCTCTGAAATTGTTAAAGAGGCTCCTCCTCTATAATAAAAACTAAAAATCAAATCCATCTAATCTAATATTAGGGTTACATTAGAAATGGGCCAACATGCCTAAAATTATATATATAAATGCATATTGATGATGGTGATGATGACCCTTTTGTTCTGAGCTATTAGAAGTAAATGGCATATAAAGTAATTAAAATAACAATTCTGGGAAGAGGTGGAATGAGAAATTAAAAACTGATATAATTTTACATCCTTGTGGAAATCCATTGATCATAATTAGCACATAAGCTAAATCAGAATAAATGGGTAGATTCTAAAGTACAAGCATAATATCATAGGTTATGGATAATGTATTTTCTTTTTGTTTAATGGATATATGATTGGTTCTCAAATGCTGTTCAACTGGTAATGGAAATGGGTTTTCCTTAAAAGCCTTTTTTCTAAGCTTTCATAGTACCAAGACATTACGGTTTTCTTCAAATGTGATGTAGACCCCATGTACATGCTGTCAACTTAAACAGGTACCAGAATAGACAGTTCCAGGGTGAAGGGCAAAGGTCAAACAATCAGAGGTGGCCATCTATTGCAGAGATCATCAAACAGGCATGCCATCAATGGATTCAGGCAAGAATGTTAGAAATTAATCAGCTCAGCTCTCAGTGTTTAGCCAGGCTGATTATATATGCCCTGGAATGTGAGCATGCGATGACAGGCCTGAGAAACTAAAGTAATAGGAGTCCATTCCCAACAAAGGCTGGGAAGACAGATCAATTTGCAATATTCTTTTCTGCACCCATGCAACAAAGCAGAAACATGAAAGCAGAACATTAAGGGATGCTCCCTATGAACTGGACAAATCAATAAACATCAGTGGTAAAGAAAAAAAGTTTCTTATTCTCTTGGGTACCCTGAGGGCTTTTCCATCTCAGGGAAGTGATGAGTGGTGGTGGCCTCTGTCATGTTCCCTTCACCTACACGGTGTCATCTCCTGCCGTCTCAAGGTGAACACTGCTAAGCGTCGGCAGAAGGAGGATTTTGTGGGAGTGTTTAAGGAAATGACTGCCTCTTGTTAGAGATGAGCTATGCTGGCCAGGAGGCGGATGGACAATTGTGTCTGTGGCCTTGGGGGGAAACATTGAAGGGAGGGTCAAATGGAGTAACATAGTGGGTCTCCCTAGTCTCCAACCATACTAAATGAACCAGGTGAGCGTTTTCTACTGTCAGTGTTTGAAAGGCTGCACAATAGTGAGGGTCCTCTTTATTCTCCTGAACTTAGGTTATCAATGGAGAGGTGGAAAATAGTCAGCAGACAAAGAATAGCCAGGAAGCAATTTAGAGATAGAAGAATGTGCTTAGGTCTAAGACAGACTATTAACAGCTTGATTCCAGTTCTGCCATAGTGTGGCAGAGACCCAGCTCTCAATGCATGTGTGAGCATGCGCAAGTACTTGTGTACATCTGTGCAAGAATGTGTGTGTGTGTGTATGCATGTACATATATAGGGATGAGAAGAAAGGGGCTGTCAGGGTAAGCACTCTCTGAAACTTATGAGACTGTCAGACTGATTCTTTTCTCTTCTAAATCATTTCCTGTAAAACAAGGAGATGATTATCTGACTGCTAGAGGAAAGCGGGGTATTATATTTCATTTGGGGGGAATGTAGATTTATGGCAGATGGAATGGTTTTTCTTTTTTTTTAAACCAACAGCCCAGCAATGGCAGAGTTCGTAGCATGAGTTAAAGCACTCACCTATGTTTTGCATTTTAAGCTGATGGGATTTACAGACATTTGTGGTGGTTTCGGGGGCTGTGCCATTGAAGGGACTCTCGAGGAGTATAAGGAAGGAGAAAGAGGCCATCTTGTACCTATTCAACAAAGGCAGTGTTTTTCCAATACTTGCCCAAGGTATTCTACAATTAGAGACATCTGTGTGTCAGGACAGTGGTTAAAAGGGATTTTGCAAAGGTGGAGGAGATGAATTCATTGACTAGTAGTGACAAAGCATCTACCTTACCGTCAGTGGTGAAGGTGGGTAAGGACCAAACCCGTCCACTATAAGGTGGTATTTTCCAGTAGGGGCCCATACCAGGCCCCAAAACAGCACAGAGGAGGAAGGGCTAAGCCCCCCTGGGTGGCCAGGGTGAGACAGTGTGGAAACAGCAGGAGGCCGAGGAGGGTAATGTGCATCTGAGGATCTGTGAGTGATTTGGATAGATTGACTGGTGGGTGTACATTGATGAAAGATGGAGTATGGAAAACAGATAAGGTCCACAGAAAGGGAGGGGAGGACTTCAGTTTTTGACATTTTGAATTTTAATGGAGTCGGAAATGTGCCACAAGACAGTTGAGAGAGAGAGAGAGAGAGAGAGAGAGCTAGAGCCAGAGAGAGAATTACTTTGGTTGGGGAAATTAAGCTTTCTGACTAAAAGAAAAGATATCCATCCCCCATTTTTTTTTAAACTAGATGAAAAAAGTGCCTTTTAATGACACCTCAATCCCCGAGATGAGCATCATAAAAATGTGATGCCTGCTGCAGATGAGTAGCCCCTCTTTCCTCAACAGTTCTTCATAATGAAAGAGCGAGGTTTCAGCCTTCCCTGCGTCTTAGCCTACGCCCTGTGGCACTGACCTGGTTTATCAGGGTTCTGCTGTAGGTGCCACACAGAGCACCAGCACATTCCCAACATGTGGTGGTGATTGTCCCAGGGTGCAGGGGACACACATGTCCCATGCTGCTTTACTTGCACACTCTGGATTACTCTCCTGTTAATGGTCACATTGCACTACTTGCTGATCTTAAACCTGCAGGAATTCAAACCTCCTGACCTTTTACGTGTCAATGGCAAGAAGCTATTTCTCTGTCTTTCTCTACAATAGACATATTTGTTTATTTATTTTTAAATTTTAGATTCTGGGGATACAAGTACAGGTTTATTATATGCATATGTTTTATAATGATGAAGTTTGGGCTTCTAGTGAACACATCACCTAAATAGTGAACATAGTGCCCAATAGGTAATTTTTTAACACTCCCCTCCTACCTTCCTGCATTTTGGAGTCTCTAGTGTCTATCACTTCCAGCTTTCCGTGTCCCTACAACTGACATTTTGGACTTGACAGATAAGAGTTTAACCTTTTATGTCTTTATCATTGTTTTGGTCTTTTTGTATATTAATTATGGCTACCACAAATATGATAAGCCATATTGCATTTAAAAGGGTTTATAATAAAAATACTTTCATTTTATTAAGATTGGAAGTAACAATTTAAAAAGTAAAAAATACAACTTTCCAGCTGGGCGTGGTGGCTCATGCCTTTAATCCTAGCACTTTGGGAGGCCAAGGTGGGCGGATCACTTGAGGTCAGGAGTTCAAGATCAGCCTGGCCAACATGGCAAGCCCTGTCCCTCTAAAAGTACAAAAATTAGTCGGGTGTTGTGGTGGGCACCTGTAATCCCAGCTACTTGAGAGGCTGAGACAGGAGAATTGCTTGGACACAGGAGGCAGAGGTTGCAGTGAGCTGAGATCGCGCCACTGCACTCCAGTCTGGGCAACAGAATGAGACTCCGTCTCAAAACAAAAAAGCAAACAAACAAAAACCAAAACCAAAAACAACAACACACACACAAAACAACTTTCCTAACAATCTTAATGTTACTGTTATTTCATTTGTCTTAGTTCAATTACAGAAAAAAACTGTACAGCTTTGCAATCCTAAAATAGACAAAATCTTGCTTTCTGGTTTTGAAGTAACATGTCTTAAACCTTTTTCAGGTTACAACAGTCTTCAAAATGAAAATATAAAATGGTTGCATAATATTCTGTAATGTGTCTAGGTCATATTATACTGGATCATTATTCCATTGTTGGACAATCAGGCTGTTTTCTATACATTAACCATATAGAAACAGCAACAATCTTTTTTACGTATTTTCTTCTTTTGTATTATTTTCCTGGGGTAAATTATAAGGGCCAAATTACGATGTCGAAGATAAGCAGTTTTTATGGTTGTTGAAATGCAATGCCAATTGCTTTCTAAAACCCAGTGACAAACTTACTAGGATTTCATCCTCATTAGTGATGGCAGAGCCAAGACTAGTTATTGTTTATTGACCAACAATTATAAATTCAACTCAGTGGGATCCCATTCTGCCTTCATTTCTCCATTTGGTGCTACAAATAGGAGAGCATTTGTGAGATATTTAAAGGCCAGAATCTTGCTTGCTGCCATATTTCCAGCTTCTCGTGCACAGCAAAGACTCAACAAATACAGCTGAATGAATAAAATGCCTTCTGAATTCTGTAGCTTTTTTTTTTCTGACATAACATTCATTAACCTCATGAGAAACTGGCTTTGAAGTGGGGATGCTGTCATTCTTGTAAGATCAGCTTCTGGCCAATATCCCATGACCTATCCTAGGCTGTGAAGATTTTTGAAGCATTCAGTTCTGTTGTGGGGCCTGGGTCCAATGCTCCAAGTGATATAGTTCTACTGTTGGGCCCTGGAAGAAGAATGCAGCTGCAGAGTTCAGGAGCAGGGAGGTGTGTGGGAGGCCAAAGTGTGGGGAATCTGCTTGCCTTGGTTCTCCAGAGACATCCCCCATTTGCTCAGGATGGATTCATATTTACCATCATGCTTGGCCAGCCTCTCTACAGAGATCGCCCTGGAAGGCAACTACTTTGTTGAAATCTTTTTCCTGAAGTCCTCCTTTCTCTTTTTGGATGTATTTGTTCACATACACGCTTTGATTGACATGGCTGGCTCCTGCTAGATCTGAGTACCTTGGTAGTACCAGAAGCCAAGTGCTTCACTGTTAGTTGAATAACAACTGGTTATGAACTAGAGGATCTGTTTATATCTTAATATATCAGTTTATATTAACAACAAGTGAAACAACTGCTATTTTTCTCCTTCACCCCGCTATCAGTTGAGTGTGTATAATATGTCAGACATGGTGCTAGATGCCTTGCATATATTTTCTCTAATCTTTACAACAACCCTGTGAGGTAGGTATCCATATTCCTGTCATCTACTGTATCAGTGGCCTCCCAGCAGAAAACAGATGGCCCACTCAAATTAGGATAATTTGCAAAAAGTCCAGTAAAGGGACTCTTTACAAAAGTGTGCTTAGGATGTAGAAAATCTCAAACATAGTGTGCCTGGGACTAGTACTAATGGTAGAGCCCCTTTGTTATAAGCCTAAGATTGAAGAGGGCCGGAAGGGAGTGGGTATGGGGCCTGGGGAGGCTGTTTGGGGATGCTGCCAACAGGAGTTGAGTCTTTCTGCTGAGGGATAATGTTGGTCCACAGCAATCTTGCAACCCAGTGGAGCAAGGGGAGTAAATATCCCAAGGTTATCCTTCTACCTATCTCCACTCATCCAGTGGGAAGCCAGAGGGCCAGGGAGTTTGCTCAGGTGTTCCATACTGTGTAAGGTGGAAAATGGTAATGGCAGGGCGGGGGGAATGAAAAGTATCCAGTCCATTCACCAAACTCACTGATGGCTCTAGTCTTTAGCTCATTGTTGTCCTTTTCCTCTCCTAGTCCTATCTCAATTCTTGGTGATGGTGAATTCAATATTCAGGTATTTGATCCATGAACACTGAAGCCTTCCAGTTATTTCACCTCTTCATATCCAAAATCTTTGCCTCCTCCAATGTCTTTGCCCACTTACATGGTCACACTCATGACTTTGTCATCACCACTGTCCCTACATTCATTGAGACCTCAAGGCCAGGGTAATTCCTTCTTTTCACTATCTCTTTCTGTCTTTGTGTTCTTACTTTCTGCCTTTCCCAGGTAGGATTCCCAGGTTAATCATGAGGATCACCTCCCCTGCAGGCTGGCTTACACCCCTCAGTCCTTTGCTCCTCTCTGACTCCGTGGTCCTTTTGATAAAACCCAGCTCTGGTTAACACCATCACCTGTCTCCTTCAAGTCAACCCTGTTGGAGAAAATGTATGATTGGGCTAACTGATCTCATTAATGTTAGGACCAAAATCTCAAACAAGCTCTCATTCAACAAGCATGCCTACTGCATTTCCTTAGAGGAACTGTTCTCTGTCCCTTCAAGTTATTATTTAACATTCCTCTCCTCAAATCTTTCATGCTTTCTCCTCCTGGCTCACTCCCAGTTGAGGAGCTTTTCTTTATTACTTAACTCCTACTCCCCACCACCCAAATCCACCAAGCTATCTGTATCTATTAATATGCTGATACCTTACCTCTTCCCTCCTGTCAGGGACATGTTCTGTGCATATTTAAATCCAACCTATCCACTTGTGTTCTAGGTCCTGCCTGCATCCTTTCTCAAGGACTTTGTGCTGCAGATTTCTCCTTTTCTGTATCACCCTTCCTCTAAACTGGATAATTCCCATGAGCATCTAAACATGTTCTAATAGTTTCTATCGTAGCATAAACTCACTTGTTCCACATTCCATTTGTATTTCTGGCTCATTTCTCTGCTCATCTTCACAGAGATTGTATTGATATTATTGTCTGTAGATACTCTCCCTGCTTCTTGACCTCACACTCTCTCCTAGTTGACTCCTGATTCTATTTTTCCACCGAAACAGTCCTTGTCAAGGTCACCAATGACCTTTGGGTTTTCAAATCTAATGGTTAGTATTTTGTCTGCATCTTCCTGGTCCTCTCAGCAGTGTTAGATATGGCTGACCACCCTCCTTGAAACAATTTTTCTTATCTTTTCTGTGGCACCTGCTTTCTGGTTGTGCTCTGACCTCACTGGCAGCCCAGACTTAGCTTCCTTTGCTGGCTCCTTATCCTCTGCTTGACCTCTGAATAAGGGCGTGATTCAGGCCTTTCCTTTCTCCCTCTCTACACTATAGCTAGATAATCTCATCCTCTGTGCAGTGACTGTGCTGAAATTTTTATCTCTAGTTCAAACCACTCCCTTGCATATTCAAATGCTGCTTGACTCCTCCATTGGATGACTAATAGGTATCCGTAGGAGACACTGTTGGGAGGTCCTCCAAACTCAAATCCTCTTCCTGAACGGGTACCTAGGCTGCACATTTCAGCCTCATACCAATAGGCGTGGCCTTGTGACAGATTTCTAGCCATGACATGAGAACAGAAGTATGTGCACCACTTCTAGGTTTGGCCCATCAAAACCCCTACAGGATTTCTCCCATATTCCTTGTCTTTCATAGACTGATGCATATGAGCTCAGTGACTTTTAAAGCCAAATGTTGGCTGAGCGCGGTGGCTCACAACTGCAATCCCAGCTCTTTGGGAGACTGAGGTGGGCGGATCACGAGGTCAAGAGATTGAGACCATCCTGGCTAACAAGGTGAAACCCCGTCTCTACTAAAAATACAAAAAATTAGCCGGGCAAGGTGGCGGTTGCCTGTAGCCCCAGCTACTTGGGAGGCTGAGGGGGGAGAATGGCGTGGGTGACAGAGAG